>NC_132846.1:50496286-50801619 GCF_048164855.1 Canis lupus baileyi | reverse complement strand
TCACATGGCATCTCCACTATGCAGATCTGTTAGATGCAAATTTACTTCAAGAACGCAAAAGGTAGCAAAATATCAGGGAGTAATGAGTTTTGAGTACTTATTACCTTTGTCGCTCATACAATGTATTTAGCTGCAAGTTTATATAATTTCTTTTTTTTTTAATTTATTTATTCATGAGAGACACACACACACACACACAGAGGCAGAGACACAGGCAGAGGGAGAAGCAGGCTCCTCGCAGGGAGCCCGACACGGGACTCCATCCCAGGACACCAGGGATGATGCCCTGAGCCAAAGGCAGATGCTCAACCGCTGAGCCACCCAGATGTCCCTATATAATTTCATTTTTAGTAACAGTTGTGTTTGACGAACAGCTTACAAAATTCCTATAAATGTTAACGATCCCCTCTCCCAAGCCATTGACTCTCCCAGGCCAGTTTGAGCTGGCTCCAGCACCCCACTGGGGCCAGGACTTAAAACTCAGTCTGTGGCCAGAGCCTTTCCTCCTAACCACTATACGTGCTGCCCCCAAGAAGGGCATGGATGCCCATCGAGCCGGCCAGATCTGCTCCAATGATCAACCAGGCCACAGA
This sequence comes from Canis lupus baileyi, assembly GCF_048164855.1. Classification (NCBI taxonomy): domain Eukaryota; kingdom Metazoa; phylum Chordata; class Mammalia; order Carnivora; family Canidae; genus Canis; species Canis lupus. Next base: position 50,801,026 of record NC_132846.1, on the reverse strand, counting down.
CCCACAGAACTGGGCCCCGCCTGGCCACTTTTCCCATGGCCTTCTACTTGTTCCTCATGCCCCAGAATTCCCCTTCATCCACCTCGGATCTCCCTACGTCAGCTCCACCAACATGCATCAAGCACCTACTCTGTACCAGGCAGGTGCTGTCGCAGGCAACACAGACACACAGATAAGCTTTTACTCCCAGGGTTTATGATCCAGTGGGGAGAGATGCATTCAAATCCAGCAGATTACGACCCAGTGGGGGTCCGGAAGGAGAGAGTTCAACTGCCCCAGGAGGGCTCAGGGCTGGCCCCACCAGAGGGGAATACATGAGCAGGGTTGAAAGGATAAACAGAAGTCTCTGCCAGGCAGACTGGGGGCTGGAGAGTAAGTAAGCGACAGTATGAATAGGGAAGATGAGATTGAGTGTATATTTAGGTAAAATCTGTCCATCTAGGGCAGGCGTTGGTCAATGAGGAGAGAGAGCAGAACCAAAGTGATGCCCCTTATCTTGGCTGGGTGCCCCTGCATCAAGGGAGGGAGAGAGATTAAGGAGGACCTGGGGAGAAGTAGGTTTGAAGGCAATGCTGGAATGCTCTTTTGCAGGTGCTGGTGTGTGGTACCCCCAGGTGCCCAGGTTGGACACAACTGTCCATCACTGAGATTCCAGACCTAGGGGTTAGAGGACCAGTGGTGAACAGAACAAGGGGAGGGCATGAGATTAGAGGATTAAGCAACCAAATGCATTAGGACACACTTAGAGGGAGGCATGAGGTGGATCAGACCATCAGGGAGCCCTGAGTGTTGGCCATGGGCCCTGGGAGAATGATGTTAGGAGGACCCAAAGCTCCTTTCTGCAGCCTTTCCCTGTGCTGGGCTGAGGGGGGAAGAGGGACCTAATCTCCAGGGCCAATTCTTCCAAGACATGGAGCGCAATTTTCCCCTTCCACCTCCACCCTACACTTTACACACGTGTCGGGCCCACATGGGTAAGAAGGGGTGTTCTCGAAGCTGGAATTAGAGAGCTGAAGTTCTAGACACAAATGACACATAACATAGTGAGGAGTGCAGGCACGCAACCAGGTTGCTTCTGAGTAAATCCCAGCTTGGCCAGCTGTGTGACCTGGGGCAAGTGACCTAAAGTCTCTGTCCCCCAGTTTCCCTACCAGTAAACTGAGGAGGGCAATAGGATCTCCTTCACAGGGCTGTTGTGAGGAAGCAGTAAGTTAATAGTACATCAAATATTCTTAGGACAAGGCCCAGCACATAGTAAGTGCTTAACAAATTGTGATGACTGCTACTATTACTATTATTACAATTGCCCGCCTCTGATCTGACTGTTTTTGGCTCCCTCATCTCCGCCAAAACTTTTCTTCCAGCAAACCCTACACTGATTCTCCAGGGAGTTAGGTGTCTTGGAGAAGAGAATCTGAATATGAGTATCAGACTCTGAAGGGGTGCCGGCCCATTGCTTCTGCGCATCCAGCAGCTGGAGGGCTTTCCTCACCCTGAATGAGGCTTGAGCCTTTCCAGCCTGTTCGGAGGCCAGGCAAGCCACAGACATAGCGAGTGTGTTGTGCATGTGTGCATGTGCAGGTGTGCACGCACGTGTGGATGTGTGGGGCGGGGCAGCACCTCACTGGGAGGCAGCTGCGCGCTGAAGAGCCTGAAGCACGGCTCCGAAAGGCAGGAGCAAAACCAGAGCTGCTTCCTGACGCTGAAGTCAGGGGCTCACTCCTCCGGGAGCTTCTGCAGGCTCACCCTGTGGGAGCCTCCACGCTCCCTCCTGCCCTGGGAAGGCTCCGTAGTGGGACTGTCACCCATGAGGTGCAGTGCCACCGAGGGCCTGTAGGGGGCTCTAGAGCTCTTCCATTTCCCCTACTCGGGGCTGCGAGGGTAGCGGGCTTAAAACAATGGTTGTGTTTACCCAGGCTCTGTGACTGTGCTGCTCCGAGAGGCAAAAGCAGCTGGGGTTCGTTCATCCCCCCACTGGGGAGCCCCAGTCTCTCCATGTTTCCAGTTGGCTGTTTCAGGTGCAACCCCTTGTCCTCCCTAAACCACTTGATGCTCATTTGGGCAGTCTCCCCACCGCCCCCCACCCACCACCCCCCAGCCTCCTTGGAGGCTGTCTCCAAAGGGTCAGCCTCCTGCCCTTTGTGGGAAGGTAGCAAGAGACCTCAGCTTTTGGCCTCCCAGGTGCAGCAAGGGGAGCTTCCAGTTGCCAGGAGCTCAGGTTCTAGCCGTAGGCCCTTGACCTGCTCCTCATGCAAAGGCGTGTTTCCAAAAGGACTCTGCTTACCCTGCTCTGCCCCCTAAAGCAAAATTCAGTAGCTCTGAGCTGCTATGTTAGGAGACCTCATTGGGCAGATTTACTTACCTGATTGCAATTGTATCAATATAGCTGGATGACAGAAAACAGTTGTACCTAACTTCTAAGGATGTGGCCAACCTAACAAGTTAGTGTGGGCAAAAAGTCATTTAAAAGACAATTTGAAAAACAACTAAACACCTAATTGTTCTCTTGGACTTTGTCAAAAGCAGAAAAAATAAAGGAGATGTAGTTCTTAATCAGACCAACTTAAGAAAAACACCTATGATTGCATTGCCAGATTTGGCAAATATTGCACAGGGCCATAACCCTAAAAAATAATTTGTTGTTTATCTAAAGTCCAAATTTAACTGGGTGTCTTGTATTTTATTGGGCAACTCTACCTACAGGGTGGAAGATACAGAGATTCATTCAGAGAATAGTTCCTATTCATCATCCCAGGCCCACATCATAATTCCTTCTCTAATCTCCTTGTGTTGCATATGGAAACCCAAGCCACATTGATCGCATTAAATGAAGTAATCAGTTCACGCACCCCAATCTCACTGCTGAGGAGGACTATCATTGTGAGGTTATGTCAAAGGAATGAAAAGTAACTTCCAAAAGATGACATCAAAAAATTAGTGAGAGCCTGGAACCTTTAAGACACCCACTACTTGCCCAGCACTTGTGAATTACCTCTGTTTACTCCTCACAACAACCCTGGGAGGGAGATACCATTAATAGAAAGTAAAAAGAGAACCTACAAGCCTAATTTCTCTAGTTCTGGCAAAGGCATGTAAATTTCTGGTCAATTACTTTCCAGGCAAAGGAAGGGGAGGAAAACCAAGAAGACCCCCTGGCATTCATGGAGGGGCGTATTCCTAGGCAATGCCAGCAGTGTTGCTGTTTGGTTATGTGCCACTTACACAGGAAACTGTCTTAATTTCCATGAATTATCACAGGTTATGGGACTGTGGGAGAGAAGTGGGTGGGAAACCCATAATAGTCCTCAGCAAGTTGGCCTTACAACTGAGAAAGATGCGCTACACCTTGGGATAATAAACAGCTCATTTGCTGTGAAGAAAGGCACACACGCAAGCTACTCCGAACACTCGGTGACAATGACACGCAGATTCCAAATGTTCTCTGTAAGAAAAAACACCCTTTCTCCTAATCCTTCTTAAACTCAACAAGACTGATTGGTTTTTATTATTCATGAATTAATTTTTTACTCGGGGTCCAACAAGGGAATTGAAGCTGTAACGTTTCTCACCGATTGAGGGGAAAAGGCAGCTCTTGACCTGAGCGGCACAGCCAGACTCTTGCTGGGATTCCTTGGGGGTAGGATGTTTTGTTTGTTAAATCAGTTAATAATCAATTAATAACCCAAAGCCCAGAGCTTTGGGTCTGGTTTGTTTTGTTTAGGGAGAGAGAAAAAAAATTGAGTAAGGACACAAGTAAGAATATTAAAGTAAAAAAAAAAAAAAAAAACCAGAGCCAGCCGCGGGACTCTGGTTTATTAGGCACTCCCTATTATATTAGGCTGGTGTATTAGGCTGTCTCCTTTTTCCAAGGCACACATACAAAAAAAAAAAAAAAAAAGGAAAGGAAAGGGAGAGGACATAACAAAGGCAGCGCCTACTTCAAAAGTAATGCACAGATGAGCAGAGTGTGCAGATGAGTTGGTCCGGGTCTGGGAGTGAGCACGAGGAGTCACAAGAGGGGTCACAGGGATCCAGCGGGTCAGCTCCCTGGTGCCCTCCCTCTAATCTCTGCCTCCAGAGGGCAGGTCCAGGTGCCCAGGAGCAGGGAGAGACAGCCTCCAAGAAACTGAATGGCCAGGAAGGCGATCAAGGGTGGCGAGGTGACTCTGCCTCTTTCCACACAGTCCTTTTCCCATCTATTCACACACGCCAAGCCATAACCCCCCTTGTCCTCTGTGTGCCTTTGGTCTAAAACCTCTCCCGAGGTTGCCGCCAGAAGAACTGAGGAAGGTGGGGGGACCGAGAGGCAGAGCATGGCATGGACCTAGAAGCTCGTGGCAGTGGGGTCAGACCTGACACCGCATCCCTTACAAGAAACAGAAACAGTTCTCCCTCCCTAGTTCAAAGGCAACACACCCAGCATTTCTCAGGGGGGCCGTGTGCCTAACACCATATTCTCTTCTACCCGTCTGCTCATATTTCAGAGACCAGGCAGCTTTAACTCCTGAATGAATGTAGACGTGCAAACCTGAAGCCTTTGCATATTTTTGTTTGCAGCAAAACATTTATGTTAGGGGGAGGGGGGGACGGTGGGGGCAAGACACGGCAAGCCTCACCGGGTTACTATGAGAAAAACCCGTTATGAGAATTGCTGTGCGCTTTTGGGGAAGAAAAAGCTGCAAGCTGTTATTACCGTTGTCATAATTATTGCAACCATCGCATTATTGCTATTATTTCTGTAAAAGCGGTGTTGTTTCTGGCAAAGCTTGTTAGCTTGACTGCTTAGGTAGACAATGTCAACACACCCAAGAGACAGATGACAAAGAGTGAGGCGAAAAGGAAGGGATAAATACCGCACTCTGCATGTGTGCTGAGGGGATGTTTCACCATCAAAAGGGAATGTTTTCTGCTGATCGATTACGGAGGCAAAAACAAAAGCATACGCCAGCTCATTCACTCTGCATCGCTAAGATACCAAACTCCAGCTCAAAGCGCTGGGCAGTGAGATGAGATGAGATGAGATGAGAGACAGAAAAATTGGTTTTGAATAAAGTTTAGAGCTTCCTGATACCCTCACCCACACCTCCAGTCCCTATCGCCTTGTTCTCAGGCAACAGACACCTCTACCCTGGGGGATCTTCGGGTGAACAGGGGGTCTGTGACCCTTCCTGCTGTCTCCCCCAAAACATGGGAGCAGGAGACATGTTAAGGGGTTAAGGTGGGTTAAGGGTATTGATGGCTGAATCAGAACAGGGTGGACAACAGGCATTCCGCTTTGGGACTCCCCCTGACTAATCAGGTTCAGCACCTCCAAACTGCAGGAACATACCCACACACTCCCTGTGTGCACACACGCAAGCGGACACACACATTCACGCAGGTAGACAGACGCACAGATCCTACACTCCTTCCTCCGAAACACATAAAAATCACAGAGGGATAAAAGGACAAGAGCAGACCAGAGCAAACTGGAATGAAAATAGAGGGGGAAAAGAATTAAAGACAAAGGAACATGTTACATGATAAGACATGAGAGAGATCATGCCCAAAACACGAGCTTTCGCATCCTCCACCCTGCCCCACAGCCCTGCATTTGTTCTTTGCCCTTCGGAAACCAAGAACACATGAAAAGACCTGCGAGGCTCACAATCCCCTTTCCAGGGATCTTTTTAAAACTACAAACCCCCAAAAAAAAATAAAAAAAATAAAAAAAATAAAACTACAAACCCGGTGAAAATACCTAAAACGCAAATCTAAATAAATATCACAAAATGTTAAAAAATTAACAAGAAAAAAATGATTTATGAATTCAAGTTAATTCAAGCAATTAAAAAAAAAGAAGAGCCAAGTCAAAAATTACACTTAGCACAGAAAAGTTGACTTCAATTGGGCACTTCATATTCGTGCAATTTTCAATGCAGTGTTTCAGTAAACACGGACAGCCAGGCGTGCAGCCTACCACTGCCGTCACTGGCACGAGAGGACCCTGATACAGTTTTAAATGAAAATTGATCACATTTGAAACCAGAAGATAAAAACAAAACCTTGTCGGAGTTTGTTTAACTGCCTTTTGACCTCTGGATGAAATGACATTGAAAGTAAAATAACATTATCCAGAAAACCATTCCCAGAAAAAAGGGCTCAATCCCAGGGATGCTGAATGACAATATTGAATAGAATATTTTAAAGTCCTAAGGAACAGAAGAGAGAAATTTAGAGAGAGAATGAGAGTGAGTGAGAGAGAGAGAGAGAGAGGAATTTCTTTGGGACTAAAATATGTATAGTTAAAAAGCACAGCAAAATGAGGATTAAAAAAAATGAATGGCTCTGACCCCCAGGAAAACTTGTTTGGGGTTTGTTTTTAACTCAAGCTCACAGAACTCTGAATTTAAGACATTTAGCCAATAGATTTTTTTCACCTTGTCCAATTCCATACTGAAAGTCCCATGTGCACACTAACGGGTATGATTTTCCTCGATTTAGGAAAACATTTGATTCATTAGGCTATCAGCTCTTTGTGGCTATCTGCAGGAAGAGAAGGGGAAGTTGAGAACCTGGAACAGAACTGCCCAAATGCTCCTTTGAGTGTGGCCGTCTGTTATTCCAGAGAAGGACAGCACTGCCTTTCTACCCTCTCTGGAGTCTCCCCACCTCACCCGGGGCCAGAAAACTGAAGACAGGATCTTAAGAAAGAGTGAACTCCTCCAGCTGCAGGGACAGCCGGCCCTTGGGTCCTATGGAGTTGCCTTCCACTCCATGGAAAAACCCCAAGGCTTGGCAGCCCCCACTGGAATGTGGCCACAGCCTGACCTCAGCCCAGGCAAGGGGTACGGTGGCAGGCAGCAGGGACTGTGTTTCAAGAGCAGAGCCCCTTGCCCCCTGTTACTCCCATCTTCATGGGGAATTCCACCGTAACACACTCTTCCACATATGCACACAGTGGAAGCTCTTCTAGGAACGGACGCAGCCTTCGATATTTTGGGGTTCAGCGCTATCTTCTACAAGAGAAGCATTAACAGCAACAGGAAAGGGCCTGACACTCCTGTAAGCCATTGCTTATAAATAAAGGTGCAGTTAAGATCCTTTCTATTCTAATCCTGATCCGTACAGAAAGGTGATCTAGATGGGCAAGTACCAAAAAAGGCCGTGTGGCTCCCTGTCTCCCTACTGGTCTGGTTTTCCGATGTCTTTTGTCAGATGATGGGCTGGGGGTCTCTGGGCCAAACTAAAACCCGTGCCCTCACTTATGGCCTGGCTCCCCACATGGCCCGAGCAGGCCCGGCCGTGGCTGTCCAGTTCTGTGGAATGCCCAAGCAGAAACGGAGAGCCAGCAGGCGGTCACCTCTCCCCTGCCCACTGAGTGTCAGGAACACTGCTGAAAGTCACCACGTGTCCCCTCTGCAGCCCTGCTTCCTCCCACAAAGCCCCCAGAGCCACCGACCAGCGTGGACCCAAAGTCTTCTGAGCACATCTTGCTAGTATGGTCAGGAAAGTGAGGGAGAGAATGTTCCAGAGTGGCTCGCTATACAGGGTCATGCTTGTCACAAGAGGCAAGGATCACTTGCCCAGTGGCCTTGGGAGGAAATAACCCCGCAACTAGGGACCTTCCCCAGTCACTGCCTTGACTTCCCTTCTGAGGAAGGGGTCTGGCTCTGCCACCAGTTACCCAGGATGCTCTGCCATTATCAGTGAAAGGTCAGCGGCCCCACCAGAAGGAAGGGACAGGCTGGCCGGGTTAGGGTTAATCCACCCGGCCAGCCATCACAAGGGTCACCGTGATACGCAGAGAAGTTGAGCATCCCAGTCCCCCAGAGCTGGTCTGCTAATTACATTTGCAATTATAAACACCACAACCTCCCTGCACGGAGACCAGACCACACCAACCAATGGGGCCACCAGGATATAATCCCACCCCAGCCACGACAAGGGACACCAGCACCGACCACTGAAGCCTGTGGGCCCCTCCTCCGCAGAATGGCCAGGAATATGACAGCTCCCAGGAGGTATGAGGCCACAGGGACTGGGAAAGGGAAACTCACCGGAGCCGAAGCCCAGTCAGGGGTCATCAGCACTTGCTTTTACAAAGACATTTGATTATGCCTAGAAATCGGCAAATGGCGGGATGCAGGCTCAGATTCGTTGGGTCCCTGCCGGTCCCCAGGTTGCACCCTCGAGGGCATCCTGGCAGAGTGTGTTGACTCTCCAGGCCCAGCCCCCTCGTTGGCCGCACACCCTCTAGGAATGAGAGTGGCTGCAGAGGACACCAGGGGTGGAATGCTCAAGCCGTGCCGGGGTCTCCCACAGGAACATTCAGTCAAGAGCCACCAGACCCCCAGACAAGCTCCCAGTGGAGCTGTGAGTTGTTCTGGCAGATTCCGTGCAGAACCTCCCTCCCCGCCCCCAACCCAGGTCCAGCTCTCTCACTTGGGGAGGGGGAGAGATGGACAGAGACCTATGCTGGCAGGTAGGTGTGGGAAGGTGACAGCTTGGGGGGTTCAGGTGTTCAGGGCTGGACATCGCTTGGAAGGAGTAGGTTATGGTCCAAGTGATGCTGTTCCTTCCCCTGAAGATCGAACCACAAATAATTTCAGTCATGTTAAGGAAGCCACTTCAGGCATCTGGGAAGACAAGTTCTAGAGAAGGGCACTGCAGGACTGCGTCAAAAGCGTCCTGTGTCTTGTGTAACTGCTTGACTGTCTTCTGAATTGTTTCTTGAATCGGCAGGTTCCCACAGCTAACTCCACGGCCCACCCCGACGCACACACCGTCTGGCTCTCCCTCACACACCCTGTCCTGTGGCCTGCCCGACTCCCGCAGATCTTTCCAGTGCCAAGCGCTCCAAAGACACAAGGCATTTTGCAGAGGACCAAAGAGAAGGAGACAAACTTTTTCCATAAGTTTAGATTATCTTAAAAAAAAAAAAATTGGCCAAAGGTACAGTGATCAGGAACTCAAACACTCCAAAGTTACAAGGGCCCCCGGAGGGAGGACGGGAGGCACCCCAAGAAGGTAGGGGTGGACCACAAAACACGAAATCTCTATCACGGCCACCTCCCTGGCACCTCCCCAGAAGGTCCCCTCTGTCCCTCCTCTCGCAGCCTAAATGGAATATTTATTGATTATTCCCAATCAGGAGAATGAAAAGGTTCCTGTTTGGTGGGCCAAGGTGTTTCCTCATCTCTCTCTATCTTTTACGAAACATCTTTTCATAGTTCCTAATTATTGGTATAATAGAGGACTGTTTCTAACACGGAGTTGGGAACTAATAAGCTCCAAGAGGAAATTTCCAGTTGATGTCAGGATCTCACTGAGCTGGAAAGGGCCTTCCCTGGGACTGGGGCCCTCCACGCTGACCCGTTTCCTCCTAGCTCATTGCCTTGGGGCACGAACAAGTCCAGCCTCCCATCACCCCATCCTCTTCCGCGGCAGCCCACACCTCCAGAAGGGTGGCAGGCACATTAAAGGTTTATTTCCTAGAGCCCCTCCCTTGGAAAACCAAGACTAATGTCCTCATTCTGATTTATTTTTAAATGTACCATTAAAAATTAATTTCCCCTTTGTTTTTCTCTGGGTCACTGATTCTGAATTACCATGTGGCATTTCTTCCTACGTGTGAACCCACATATTTTTCCTTCAGGACAGCTTGTTCTTTGTTTCTTTAACCACAGCAAAGTGGTCATCGGACGGATGGACAGAGGGTAGGTGAGGCAGTCCCCCCCCAACCCCGCTCCCTTGGTTTTGCCGACGCCGAGAGGTCTCCAGCTGGTCGCGTCCCGGACACATTTGTACATAGGCACACACAGGCCAGCACACTCACTCCTACCCTGGCTGATTATATATGTACATAAAATATTGATTAGAAATGGTAATGGAGTCACCTACAGGATTGGCTACAGGAAAATGAAAATGAAGGAGAGAAAGGTATGAAGGTATGATGTATCTGTGTGGGGTGCGTGTGTGTGCGCACGTGTGTGCACGCACGTGTGTTAATTTCTCACCTGGGATAGTGAGAATAACACTAAAGCATTAAAAAAAAAATGTTCCCTGTGTGTTACCAAGTGAGAAGAGGGCTAGAGAGTTCTTTCCGGCTGAGCTGTGGTCCCTGTGCTCTTGGCTTTTCTCAAGTCCAGGAATGTCAACTAAGCCACATGGGTGGAAACTGTGTGTAGAGAGCACAGGAACCCACTCATGTCTATGTTCCCCCAGAACAATCATCACCAAGGGTAATGGATGGTTCCTTCTCCTGTCCTTCCAACAAACCAAAGAATGCAGTCTCCCAGGTTTGGTACTTTGCTACCAAGGGCTCCAAAGCTACATGTCATGAAGCCCCCCCACGGTGGGGGGGCAGCGGTGGATAGGGGCTGAGGTCAGAAAGACGCCTCCCCCACACTCCAGCCTCTGACCTCCACACACGCTCGTCCTGGAAATTCTGCACCCCTGCACCACAGCAGATGCAAACCCTCACCGGGAGGCGCACATCTCTGCACGGGACCAGTTCCCCAAAGCTGCTGCCGCCCAGCATGTCCTGCCTGGGCTTTTGAGAAATGGGATCTCATAGGGACGCTTAGTTCCTCTGAAGAGTTGGCGGGTATAATTCTGGCTTTTCCCGTGTCCCGTGGAGTGAGAAGTGAATTCTTTGCAAAGAAACCCGGGAGGCTAGAGAATTCAAAGCACTGTCAGACTTACTTCACGAATGATTTCCACTTCAGACCCTTCCCAGACACCCAGGACCTCGGCCCCATCATTCCCCTTTGGCTGCTTCCCTGACATTCCCTCTTTGCCCATATTTCTCCTCAAACTCAAGCCAGGGTTGCCGTCACCTCGATGGATTACCCAGCTGCTAAATCCTCCATCTCTCCTTGCTTTTCTGGTCAACATAATCCAAGGATGTACTTCCCCCATACGAATCTTCATATTTATTGGCTGTGACGCGAGCCAGGGACAAATACATAGATATCTCAAGCTCGGCTAAAGAAGTCACCTCTGAAGAGAGGGAGCCTAAGTAATTTAAATATCCAATATTTGTGGTACTTGCTGTTATGTGAGAAAATGCCCCCACAAGCATCAAACACGGTTCCCAGCCCCATGCACCCACCCGCCCGGAGGCTTCGTTGGCCCCGCTCCGCTGCTTAGTTCGGAGGAGCACCGTGGGGCACTACCCCCATCCCCACCCCCACCCCCACCCGCCACAGCAGCTGGGGTCAGCGTAACCTTTAAAAGAGAGCGAAAAGGCACTTTTCAGGCTGATGGCAAGCTGAATTCTTTATAATTAAAGATTCCCCTTATCGCCCATCCCAAGTCCTCTCCTCCTTCCGACACTCTGGCGGCGCCCAAAGGACCCTCTGCCCCGGGGAAATCCGAAAACTGTAACCAAAGAGGTCAGCGCGGAGGCTGGGGCGGTCTGGTCATCGACAGGAGCCGCTGCTGTGAAGTTGCCTCCGCGCTCGCGCGTGGTCCACCGGGGTGGAGGCGGTCTGTGCAGCCAGGAGGGGTTTAAGCACACTTGCTGGAACCCCACATTATCCAGAGCGTTTATTGCAGGGATGTCGTGGTTCCTTGGGGGGGCGGGGGGAGGTGGGGTACCAAATGAAAGGGTGGCGGAGCCAGCACTGACTTTGGTAGTTTAGTTTGCTTCAGGAAAAAGAAAAAAAAAAAAAAAAAGAGGAAGAAGAGCACGAAGTTAAGCAGGTCCGGGAGACCCGGAGTTCCCATTTTCTTACCCCTGCGAGCCTTCCGAGCGTCCCCACCGCGCGCGCCGGCACACGGACGCGGGACCCCCAGCCCGGAGCGCGGCGGCACGCGGGGAGCCGGCGGGGAGAGCGAGGCGGGTCCCCGAGCAGGTGCGGCGACGCGCGCGGGGGCCCTCGCCGGGGAAACCGCGGGGGGCGCGGGCAGGACCCCGGGGAGCCCGGGCTGGACACGCCGGTCGCGGGATCGGTTCTCCACTTTCCCCCGCGTGAGCGCCCGGCGCGCCGCCGGACCCCGCCACCCGCGGGGCCTGGGAGTCGAGGTCCCGCAACTCCCGCCGCCGCCGCCGCCGCCGCCGCCCACGCCCACGCCCACGCCGCTCGGACAACCCGGGGCTCCCGCGCCGCGAGCGCTACGGTGCCCCGGGGGGCGCGGACACCACCCCGCCAGGTCCGCCGCACGCAGCCTCTCCAAAGCCGCGAGCCAACTTTGCCTCCGCCCGCAGCCCCGCTCCGGCGGGCCCCACCCCCGGCGGCATGCGGGGGGCCCCCGGCGGGGCGTGCGGAGCGCGCTGCGCCCCGGGCCGGGCCGTGCGCACCTCGGGGCGCCCCTCCGGGACCGCGGCGCCTGCAGTTCCCCAGCCCGCGCCGCCCGTTGGAGCTCGCCCCCGTCGCCCCGACCATCTTTGGTTTCCCAGCACGGAAATCGACATTAAAGTCCTAAGGACTCCCCCGAGGAGGCTTTCTCGGACGGGACGGGACATCCTTGGGACATCCTTGCGACATCCGCGCACCTGTGCCGGGCTGGCTCCTCCCTAGTCCACAGAAACTCAAATATTTTTCTCGCCGCGGGGGAAGAGCGGAGAGAAAGAGCGAATGGGAAGGCGCGGCTCTTACCCAAAAGTAAGGGTTTAGTAAAAGGGGGTGCGGGAAAAGTTAGTGGCGGGTTTACCCCCATCCCCATCCCCACCCCCACCCCCACCCCCACCGCGAGAAGGAAACCCAGGAAGCGTGCGGCCCCCTCTCCCTCCCTCCCCCGACGTCCCCCCCGAGCGCCCCCGGGATTCCTGCCACTTCCAAAATGCCTAGAAGGAGAACTGCGACACCCAGGACGGAGACAGCCGGACAGGCAAGAAGGGCAGACGGACCGACACCCCCGCCCCCCGGCCCGCAAAACTGAGCACCTACTGGTTGTGGTAGCCGAGGGGGTCCGGGATGCAGAGTTCTGACACGTCCATCAGTCCCGTCTTAGCATTCCCAGTTGGTGGAGAACGGCGGCGGGGCAGTCGGGCGGAAGAGCGAGTGAAGGGCACGGGCGAGGTGCGAGCCCGGGCAGGGGCACCGGGCGCGGGAGAAGGCAGAGTGGGAGCAAGCGCCGTGGCGGGGCGCGAGGGCGGCAGGCGGCCGAGCCCGAGCTGCGCACAGCCCCGCGCTCCCACTCATGCACACGCGCGGGCGGGCACAGGGGACGCGACGCCGTGGAGGCGGCTCGGGCACCGCGACTTGGAGCCCACTAGCCCTACTGTAGCTTTAAGGCTGGGAGACTGATGTATGGTTTGGCTCCTATTGGCTATCTCTCAGGGGCTGGACTTAAAGTGACAGACTCGAGCAGGGGTGGGGGGAGGGGGGGGAGCCGGGGAGACTTCAATGGAACCAGACGCTCGGGCGAGGTCCCCACCTCCTGAGGAGTAGGAGGACTGAGCGGGAGAGCCACAAGGCCTGTCCTCTCGCCATGGAAGAAAAGAAAAAAAATTGTCCAACTGGCTAGTGGGACTGGGGGGTTGACAGATGTGCTGTTTACATATTCCCCCCACCTGCATCCTGTCCTTTAACCGGCAGGCCTAGCAAACTCACCTCTCTCTCTCTCTCTCTCCCCGTCTCTCCCAGCCCTTTAGAATGGGTCTGTCTTGCAAATTAAAAAGGAGTCACATTCCTCCACTGTCACACCCGGTGGAGGCCAGGGCCTTGGGAATTCCCGGCCTCAAGCCCTGTGCTTGGTGCACAGAAGTGCAAAGGGTCAGAGCGGCAGGTGAGGCGTAGTCAGAGCAGGAGAGGCACAGATTCCCTTCCCACCGCGTCACCTGGGCCAGTTGGTCCTGAACTGCGCTCGTAAGGCTGGACGCAGGACGTGCATCCATAAAACTGCTCTCTAGATGTAGAAAATGATGCTCGTCATTGGCAACTCTCAGAAATGTACTGAGGACGCAGACGTGGGCAAATAAATCCCTGTCTGCTTAGGAAAATACAGTTGTGGTTAAAACAACCAACTTACCTGCCACATGAACTTGGAGGCCCCGCAACCAGACGCTTCAGCATACACACCTGAATCCCCAGCTACAAACACACCTGTGTCCCTGTCTGCTGCTGCCTCCAGGAACCTGAATGTGACGGGCTGTCACCGGTACCAAAACAAGCTGTAAGTTATGCCCCAGTCCTTCTTCTGGGGCTTTTCATCTTTTGAGATGTGCCAGCCCCAGAGATAATAATTTGATGGTTCAAATGAGTGTGGGGAGCAGATAGGTATAGAATTATTTAAAGGGGGGGGGTTGTGGCTGGGAGGCGGGATGCCCTCAGGAGAGACCACCACCTTATTCTCCTACATTCTACAGAAGACAATGAGCGGTAGGGGGGGGAAAGACATAATTTTATCATCAAAATAAGGTCTAAATGGAGTGTAACTGCAGGCAGTATTCAAGCATTTCAGGAATAAAAGCAGGGAGGCTGGTGAGAAAGCCCGGGAGGGGCCAGGCGCCCGGAGGGGCTGGGGCTTGGGCAGCAGGGCCACAGATGATACTTGACTTGGATAAATGCAAGCGCGTGCAGGCTGGGAAACGGAGCTGAGATTTTTCATATGTGCTGAAGTGGAGGAACGAACGCATGGGATTCTCCAGGCTCGGGGCTCAGGCAGGCATCTCACAGAGAGATGGATGAAGATGTCTGCTCTGTCAGCAGAACCCCCAGCAGCCCCGGATTTTTTTTTTTTTTTAATCACATAGGTACTTGGTTGTATTAGAGACAGGGTGCGGAGACTCTTTCATTAACTGTGGCCTCTACACAACCACCGTGTCTTGCCAAGACCTCAGTGACTGCTTTCTCTGGATCCTGTCCAGCCTCCTGAAACCCCTTCTCCAAGCACACAGCACCCAAGTGTGCCTTTGTTGCAGTTGGGAAAGAGGCCCCCCAAGGGAAGGCCTTGCAGGACAGACGGCCGTGTGTCCCTCTGTGCCCCTCCTCAGCCCGTGCCATACTACTACCCTCAGTGTTTGTACCTGCTACCTAGAACTCGCTGCCTCCTGGCCAGCCCTGCTATTCAGGCGGGATTATATATGGATCCGTATGAGAAACACCCACCCCCCACTAGATTATAAGCCCTATGAGGGTAAGGGACCATGTCTCTTTTTGTTTCCCAGAGAATCCCCAGTGCTTAATGGTGTTGGGTACAGAGCAGCTGCTTGATAACTATTTTGTTGAATGAATAGAAGCGTGGCAATTTGGGGCGGCGTAGTAGGGCCTGCTGGGGGACAGGCTGGCCACACCAGAAGGGGGTTAGGTTGTATGGGGTCCGTGGCTCCTTGCTCTGTGTGGGTGCACCATTTTTAACTAGAGACAGAACACACTTGATAGAACCTGAAAAGAAAGACAACTTCACAGCCCGGGTCAGTGGATTCAGAGCCGCTGGGGGCAAATGAGGGAAAATAGGAGGTTTTGTTGCTTTCAAAGCTAGGCTACCGCTCACACACAATCACTGCCCACATCCAAGGCAGAAGGAGGAAAGTAACTGAGGGCTTCTCTCTGGGTATAGCTGACTGGGCTCCAGGGAGGGAATGCGGTCCTGAGACCTGCTTCCTTCTCCATAGGGCTTGTCCAGCTGCCTCACCGATAGCCTAGGGGCAGAGTTCTTTCTCTCTCCCTTCTTGGCAAGAGAGCGGGGTAGACCCAGCTGGAGGGGAGAAGAGGGCAGGCCAGCTAGGGGACCGGTGACCTGATCTAGCCTGGCAGGGCCAGCTTTTCCTGTGGTTCTCCAGGCAAACCCCATGGGGTCCCACATTGTTCATGGGACCAGTCTTTCTCCACTCTGTCCTCACCCAGCTCACAGAGGATGGGGTTCCTTCCCCCAAGCCAGAGGCTGGTCCCATGCCTCTACCTGGAGAGATGGCAGTGCCATCCGGAGTGCAAAAGACCCCACAATCTGTTCCTGACGTCTCTGTGTGATCTTACCAAGGTGTCTCTTCTCCAGAACACGAAGGTGGGGGTGGTGGGGTAGGGGTGGAGGTAGAATGAGTGGGTGAGGGGGACTTGGGTGCCTCCAACCCTGAAATTCATTCAACCAGTTATTTCGTAGTGGCACCGCTCACCCAGAGCAGGTGCCGTTTGTAATCCACCCTGAGCCCCAAGCTCTAAGCCACCCACCCCTTTACTATCTTGTGTCCCAATACTGGCACCCCCAGATAGGCATGCCAGCCAAGGGGAACTGGGACGAAAGGTATTAGACAAAGTAATTGTGAATGGTGTATGGGGACAGCAATCACTTTGTTCTTGCAACAAACTCCTTTAAATAGATATTTATTACATTTACAGAACCTTACAGCTGGGAGGGGCTTGGAGAATCACTGAGAACCATCATCGGACTTTACGAATAAGGAAACTTAGAAATTTCCCTGTGTGGAGAACTGACCTACACAAGGTCACCCAGTGAATAACTGGCAAGGTATTCTATCTTTGATGCCTGGATTTCTACTTATCAACTCTCAAACCTTTGTACACACGTCCCTTCACTTTCCCTCCCCATTCCTCCCTTCATATTCCTTGCTCTTTGCTAAGGAATATGAAGCCAAACAAGGACATTGCCATCGGCAACACCCTCCATACATACTTCCGCCTGATAGATGATGGGGACCAGGCTGCTGTGTCCCCACATGGTTTCCTGGGAGAAAAAGGAAGCACTGCTTGGTTGGTGGACACCAATTTCCTGACCTGCTGTCCCACCATGAGAAATGCTCCAGCTGGCAGATAAGTGGGAAAACATACCCAGACACAGCCTGGCCCACTCTGCTCCTCCAGGTACAAAAAACAACCAAGTGTGTCAAGGATAGCTGAACACGGATCCACACTGACCATCGGCTCTCTTCCACCCCAGTCTGGCTGAGTCCTTAAAATGGGCTGTCCTTGTGCCTATACCTGGACCTTGATAGCCACCGGAGTGGCCTTGCCATGATCTCCGCAGCTCTCCCCCCACCCCTCCCAGCAGCCCTTGCCACTGGCCTGGTGAAAATCTCCACCGTTAGCAGAACCTAGGCTTGGTGGTACCTTCCCCCTCTCGTGGCAGCCTCCCCTGACATCAGTCATTTCTACACACATAAGGCAGCAGCAAGCAGTGTCTCTCAGATTCTTGAAAGAATCTGAGCACCCCTCCCTGTGGTGTGTTGTCCTGTACCCACCATAAGCAGAGGCTTTCCCCATCTTTTAGGCGGGGTAACTTAGCAGGAGCTGGTGAGCTCAGCATGGGCCCCGGGAGAGTGGAGGACCTGATGGCTTCATTAGTAAAAGATAAGAACCAACAAGAATTTTTGAAGAGTGGGCCACAGACTCCTTAAGTGGAGTGAATGTAGGACACTGGTTGTTTGGTGATGCCACCCTAGTGCTTCACCTTCATATTCCCCGAACCCACACTTCCAGGCGAGATGATTGGGAAACACACAAGGCAGGTAGCCACGCCTTACCAATGGCCCGGGAAGGAGAAGATGTCTCCGTAGAAGTGTCTGAGTCACAATCCAAGCCTGTTTCCGATCCACCCCAGAGAAAGGGCTGGGGAAGGCGAGTCCAGGAAGTGCATCCATTGACCATCCACGGTGACTAAGGTGGGCCTGGCCTAGACCGCGAGCCTAACCTGTGCATCCCTGGGTACATCACTGATCAGGCCATTTCCACTGATCATGGACTCCTGGCCAGGGAAAATGTCCCCAGCCACATACCTCTTTGGGCCCCCTCTCTTCTCACATGCCTGGATTTGGGGTGTGGGGTTATATTCCTGAGTGGTGGTCAGCAGACCGTCAGCCCATTGGCTGGCACATGTCCCAAGGATCATAATTAACTGATAACGCTAATACAATGTGGGCTTGTGCTCCCATAATAGTCTCCTGCTGACAGATAAATGCTGCGGAAACATGATGGCTTTTCCTGAAGCTGTAATGGCCCATTATTGGGGCAAGAAGGCTCGTGTATATTAGCGCTGCCGCCATGACACCAAAGATAAAGTATGAAGGAGATGTCTTGGATGAGTAAATGCTTGGGTTTCCTCTCACCACCACCATCCATTTCATGATCAGAAATCCCTACCGGGGGTCTTGGAATTGCTTCCAGATATTTCGAAGCTCCCGTATTCATTTTTTTTCTCTAAGTCTCAAGATCCCATTCTCACCAACACAGCTGAATAGTATATTAAAGTTCTCTGCCTACCAAAAAGATTCCTTCTTCCCGCAGGTCCTAATGTGAGATGGCAACTACAGCGAACAGGCAAGTTGGGGAGATGAGAAAGGTGAGATAGGTCTCTCCAAAGAAACAAAGATCTTTTTCCCTTCTGACTGGCAGGAGAATAGGAACACATCAGGAATGTGATAGCTTTGTCCTCTGCCAAATTTCTGGGGGGGAAAAGGAGGAGGAGGAGGAGTGGGGGGCAGACACAGAGAATATGCCTTGATAGTACCTGGGACCTAAGAGGCATTGAATAACTAGCTATTGATTGAATGAATGATCTAATTAAATATTTTCCATTACAGTGCATGTGGGGTTTTTACTTATAACAAAGAACTTTGACCTTATTTTCATCTGTGTCACATATTAATTTATCATCCAATTTCTTGTGACTTTTTCATCAATGTAAGTATACAACAGAATTGGTTTTGAATAGTCGAATCCACGGTTTGTTTCTAGGGTCCCATTGTTGGGAAAAAAAGACACTTCTGTGGTTGTTGGTAGTTTTAACTGCAAAAACCTCCTGGTCAACACGGACCACAGAAAGAACGAACAGTTTGCTTTGCAACTCACAAATTATGCTTCCGCGCATATTTCTATTCTCAAGAATACTTTTCCTAGAGAAATCATAAGGTACATGAAACTTTGGGAAAATGAATTCTAAAGTACCACACACATGTCAAGGGTTAGTATTAAGTGGGAACAAAGAAACATGTTGGCTAAGCTTGTCTCCCCAGCATTAACGACACCAGATTCAAAACTGGGAACATTCAAATGTGTTTTCATTTCCTAATGGCTCAATTAAGGTGGAGCTTCTGATTTCATTATTTTTTCAGAATAAAATGCATTTTATTTTTGCTCTAATAAAATGCTTTATGGAGAGAGGGGAAAAAACAGCAAATGCTTTTAGGTTTGAGGAAAAAAATCAAATGTACATGGTTTATAAACTGTAAAGTGCTCTCGCTGTATAAAACATGATTGAGATGATAGCTTTTACCTGTGTTCTTATATGGGAAAGTGCCGCCCAACCACTACCTTCACAAATGTATACCGTAATGAAACCAGTCCCATTGGTGAACTCTGAATGGCGTAATTACAAACGGGTCAGTAGCAATTCCCGATGAAGGCCCGAGCTCTGTAGCAGGACATTCGCTAACATCTTTATTCTTCATCAACAGTTGGGAATGTGAAGCTTCGGTAGAACTCCTGACTTAGGAGGGTTTGCCTTCCAGAGAAGGACAAGACAAGGCAAGAAGGGAAACTGCAGAAGAACCAAATTGAGTTTACAGGGGTGGGTAAAAAGCAGTCAACGATACAAGATTTAATATGGATAAACACCGGTAACACACTTGTCAGCAGTGACCCTAGAGTGAGCCGGCCCACAGGAGAGCTGGCGGGAGGGCAGCGATGCAGAGAGACATCTGGGGTCAGAACAGATAGCATATTAAGCATGGGCCTCCAGCTCAATGGCATGACAAACACTGCTTTGGGGTAATTCTACAAAACCCAGCCGAGCAAGGAGCAGCAATAATTCCTCTTTACTCTCCTTTACTAAAAGCACAAATGGAATTTTATGCTCAGCCTTCAGGGACTTGCTTCGAAGGCAGACTGGAAAGGTGATATGGAAAGGACTTGGAGAGGGCTGGAGAAGGTGTCAAAGGCCTCCCGCAGGTGTCTGAGCCCCGCACGAAGAGGGACAAGCTCGGGATGAGGAGGGATGGGTTTGCAGGGCAAAGGCTTGGGTCCAGACACCATCTCTCTCTCTCTCTCTCTCTCTCTCTCTCTCTCTCTCTTTCTGTAGGGACTGTCTCCATTTCCTCAACCACCTCCCTTTCTCTCTCTTGGTCAGCAGCCCACTCAGGCTGTTCCCCCTCTACTTCCAGTGCATGAAACCTGGCCCACTGAGGGGCCACCTAATGCACCCTAGAAGTACAGGGGGTAGCTCTCTGAATTCCTCAGTTTTTATGCTGTCTGCTGTTTCATGCTGTAATTTCTTTGTTTAAACCTTCTACAAAAGACAGGAGTGCCAAGAAACCCTCAAAGTCTCTCTGAGGCTGGGTAGGAAATGGCAGCCAGCATAGCAGCAACACCATGCCACACTGCTTGGCATCAGCCTTCACCTCACTTCCTCCTTCTAGCTTCCCTGGGCTTGCGCCTTCCAAATGAAGTGTCAGCATTTTAATGCTTGCCTCAGGCTCTGTTTTCCAGGGGACTGGGGCTCAGATAAAGACAGTCAGCAAATGGTTTAGGGTCACTGACGTTCTCTCAATTTAAACTATTTTATTATCTACTACCCCTTTCCTTGGTGAGAGGAGAGGGAGCATAACGAGCACAATGATCCCTGGATTGCTATGGCTCGTCTCTACATGAGTTACAGACCCTCCAGGTTACAAAGGCCCACATGGACTCTGTTCCACCCACCCACTCACCATCCACTTAGACATTATGCTTCTGATTCGGCTGCCAAAATGTTCAGGTGAATGGTGTCATCTGGAGCTAACCAACCCTCCCCCTCCCCCACTCACCTTTCTTTCTTCTTCCATACTCAGGAGGCCCAGTACATATGACGCTCTCCCTTTCCCTGGTTTTCTTCATACTGAGCTCAGCTACTTGTCAGGTGACCATCCTCGCCCCTCATACACCTCCCCCAACTCTAAGGGACTTTTGGCTTCAAGCACCAGAAGAGTCCAATGGCTTCAGGTGGACGGGGTCTACAATCTCACACAGCAAAATTCCAGGGGCAGGTGGTTTCGCCTTTTTGGTCTGCCACCTTTGGCATATTGGCTTTTACCCTCGCCTCATTCCCTCACAGTGGAAGGATATTTCTTGGGGTGTCAGTATCCCTTTCTCATCTAACTGTGTCCAACTCCAGGAAGGGAGGGTGTGCATATGTGTGCTTATGTTGGGGGGAAAATATTGACCTTTATGACTTTTAAAAAATCTTGATGTCATTAGTTTGCTTTTCCCTTGGTGGTTTTGATTTGCTTTTAGCCCAGAGGAAAATCTCTCCTAAGAATTCCTCATCCCTAGGCCAGCCAACTTGGCCTCACATCTTCTTGGCCAGAATCCAGGCATGTGCTCACCCCAAACCCATCACTGTCAGAGAAGGAATGGATCACCATGATTGGTTTCAAATACATTCACTCCCTGAAGCTGAGGGGAGACTCACTTTTCCTGGCTACATTAGTATTCAGTGACAAACTAATCGAATCCACTTCTGTTAGAAGAGGCAGCAGGAATGGCTGTTGGGTTACCAACGTGGTAGACCAATGGCAACAGGCCACCTTGAATGCAAATAGTAAGAGGGTCATCATCTATAGAGATGTAAAAACAAGAGTAAAGCTGAGTAAAAGCTACTTTGTGTCATCACCTTACTCCAGCAAGTCAAAATAATGTCTGTGAAAAATTCTTCTCCCTGAGAAAATTTCTTGTTGGTCTGAGTTGTGATTGCTGTTGCATTTTAATAATATATGTAAATTCCAAATTAGCATATTTTCTTTACCTAGTTTTCAATACAAATTGTATTCCGTGTAGAAGTTACAAAGTCAGCCACACACACACTGACTTAGCTGTACTTGGCTACGGCAGCAGGTGGGTGGTCCTCAAGAGTAATTCCTAGTGGGGTTCACAATTGTTCACAGTCACAGAAAGTGCAAGGGTGTCTGAGTGTCTGTGGTGCTATGCCAATCCTGTTTTCGACGGGTGGATTTAAAAGAAATGATGACAGTGGCAGAGATTCTAAAGGCAGAGAAAGTTTAAAAAGAGGAGGGGGACACCTGGGTGCCTCAGTCAGTTAAGCATCCACCTTTGGCTCAGGTCATGATCCCCCCACCCCAGCACGGCAGTCTCCCTACTCTGCAGGGAGTCTGCTTCTGCTGCTTCTCCTGCTTGTGCACTTTCTCTATCAAATAAATAAATAAATAAAAATCTTTAAAAAAAAAAAAGACTGAGAAGTCACTTGAAGTGCTTCAGTCCTTTTCTTCTATGTGACCACTTGGAGTTTTCGTTTGCATTTAACATTTGAAGGCGTGTAAGGGAACTATGCGTTGTGATATTTGTTAGTTCAAGAATAGTCCTCACGTGACAAGTTTCACTGGGTTTGCATCATATCTTTGGTGTAGAACATCTTTGGTGTTCTATAGTGTTATGGTTTGTTTTTAAAGTTAACAAATCGGGAAAATAATGCTATTAGTTATTCCATGATTATACTAAGGATAATTTTGTTGCACAGAGAAGAGTGGGTCCAGGTGTCAAATATTCAAGGTCTGCCCACCATCCCTCCTTTTGTCTGATTGTTCCTTGTTTCAGCCCATCCCCTGCTGGGCTAGCCATCCTGAGAAACAGAAAAAGACCAAAGTCCACATTTCCTTAAGATAGTTTTAAGGGAACTCATATCCAAACAGATCAGTGACAACCATCCCGGAGCTCCCAAATCCCCTCAGCATCTTCACCATGCCCCCATCTACTTCATTCCTCTCCAGTTGAATAGTTCTGCCTTTTACCAAATCCCAGCAATGAAGACAGAAATTCTATTTCTTATTCATTATTCCCTGGTTGATGCCCTGTTTTGGTCCATCACTAGTATTGTAACATTTTAATTCTTTCCCTCTCTTTCATAGTTCATTGGAGAATGCCAACTCTACTAGGAGGCTCCAGGCTCAACAACCAGGAGTGAACAGGGCTATGGGGTTGGACAGGTACTGAGCACCCACTCTGTGCCAGGTGCTCAGCATTGGCCTGCCACCTTGCCCTCACATATGGCCATCGAGCCCACCTTACACCTGCGGTGCATATCATCCGTCTCATTTTATCTATTGAAGAGAAAAACTGAAGCTCTGAAAGTGTGAAAAGCCAGAAGACAATCTGAGATTAGAACCCAATTCTGGCTCACCCCAAAACCTGTGCTGTCTGTCTATTCCATGTCACCTTCACAGCGTCCATACCAATGCTGCATCCTATGACAAAATAAGAAGCTTTCATAAGTCAGCCTGAGAACCAAGGTGCAGTGGGTAACTGGGAAAATAGTGCTTAGGTCCAATCAACTGATGGGTAAGAGGACTTTAGGAACACAGCCTCTGGGAAGTCACTAAAGGCCAACCTATCCCCATGTTTATATATTTAGCCAACACATGTTCATTCCTTTTTTTTTTTTTTTTTTAAGATTTTATTTATTTATTTATGAGAGACATAGAAAGGGAGAAAGGTAGAGACACAGGCAGGGGGAGAAGCAGGCTCTATGCAGGGGAGCCTGAAGTGGAACTCAATCCCAGAACTTCAGGATCACATTCCGGGCCGAAGACAGGCAGTAAACCGCTGAGCCACCCAGGGATCCCCACATGTTCATTCCTAATAGAGAAGTTCTTTCAAATCAGGATGGCTGTGCTCACAGTGCTGGAGGGAGAAAATGTGAGGAGTGTAACATTGGGGAAGAAACCAACTGATTTTACGGAATGATGCCAAGGGGTAAATTGTAACTTTCTATGACTCGGAGAAGGTGAAGGGCAGCCGGAAGAAGGAGGAGGTGACGAAAAGGAAGACCATCTACTGCCAAGCAAAATTTCCTCATTAGGGCCAATTTGCTTAGTTGGAGCAGATTCAAATGGGCAGCAATTTTGAAACTAGCTGGATGAGCTTCAACGATTTCTGCAGTCACACCCAAGAAATCTGAGGGTCCTCCCTGTAGGTGGGAGGTGAGGGAGCATAACGAGCTCCCATAACTTCCTATTAACTTTCTCCCTCTCTGCTCCTGGTGGTTTGAAGGCCTTGGTGAGATCGAAGAGTTGGTTTTGTTTCCCTGTTTCTTCCAACATCAACAAATGCACATTTCCTTTCATTCCTTGGATCCTAGCTAAACTAGCCATTCAAGCAAAGAGACTCATTTCTTGCCCCAGGAGCAAAGGATGGGTCTTTCCAGAGACTCTTTTCCTTAACTCCTTAATGAAAGCCAACCAGCTGGTCCACCAGAGAGACTCATCCACAAGCAAGAATGTTTTTTACCTATGGGATCACAAAAGCATCATTTTAAAGCAATGGCTTTCAAACTTTACAAAAAGAGCCCCAAAGAGTCTTTCTTCAGGTGGAAACGTACACAGAAGTTTTGTCATATGAAACAGCCAAAGAGTAGCTTTTCTGGTTTAGGCAAGCGGGTCCTTCACCCCCACCATAGGAAATCCACTGGCCACCTCTATAGAATCCCTAGTTCTCGGTGGAGCACACTTTGAAAATCAAAAGGGTTTCTCCAAAATCAGTGTTCTCTAAACAGTATGGAGTCAACCAACTTGACCAAGCCTCCAAGATTAAGAAATGGGAGCAATAGACACATTTCTGAGGGTTGTCTGGGCAACAACTCTTCTTGGAGTCCCCAGGACCATGCGGGAGGAAGTGATGGTTAAAAAGTAGCAACCTGCCCAAACACTCCTGCTTTTTGTATCCACATCCTTTGCCATTCAGAATGAGAGGCCAACCCTACTTAGGTGGCTGGTCTTGCAGCACCCCTGTGACCGAGAACCAAAGTCCTCACCACAGCCAGTGCTGCATGGGGTTCTAGGCACCAGGATGTACACAGGTGGATTTCCTATCAAGGATGAAGACAGTTACTGAGAGTATTAACATTGGTAAAGTGGTCTCTCTCCTGAACTACTCGATGATATTAAACAGTATTTAATAATGTCACTTTCATTCGCTTGTGTAGGACATGCTTTCTTGAGTGGGAGCACAAGGGGTGAATCAAGACACTAACTAATGCTTTGTGAATTATAAGGAACAGTCTGTGTGCCAATGGGAGAATGTCTGTAGGTAAAAGTGTCCTGTTGCAAGTACCTGGGGGGCGGGGGATGCAATTGAGAGGTTTTGGCAAAATAAGGAAGAGCGGACACGCTCAAATCTTCACTCTGCCTATAATCAGCTTCATGACTCTGGGACACGTTTCCTCCCTGTTCAGTTTCCTTAAACCCTTACAATGGTTTGTTGCAGGGTAGTGTGTATACAGTACTGTGCGTCATGCCTGGCACGTAGTATTTGGTCAGCAGACTCTGGTCCCACTCCATGCTTTCGTAAACTGAGATCCTGACCTCAACTCTGAGAAGGGGAAGGCTGCCTCCCACGGTGATCTTCCTATGACATATCGTCCACATTATGCTCAGCCCCTGGAGGGGAGAGTACAACCGAGGCATTAGCCAGTGGCTGACTTTGTCCACTGTGACAACCCATATATGTTCAATTTTCCTGCTCCTTCTCCGTCCCATCTTATCTCCAAATCCCCGTGGATGTGGAGCAGCATCTTCTTGGCGATATTTGCAGCATGGCTCCTTAGGGTCCGGCCACCCTCTGCCCACCTCACCATTAGCTCCCTAACCTCATAACCCAAGTGCCGAATGCCTGGCCCATCATGGTGAGCTGCAGATGCTCGTGCAAGATTATGGTCAAGCCACACAGGACCACTCATGAGAGATTCGCTTGGGCGTGCTCTGAGTCTCTGTTGTGATTTAAACATGGAACCCCATGCTGACCTAACAGCTCACTGGGATCTGAGTTCTTCAAGCGGGCTTAGAAGAATGGCCATTCCTGCAGCTTCAGGCTTATTCCATCCTTGGAAATCCTCCCTTCTCCTACACACCTATTAATAACACCAGGTGTTGCCCAGACACCCCTCGGAAGTATGCATGTTACTTCCATTTCTTAATCTTGGAGTTAGAGTCATCAATATGTAAAAATCCAAACACTGGCCATTTTTTCCCTCAAAGAATCTTTCAGGGGTAATGGAGAGACAAGGAGTTTTTAATCTCCCACAGCTGAGCTCACCTCACTTCACTGCTGTGGCAGAGAGGAAGCTAACTACCTTGAGGTCCCCTTTACACCCCAGCCTCCTCTCTCTGGGGACCCTTTAATGCAGCCACATTGAATAGCATCAGACAACAGCCCAAGCAGAGCGGCATACAAGCCCTGAGCCCACCTGTCTGGCCGCTGGGCAGCTAAGACATCTGGGATGTGTTGGGACCATCTCTGGTTGTAGGAACGTACAGTGCAATGAAAACACAGGGTTGGCTTCCCTAATGTGTCCTTTTATGATTCTACGACCAACAGCATGAGAGAGCTCCCTGCCCAATGTCTGCAAGAGGAACCAGGTGGCAGCCTCTCTAAGCGCGGGTGGCAGCTGTCTGTCTGTAAGTTGCCTTGCCATCTTGCCATTTCAAAGCCCTCACTGGATAGTGTCTCAGGGATCTTGTTAGCTCAGAATCAGAGGCAGAATAGTGCCTTCCATCTGGCAAGGGGGAAATAAATAAAGTCAATCCACCCTCTGTGTGACACTCCTGGGTCCCTTCTTAGTGGGGGGGCTTATGGAATGAAAAGATAGTGAAGATTAATAGCACGTCCTTGGAGTTTGAGATGGAACAGCCCCAAAAGGTAAGCAAGGGCCTGGTCTCAGTGGGACAGGGCAATAGCACATCTTTATCATCTGTTAAGTCTTGTTATCCTCAGTGTCCACGAACACAACAGAGCCCCAGGATAAAGCAGTGGCAGAGCAGTGAGCTTGGTGAGGTGCCTAACACAGCGATATAGGCAAAAAAGAAAGACTCTCAACCCCCTGCCCCACATTGTCACCTCTGCCCTCAGGAGAGTTGTTAATCCCGTGGTCAGCGCCCAGGACATGCTCCGGGCCATGCTCTCCCAGAGGCAGGGCCGCTCCGTGTTAAAGCTAGGCACGCCTGCCCAGGACCCTTTCCTGCCCTCTCCATCTCCAGAGCTTCCGGCCTCTTACAGGCAGCTCTCCCTCTTTATTCTTCGACTTGCTCTGTCTGCAACCGAGCAGGTCAGGGGCTGCTGCAAAGGTCAGCGCATCTTGGAGTCAGTGGGGGAGGAAGCAGGGAGCAGGAGTGAAGAGCAAGCAGGCACAGGAGGAAACCCAGGGGTACCCACAGGAGCCCTACAAAGGTACACTAGCTTCGAGATGTGCCCCCGGGACAGGACTGGCACCCTCTCACGTGATCCCAAACACGGAGCATAGCAACAGGATGGTGCAACTGGGCTGCGAGCTGCCAGCAGGGCACTCTCGACCTGCTGTGCTCCCCCAGGGAAGGGAACAGGAGCAATCTTTGGAGGCCTCGAGGCAGGGCAGCAGGACCCTCAGGTGGCTAAAAACTAGCCCCGCCCCCATCCTGCCCACAGGGCCACCTGAGGGGCACCTTTACCCTCTTCATTTCTCTTTTTCTATGAAGTCCCTTGTAGACAGGCAGAAAATAAGGAGCTGCAGAGTTCTGAAGGCCCCGGATCCAGCCGCAGCTGAGGGTAGGATCTGCAGACAAGTGGGGCTTTGGGGCTTCTGCTTCTGTGAGATGCTTGTCTTGCACTCCCAGGGGCTCGGCAAATACAGCCCATGCTACCTTGCTTCCTGGATCTTTTCTCACACCTTTCCTCCTCCTCCCTCCTCCTGCCTACCGTGCCCCTGGCCTACCTCCTCACCATCTCTTCCAGGGAAGCCATCCCTTCCCCAGTCTGCCCACGTAGACAGGCCTGGCCTCCCTCCTCCCCTGGCCACTTCCACAAGTGGTTCCAAGAGAGGGTGATTGTGCGTCCATCACCTCTGCCTGGGTTGGGCCCCAGGCTCTGGACGTGGCTTTCCATCCGTGTATGAGCTACTCAAACCTCGGAGTCTCTGGGCCATGGAGATAATGGTTGTATGGACTCTCTCCGGGGGTGGCTCTGAGGATGTTGTCTACAACTAGACAAGGTATATAGAACTCTCGGTCTCATGCCTGGCCTAGAGTAATCGCCCAATAAGTGTTTATTATTTCTTCACCCCTCAAAAAGCACTCGCTTGTGTTTAAAGGTATAATGCCAGAGTTTTACTCTGTACGTTCCCCACGCTGGAGGAATTTTGCCTCTATGTCCCTTTCACACCTGGCAGCACCAGTACCAGCCCTGGCAACAGTTTCGGAGGGCATCAACAGGGCCGGTCTAAACCAATTTGTTCTGCACAGAGCAGAGTGCCCGATGATCATGGGCACTTGCATCTTCTTGGATGATAGAATTATTATTATAATCAAGACCTAGCACCTGTTTCGGCTTTGCAGAAGGAAGACTGTGCCTCGATATCCATCAGCAATGGTCCTATCCTACCATCATGTGTGGGATTCTAGGGGGTTGGTTCAGAGCAGTGGTTCTCAAACTGGGTTCCACAGACCAGCAGTATCGCCATTGCCTGGGAACTTGTTGAAAATGCTAAGTCTTGGGCCCAGGCCAGGCTCGGGGTGGCGGGGGTAGCAATCTGTATTTTAACAAGGAGTCAAGTCATCCAGAAGGTCTGGATGCATGCACAGGTTTTGAAACCACTACTTTAAAGGTTTCTCAAACATTAAGTATTATAAGTCTATCTTCTTGCAGACCCTGTCTCCAGACCCTTGTCTTCAAACAAGCCCAGACAAAAGGACTTTTGAAAACAGTCATAACTAATTTTTAATAAGAATACATTTTAGGGGCAAAAAACCCTTTACTGATCATATAGGCTGCATTTCACAGTGTGTCTTATTGAACACAAGGAGATCACCTTTCTGTTTTTAAGATTTCATTTTTTTTCCTTTTATCTTTCAACTTCTGATTGAAGTACACATACAGAAATGCTCACGTATCTAAGGGTACAGTTCACTGAATTTTCATAAAATGAACACATCTAGGTACCCAGCACCCAGATCAAGACAACAAACACTGCTGGCAATCTGATGTTCCCCCTTCCTGTCACTATCCGCGCCCTCTTGCATTTATTTATTTTTTATTGTAGGGATATTTAAACAAGGAAAATTATTTTAAGGAAGGAGTCCGCAATCACCTTGCTTACACTATTATTTTAATTGTGCTCATTCCCTTCTGCACATATATTTTATGTACTTTTGCATACATGTATGTATTACATAGTTATATGTACACAGATTCCATGTGGTTAATACTTTTCATAAGCATCATTTAAAAGGACCCCACAAGGCAGCCCAGGTGGCTCAGCAGTTTAGTGTCACCTTCAGCCTAGGGCCAGGTCCTGAAGACCCGGGATCGAGTTCCACGTCAGGCTCCCTGCATGGAGCCTGCTTCTCCTTCTGCCTGTGTCTCTGCCTCTCTCTCTGTCTGTATCTCTCATGAATAAATAAATAAAATCTTTAAAAAAGAAAGTAAAATAAAAGGACCCCACATCACACCATTGCACCAAAGCGCCCACCTGTTTCACTCTGCCCCCATATTTATGCTGCTTCTCATTGTCCACCTCTGCGGTGAACCTCTCTGAACCTCATGCTTCCTTCTTCTTCCCTGGAATGATCTCCTTAGAATCAGTTCTCGGAAGTGAAATTCCTGAGTCAAAGGCCCTGCACGGTTTATTAGACCTCTTTATTACTTACACTGTTTTTCAAACTCATCTGCCATCACATCTTGTTAATATTTTGTGCATCTCTGAGCTCTTCCCAGCATCTTAGAATCCTGGAATCCCATCCTCCTCTGAGCCCAGAAAAATACTTCTGGCTTCTTTGGGTAGAGGTGGAGAATGCTAGTAAATTAGCCACATGAGCTGGGCTGCAGCATGGCCAGACAAAAGGAAGGAGCCAGGAGTTGGGACAACTTTCCCCTGGGGTTGGGGGTGGTTTGAGAATGTAAACCTTCCCCAGAGATCCCCAGAAGCAGCTCTTAATGGCCAGCCAAAGGCTCAACAAAGCCCCTCTTGTCTTCAGGAGAAATGAGAATTGTGGTGGAGGGGTGCAGTGTGGATAAGAGAGTAAGAGTGAGTTCAAACCCACAGAGTCCAGCTGCCCAGAGCCATCGAGAGGCCATGCGCTGATGGGGCAGGACAGGAGTGGCTATTTACTCATGCACTGCTTGTTCTCCATTCTCCAGGGGACTTGCCATTTCCCCTTGAAAGCTGGGCAGGGCCAGGAGGGTAAGATGAGTCTGCAGCGAGCTCAGAGTTGGGAGGTCTGGGGTGGGAGCACTCGCATGGGGCTGTCTGAGACTAGAAGAAATCAGGCTGTGGGGTTTACACGAAAATGTTTTTCTGCATCCTGGAGACATGGTCTAGCCATGGTAGGGGGCACAGGTTCCAGAGCTAGTTTGTCTCAGTTATCTTGTCTATAAAATGTGAGAAATACTGTACCTAGCTCCTAGGATTATTGTACAGATTAAGTGAGTTAATACAAGGAAACACTTAAGAGAATCACATTCAATAAACCTGCCCCTGCACACTCTGTGGGAACCAGTGTTTTGGCTTGAAGACACAGCCAGGTGGAGAAAGGGTACAAAGGGTCTGCTCATGCCCTTGTGCCATCGCTCACAAATATAGTGAGTGCCCAATCGGAAATCCCTGTCCCCAACTCCGCCACCCGTTTGTTCATCTGTCGCCTGTGGAGAAGGTGGCAAGAGACTCTGGAATAGGTCAAGTCAATGACAGCCACTCCCACAACTTGGACTTCTGGCTCCTAGGGCTACAGCTGGGCCTTGGGGGAACCACGAAGAGCCACTGAGGTCCTGGCCCGTTCCTGCCAGTCCTCTGAGGTGGGGGACCGGCATCCAGAGGAGAGGGCCTTGGACCTCTGAACACGGTTGGTCCGTCGTCTGGGTCTAGGGAGGAGGGAAAGAGCACACCTGCTACTCACCAAGGGTCATTCCCAGTCCAACAGGACGTTGGGGGCTGAGGGAGGCCTTTGTTGATGGGGAAGACATGGAACTAACACTGAGTAATTGCCTCCCGGGTGCTGGCCCCTGTACTAGGTACTCGGATGCATGGTCTCATATTTGCAAAAATATGTCCCCATTTTACGGGGGAGGATACTGAGACTCTGAGAAGCCCCTAATGGAGCATCTATTAGCTCCTGGCATTGTGCTGGCCACTGAGGGGTTGGCAGACAGAACAGAAGACCTGATCATACTCCCTAAGAAGAGCTCCTGGCATTGTGCTGGCCACTGAGGGGTTGGCAGACAGATCAGAAGACCTGATCATACTCCCTGCCGGAGCGGCTGGTGTGAGAATCACCTGCAGTGCTCCAGGCTGAGACAGACCCGAGTGCCCTGTGAGCTGGCTCAATGGGGTGCAGTGCGAGTGGGCCAGAAGGGGAGTGGGAGGCTTGGACTGGACCACGAGGGCTAGCAACCGTGGAGGGGGGAGGAGTGGGGAGTGAGGCAAACATTGCAGTCACTAAGGGGAAAGGGGTGAGGGCACACCAGGCCCTACCCAGGCACACACTCTGCCTTCTGGGTCGCCAGCCGCCTCTGGGGAGCAGCACCTCCACGCCTGGTAGGGTCTCTACTGCCTCAGACTGCAGAGAAGGCTGCCCGGGAAGGAGACACACCCAGAAGGAAGAGGTGCCCCTAGGATCAGGTCCTTCGAGGGGAGGCCCTGCAGAATAATACAAATGTTGCTTTCAAATTCTCTCCTCCGTGGCCTCTCCAGATAAAGCACAGGATCTCCCTGCACAGACACCCCTACGCTTCCACCCCCATGACCCATGCCGCAGGTCCTCATGGGGCATCCCCCAGGGGTCTCCCACCTGAGGCAGCTGAGCACAGAACAAGGGACCGTGTGATAACATCTCCTGTTTGGTCCACTCTGTGCAGTGGGTGGAACCCCTCACCCCCGTGACCTTGGCATTCCCATCTCTAAGGTGGGACTGATGCACTTTACCTCCCCACTTCAGAAGGCAGGGTATGTCCCTGGGAAAAGCCTGCTGCTGCCGGAACCTGGCTCCACCCAGTGAGCACCTGCTGTGTGCCCGCTGCTGCGCTCAGCAGTGGGGGAGCGAAGACACCTAGCAAACGACCCGGCTGTCAGCAAGCCCAGGGCCTCATAGCAGAGGCTAGCAAAGTACCAAAGGTGACAGGTGCATGGAGAGATGGGGTGAGAATGGGGGTCCTGGAGGCCACAGAGAGGCAGGAGAGGAGTCACAGAGGAGCTTGCCAGGGAGGCATCCTGGGCTCGAGGATGGGGCGCTTTCAATGGGAGATCAGGGCACCCAGATACACGGGCAGGGGAGCAAGACCAACTACGGAGAATTCGCCCGGGGGGGAGGGTCAGGGGGGTAGAGACATCAGCTTGGAGCCAGACTGCCGCACTCTGCACAAGTGAGGTACCTCTCTGAACCCCCTCCGAGGGGCCACTGTGCCTCTGGGTCCTACTGCGGTGGGAGCAAAGGAAGGCACCACATCCAGCACTTAGAACAGTATCTGGCCGGACCGTTAGAGACACTGCTGCTCAAGATGCCAAACCCGTCCTCGCAGCCGCAGAGGCAGCCCGAACCCCCCCCCCTCCTCCAGCCTCACGGTTGGAAATAGCTGGTGAGGCCAAGATCCGCCGTGCGAACCTTCAAACAGGCCCAGCGAGCCGCAGATCCTAGGCCCTTCAGGGGCCCGCGCGGCTTCAGCATCACGCGAGGGAGAACAGTAGCGGGGTGGGGGCTGCGAAAAGGGCCGCTCTCCGTCCGCCCTGTCCCCTCCTTGCAGCGGGCACCGGGGGCCGACCCTGGCATCCCCGGGGGCAGGCGAGCAGGTGCTCCCTGCCCGGCGCTCTCTGCGGGGCCGCGGCACGCTCGCCGGGAAGGCCGCCGAGGGAGGCAGCTTCTCCCCCGGACCGCACGCAGGGAGCAGGCCCACGGCCGAGGGCGCCTCGGAACGGAGCCCGGGTGCGACCTGGGCGGGCCGCCTGGCAGCAGTGTCCCCCGCCCCCGCCCGCGCGGCCGGGCCGGGCCGAGCGCCACCAGAGGGCGCGCTGGGTCTCGGAGAGCGCGGAGCTCGGCGGGCGCGGGGCGGGCGCGCAGGTGCGCGGGGCGGGTGGGCAGGTGCGCGGACCCGAGCGAGCGCCCGCATCCCCGGAGTCAGCGCCACGCGAGGGGGAGGGGTTTCCAGCCATCCCGCTCCGAGCAAGCAGGGCGGGGGACTCGCCAGTGATCCTAATAAAATACTAACCTTACCCATTTGTCACCACGTGCCACGCACTGGAGTTGGTCCTCACCACAGCGCCACCAGGTCGGCTGTTACTGCCCCATTTCACAGTCGGAGGAACTGAGCCTCAGTGTGCCCAAGGCCACGCAGCTGGCAAGAGCCGGCGCTGGGGTCTGAACCCCAGAGCCTGTGCCCTGGTCCCGCCCTCTATGATAATCCCTCTCCAGGGATGCATTCTCTTCCTTCCCCCTGAGGGTTAATCATCCCTCACTAGCAGACCTCTCCGGTTAAAGCAGCTCAGCCCTTCCCTGCAGAAAAGTGTGTAGCTACATTTTCACTCAGCAGGTTGGCATCGCTCCAGCTGTAAAACTCAAAGACCAAACCACAGCCGCTGACAGACCCCCATTCGATCAGCAGGCACGGACTACGGACTACTTACTATGGGCCCGAACTGAGCTGTCGCATTCACAAAGTTTCTCCAGCAATACTCCCAATAACGTGTCAGTTATGTGTGCTCCTTCCGATTTCCATTTTACATGGGAGGAGACAAAGTCAGGGAGGTAAGTGATTTTCCTTGGGTCGCACAGTTATAACCTGACAGCTTCTGGAGCTCCCACCACCAAACCCATTCATTCATTCATTCATTCACTCAGCAAACCTTTGCACCGGGCACTGGTTAGATGCTGGGGATTCACAATTGACAGGACAGCTAAAAACCCTTCCTTTCTTAGAGCTTATATTCTTCATCGGTTTAGAGGGAGGGCCCTGCTGACTTTAGCCCTATTCCTGTTTCTGGATAGCTTATGAGAAGAGGCCGTGTGTACAGAGCAGAAAGGAAAACCAGCGTTTTGCATATGACTCCATACAGGAGATAACATTCCTGTCCTTCACCTGGAAGATAAGATATAGTCGTTATGGGTAGGATTGTGTCCCCTAAAATTTGTGAAGTCTTAACCCCTCGTACTGTGGATGTGACCTCTTTAGGAAAGATGGTCTTTGCAGATGTAATGAGTTAAGATGAGGTCATAGAGAGTAGGGTGGGCCCTAATCCAATGTGACTAGCGTCCTTATAAGACCAGAACACACACACACACACACACACACACACACGTGTGCCTCTGTGTGTGTGTGTGTAGGGGAGAGAACATCATGTGACCATGGAAGCAGAAATTAGAGAGCTGCATCTGTAAGCCAAGGAACTCCAGGGATTTCCAGCTACTGTCAGAAGCTAGGAAGAAGCAAGGAAGGATTTTCCCCTACTGTTTCCAGAGAAAGCATGGCCCTGCTGATACCTTGATTTCAGACTTCTAGGCTCCAGAGCTTGGAGACAACAAGTTTCTGTCATTTTAAAACACCCAGTGTGTGGCACTTTGTTAGAGCTGCCCTAGGAAACTACTATAATGGTATTAACTTTAATTTTTTTTCTCATGAATGAGGAAGAACCTGGCCTATCCACCCATGGTTTCTCTCACCCCATGGCCGCAGTGGTCATGGTCAAGGGGATTGGCACGGCCATGCCATGGTACAAAGCTCACTGGCTGCGATGGCATCCGTCCCAAGCCTGTGGTCTCATCGCTGTCCTCTACCTGTCTGAACTAGCCCATGGTTCCCCGTCAGGATGACAAAGGTGCATCTAGTTGGCAGAAGCAGGGCAGCCAGCAGGCAGGTGTGCCTAGGCCCCCCCACCTCACCTGTCAGTTTCCCTTTGCCAGCCTCACTCGGCATTGCCAAAGCCCAGTGTCGCTGATGTACTGTTCGTGGGTTCCTGGAGAGGGGAGGGGCAGAGGGAGAGGCAGCATCATGCCAGTCCATCCAGCTGTGTCCAGGTGGCCCACCACAGTGGCAAACAGAGGGCATCAGCCCCACGGGGAGTCATGCTTGGCCTGGTCTCTCTCACTCAGCAGTTACCCCTAAAAAGTGCCTTGATACATCTGTCATCGTGCCTGGTTCATCTGAGGGCTCCAGGTTCT
The DNA here is from genome assembly GCF_048164855.1 of Canis lupus baileyi. NCBI lineage: Eukaryota > Metazoa > Chordata > Mammalia > Carnivora > Canidae > Canis > Canis lupus. The sequence goes on along the minus strand of NC_132846.1, from coordinate 50,765,994 downwards.
GGAAGGCAGACTACTGACTCACTTGGCTTAGGATATTCCAGTTTGGAAGTACACAAAGTGCCAAATCTGTGGCACTGTGGAATGACCCAGTCCTTCACTGTGGAGCTGCGGGTACATATGGCTGGTGGCTTCTACGATCCCTGCCGTGCTCACTTTGAATATCCTGAGCAGGCTTGCAAGCCTCTCTGTAAGCCCCTCAGCTAGCTAACTGGAATTCTGGGCATCCGGGCTTTTCATATGCAGGTCCCCTGTCTCTCTAGGAAGACAGCAAACTTTGCCGGGGCTGGGGCTCTTCTGGATTAGCTCTCGGTCTAGCACAGAGCCTTCCATGCAATCAAGGAAGCTGGGCACATGGCCTGCCCTCCCCGCAGCCTCAGCTGGCTTGAAGGGGGACAGGCTTTTGGGAGAAGCAGACGTTCCTTCTGGATTGTCCGGCCCAGTTTTACGAAGGAGGGAAAAAAGCAGATTCCATTTAGATGTCCCGTCTGGGATTGGAGACAACTCTCGACAGAAATCTCTTTTGGAGTGGATATTTCAGAAACTGGAGCAGGTTGGTAGGTGGCAGTAAGGGTGTGGGGGAAGAAAAGAAACCTCCGGTATCATTCACAAAGAGAATATCTGTCTTCCCCGTGAACAGGTGCCTGAGAAATGGGTGAGAAGGGACGGGTGGTAGAGAGAACAGTGTCGCTCTCACTAAGCTTCCCTGGTTTACATTAGACCTGCCCCAGGTGCATGGGTTCCCCGCCCCCCACTCTCCTCCCTCCCTCCCTCTCTTTTTTCTCCATTCTCTTATCATTTAACAAATCTTTTTTTTTAAAGATTTTATTTATTTATTCATGAGAGACACACAGAGAGAAAGGCAGAGACAGAGGCAGAGGGAGAAGCAGGCTTCACGCAGGGAACCCGATGTGGGACTCGATCCCAGAAGCACAGGATCATGACCTGAGCTGAAGGCAGATGCTCAACTGCTGAGCCACCCAGGCGCCCTTCATTTAACAAATCTTTAATGAGCTCTACTGAGCCAGGTGTTGTTCTAGATGCGCGGGACCTAGCAGGGAGAAAACACACTGAAGCCCTGCCTTTGTGGACTTACAGTCCAGTAGACCCATTTCGCTCTTGCCTTTTAATACCTCATTTCTTTCTGCTCTTCTCTAGCCACCCGCCCAGCTATCAATAGCTAGGATAAACCAAATAGAGAGTCTAAATCTCAATCATTCATTCAAAGCAGTCAATTAGGTGCCTACAATGTGCTGGACACATTCTAGCTTCTGGACATCTCAGGCACCTATCATAAGGGCATGCCTTCCTGGGTGAAAAGCAAGTCTAAGAGAATTATCCCTGGCCACCAGACTAGTCTATCTCACTGGGCATAGAGAAATCATAGAAAACTTTTGTTTGTTTGTGAATACTGTATAGAGAATCCAAAGGAAAATGGAAATAGCCAATATGAAGCCAAAGTGTTGAGCTTGTCTGGAAAGCTACCTCCCTCCTTCTCTCCACCTACCCGCCTAGACCCAGACCACCCCTCTCATGACCACAGCCCCTCCTGTGCCCTTTGCAGCCCAGCAGACCCCAGCCAGAAGCCCTGGCCCGCACTGGACCCCTTTCCCGATGGGAGTCATCTCCTGACCAGCGGCCAGGCCGCCCCAGACTCCAGCTGCCCCGCCAGCCCTTGCACTTTAATTAACTCAGCCCGGATGCGCTGACTCACTCGTGGGCTCCGTGACCCGCCTGGTCGCAGAGGACACCTCCTCAGACACAATTACATTTGAGGATGAAGCATTTCCTCTGGGCACAGAACAAGCCAATGAAAGCTTTTCTGGGGGAGCAGGGAGGGGCCTGGTTTGGAGATGACTCATGGAATAGGCATTGAGGTTGGTGGTTCCCCAAGGGCAGGTGCGGCTCCCTCAACCCTTATCTGTCCCTGGGCCTTATTACCCTGTGACATTTCTCTTCTTGGGGAAGGAAGAAAATGTGCCCACCTCCCAGAGAAAAGGAGCCTAATACATGCATTGACATGGGGCACATCAGGCCCTGGTAAAAGCGCCCATGCTTAGAATTCTGGAAGCTCCAGGTGGCAACCCAAAGCTCTACAATCGATCACGTACATGCATTTAACACACTCTATGTGCCTGTCAAGACACAGAAGAAATGAAATATGACCCTTTATCCTAGCCTTGGGGGGAACTCAAAGACCCCCAAGCCCCATAATGTCCCTGTGAGACAGATGTTCTTAGTCTCATTTTATGGATCAGGAAATCACAGCGACCTGCTTTCTCAGGAAACACACTGCCTTCTAGAATGAAATTAGTCAGGTGCCTGGGTGGCTCAGTCCATTAAGGATCTGCCTTCAGCTCAGGTCATGATCCCAGAGTCCTAGGATGGAGCCCCATGTTAGGATCCCTGCTCAGTGGGGAGTTTGCTTCTCCCTCTCCCTCTGACCCTCCACCTGCTCATGCTCTCTCTGTCAAATAAATATAAATAAATAAAACCTAAAAGAAAAAAAGAATGAAATTAGTCAAAAGTGATGCTAAGGTCTCGCATAGGAGTCTGGGGAACAGCCCAGAAAAGATGGAAGCCTCGGTCCCCTTTCCTGACCTATGTTTTGAAGATACAAGGAGAGGGGAGTAAGGAATCAGCCAATGGTGGCTGTGATGCAGCAGCACCCGAGTGGGGAAGGGCCTGCCATCTGCTGAGTCCAGCCCCAGCAAGTCTCATGGGAAAGGGGCAGTGGCATCAAGCCTCAGCCACCCACTCCTGGGCTGGTTCCGGCCCTGAACCCAGGGATAAAAGGTCATGGTGTTGCCTCTTCTGGGAGCCAGCATCTCTGTTTCAATTGAAGCAAAGGAATGTGTATTTTAATGATGATTTTCCTAGGTTTGTGCCACCTTGAAGTGGCTATTATTAGGAAACTGGACAAGAGAGGTTCAATGGGAAATGTGGCATATATTTTAAAATGCACCCAGACAGTTTTCTTATGAAGCTGGTAGGGATATATCCCTCCTTCCATCCATCCATCCATCCATCCATCCATCCAGGTACTTCCTTGTCCAATTATCAGGTATAGGAAGAACAGCGAGCTGGGCACACATGCTGCACACCCTCAGAACCTCAGTCTGGGGTGTGTCCTATAAGTGATAAAGATGCTCTATATAAAAAGACAAATATCTCCTAAGCTCCACCCCCAACCCCCACCAGCGCTGAGCAACAGGATAAGGGTTTAAGCTTTACAAGGAGGATAAATGTCCATCCGAGCAGCCCCTGCATGGGCAGGAGAGAGAAAGGAAGGGACTGCTGCCTTAGCAACTGGACTGTTTGGTGGCTCAATGGAAGGGGGAAGAAGCTCCTTTTGAATTGTTTGCCTGGAGTCCTTGACCTCCAAGTGGGTCTACTGGAGATACCCTGGACCTTAGGACCAGACAGAGCTGGATTTGAGTGTAGGCTCCATCACTGCATAGTTGTGCAACTTGAACAAATTGCTTCACCCCCTCTGAGCCTGGAGTTCTTTATAGGCAAAATGGAGCCATACCCACCTGGAACAGTCGTCAGGCAGGCTGGTGGGCCAGCTCAGCATCTATGGTCGGCTGCACTCAGGCCGTGACCCGTAGCACCACGAGGATAGCTGATGGCGGCTGGCCTTCCACACCATGCTGGGTGCTCTCAAGAGTTCTCAGTGAATTCTCCCATTACAGGCCCCCTCCCCCCCATGTGTGCATTCATGAATGCTGTTATTACTTCATCCTACAGATAAGGAAACTCAGACAAGTAACACATAACCAGCCCAGGGTCCATAGGTATCAAGAGACCTTGCTGGGATTTGAGCCACATCTATCTGGTGGCAGAGCCCATGCACAATACTAACCTTTCCTCACTGCCTATGTGCGTAGGTATAGGCCAGCGATGGGCTTGTCTGGGGTCGGGGACTCCCCTGTAAGCCCACAGAGAATAACTCCAAGTTGGATGCAGAAAAACGAAGGCTCAGTGAAGCAATCTCCCTACAGAGTGAGGCAGCAGCCCAGACGACTAGGCCCCTTGGTCATTCCAGAGGTCAGGGCCGGGGAGAAAGGCATGTGGGGAGCCTCACCCCACGCTACCTCCCAGCAGCAGGGTCTGCAGACCCAGCAGGGCCCCGCTCTGCGGGCAGTGTTTGCACCAGCACGTGCCTGTGCGCGTGTGTGTTGGGGCGATGTTATTCACAGCCGCTGGCCAACAGTAAATAAGACAGTGGGGCTTGATTCATGAGGTCTGACAGGAAATCTATAGCATGTGGTGTCTATAATCCACACGCTACGACGTGGCAAAATGAAAGAACAACAGTCCAATTATGGGATCCTGGTTGATCCTGGGCATACTCCTCAGATGTTGCAGGGCCTTGGCTCAGCCCGGCTAGAGACAGCCTGTCGGAAGCATCTGGGGGCCGACCCCCCCCAGGGCTGTGTGGGCACAGGGCCCCAGAGGTGGCGGGCCAGCAGGGGTGTGCGGGCAAAGGGGGCTGCCCGGGAAACAGGAAGGAGCGGCCGGCCACCCACTCCGCCAGGCTCCTGCCAGCGCACCTGCCACCCGGCCCCCCTGGGCCTCCCTGCTGGGGGTCTGGAGGCCTAGCCCCACAGGAGGTCCCCCTGGCTGACAAAACACTCCCATCCTCTCTATCTCTTGGTTTCAAACCCAGGAAACCAGGTGTGCCACCCTGGCTGGGGAGGGTCACTTCAGGGTCTGGAGGGTCTTGAGGTGTTTAGGGAAGGCCAGGTTCTGGGCAGCTCAGCGGGTGAGGGCTGTTCACTTCCCCACGGGGCACATCCTTTCCTACCAGTTCTGACAGCAGCCGATGTCGTGGTTTTCCTGAACCTTAAGGGCAGGACCTGCAGCGATTCAATCCCCTTGGCCCCAAGGACGGCGTTGCCAGTGAGCTGGATTGGATCCTCTCCCACCCAAGTTCACGTCCACCCCGTGAATGCGACCATTGCAGACGTAACCAAGGTAGGGTGAAGTCATCCCGGACTTGGGAATGTCCTTAGAAGAGGAGGGAACCTTGGGCACGGACACACAGACACACAGAGATGAAGGCCACCTGGACACACAGGCAGAGACCCAAGGGGCGCATCGGCGAGCCGAGGGGTACCAAGCCTTTCCGGCAGCCTCGGGAAGCTAAGAGAAGAGGCCCGGAACCCATCCTTCCTTAAAGCCTTTGGAGGGAGCACGGCCCCGCCACACAGCTTGATTTGGGACTCTAGCCTCCAGGATGGCGGGAGAATTCATTTCTGATGTTTTAAGACACCCAACTGGTGGTCGTTTGTCACAGCGGCCCCAGGAGACTCACACTGGCAAGTATCTTGCACGCCGTAAACAGCTAGTCACCTCCAAGTGTGCAGAGCACCCGGAGGGTCTGCGTTGAGGTCTTGGCCCTACCATCTAAGCCGGCCTCCCTGGTCCTACCCTAGCGGCCCTATGATGCCTCCCCTACCGGGCAGCCGGCACAAGCGCTCCCAAGCATTAATCTAATAGCAACAGAGAAGGTTTTGAGCACGTGAGATGTGCCAGGCACAGTTCCAGTCCTTTACGAGAATTAAATGGATTTCCTCACGACAACCCTGTGAGGCAGGTACCATCACTAATCCCATTCACAGATGAGGAGACTGAGCCCAGAGAAGTTATGAAACATATCCAAAGTCACACAGCTCACGAGCAGCGCAGGCGCCACCGAAACGCAGGCAGCCTAATTCAAGAATCCGCGTTATCCCCCACTACACTCGCCATCACCTCCTATTTAAAATCATCCAGGGCAGCCCGGGTGGCTCAGCGGTTTAGCGCCGTCTTCAGCCCAGGGCCTGATCCTGGGGACCCGGGATCGAGTCCCACATCAGGCTCCTTGCATGGAGCCTGCTTCTCCCTCTGCCTGTGTCTCTGCCTCTCTCTCTCTCTCTGTGTCTCTCATGAATAAATAGATAAAATCTTTTAAAATAAATAAATAAAATCATCCAATAACTTTCCACTGCTAAAAACTCCTTGGCACGCCCGACGAGGTTCTGTGTGACCTGTCTGACCTAACCTCTGACCTACCTCTCCCAACTCCTTAGTATGTGGCTACAAATTCTTCACTACGTCTCCTGTTTTGAAATGGTACCTATTGCTGTGCCCTTGAGTTTGGGCTGGCCCTGGCGACTAGCTTAAATGGATAGAGGCAGAAGGGATGAGGCAGGATTTCTAAGGCTGGACCAGAAGAAGCCATGCAGCCTGGAACATTCACCTTTGGAACCCAGCCACTAGGCTATGAGAAAGCCCAGGCCCACCTGGGGAGGAAGGAGGTCCGTGGCTGCCAGCCCCCCTCGCCCGAGCTCCCGGTTATACCAGCACCACCTGCCAGACGTGGGGGTCAGCCACGGACTCCTGCTCTGCCCCAGCCTGACGCTAACTGAGCAGAGAGGGACCACCCTCCCCAAGCTGCCCCCACATTCCAGATTTGTGAGCAAAATTAATGATTTTTGTTGCTTTAAGACACAAGTTCTGGGCAGGTATGTTTCCACAGGACTCAAATCCAGACAACCTGGCTCCAGTCCCATGCCTTCAAGCACCTGCAAAATGCCCTCACTGCGCTACTCGAAACCATGCAAGGACTTTGCGTCATGCTTAGAGTAAACTATGACTTACTAGGCCCTGCCTGGTCTGTCTGTCCAACTTCTCCCGGGACCATCTCTCCCTGAAGACCACCCTCCTCCTTACTGGGCTCTCTCATTTCTGTTCCTCGAATATTCTAAAGACCCCCAGCTTTGCACTTGCTCTTTCTCCTACCTGAGCTGCTCTTGGCATGACTGAATCATTCTTACACTTCAGGCCTGAGGCCAGGAAGATCTGAGAGGCCTTCCCTGAGCATCTCAAATAGAAGATTCCCTCATCATCACCACCCCCACTACCCTCTCCACCACCCTGTCTTTCCTTCATCACTGCTTATTCCACTTTGTAATGATCTCATTCTTTGTTCACTTGGTCACTGCCCATCTCCCCACTAGCACATAAGTGCCTCAAGAGTAGGACTTGGCTGTCATCTGCTGCTGTGATCCCAGGATGTGGCACCATGCCTGGCATGGGGTAGGTGCTTGACAAGTATTTTTCTCCATGAATGAACAAATGAACAAACAAGCGAATGAATGGATGGATGGATGGATGGATGGATGGATGGATGGATGAGGAATCCAAGCAGTTACTATTCATCAAGTTTTTACTCTGTGCCAGGAAACACACTTAGTGATGGCCGTCTGACAACTCTGTCGATTAAGTATCACTATTCCCATTTTAAAGATGAGAAAATCAAGGCTCAGGTGGACCGAATTCAAACCAGAACTCATAGGCTCCACAGCTCATGTTCTTCCTTGCAACCCCCACCCCACCCCACACCCAGTCTCCCCCGCTCCTACAGAAGCCTCTTCACTTGCCTCGGTTTCCAAATCTGAACTAATGGGGTTGATCTTACCACCTACCCCTCAGGGTGGCTGGTGCCTGGGGAAGAATGCAAGTGGAAGTATGTGTAATGTGTTACGTGTCCGGTGAAGGAACACCTTTACAGGGATCAGCAGCATCTCCCTGGAAAGGTCCCAGAGCTCGGGGGGCATTGCCTGCAGCCTTGCCCAGGGCTCTCACCAGGTTCCCTGCTGACCCTCCACCTTTGTTCATCATGATCCCTCTTCCCTTCTAGAATGACACCTCTTCTGGAAGGTGTGCAATCTAGACAGGCAGAGGAGAGAAGGTAGCTCAGCACCCACCCCACGGTGCCCACTCCTTTCTGTGAGCTCTCATGATACCACCCATGAGCCCTTCGTTGTTCTCGTGCAGGGTCTTGTGTGTTAGCTCTGTGTCCCCACCCACAGCCTGATGTCTTTAAGGTGGGGCTGTTTCCCAACCTTCTGCACACCCCCATCTCCATCTCCACTGCCTGTCCTCCCATGTCCCAACCAGCCTGGCATTCTGAAACTCCTCCCTGGGGTCTCCATTGGCCCAAGTCCAGGGTCGTCCAGGCCAGTGGCCTCAGGGGTACTCTCAGGGACACGGTAACTCTTGCCTCCCAGAGTACTGTGTTCCCATACCATTCTCCCAACAGATCGTGTGCTGTCAGCTTGGAGACATGTGAGCGTGGGCTTATCAATGCTTCTCATGAGAGTTCTCCAGGGACATGCTCGACTCCCCCTCTAGCCTATGCTGCCCAATCTCATTCTGGTTTGAATGCTCTCACTTTCCTAAGTAGTTTAAAGACTACCAGCTTAACCACTAGAACTAGGTTCCAGTTATGGCTCTGGGAGATAGTGGGTGAGTTGGTTTATCTCTCTAAGTGGGATGGAGATCTCTGTCTAGCAAGGCTGTTTTGACAGATTCAATGATTCATAAAGAACTAGCACTTAGCCTTCATTTCCCCATTCTACCCCTGGAACCCTACCACCCCCCCACCCAGGGCCTGAGCTTCCTTGCTAGGACTTGGTCCTTGACCCTAGAGGCCAGAAGCATTTAAAGCCTTCAAGCCAGGGCACCTGGGTGGCACAATTGGTTAAGTATCTGACTCTTGGTTTGGGCTCAGGTCGTGATCTCAAGGTTGTGACATTGAGCCCCATGTCCAGCTCTGGGCTCAGTGTGGAGTCTACTTAGGACCCTCTCTCTCCCTCTGTCCCTCTGCCCCCCAGTCTCTGTCTTTCTCTCTCCAGTAAACAAATAAATCTTTAAAAAATAATAATGAAGTCTTCAAGTGAAGTCCCTCCCTCAAGAGAAACACTGGCCTCTGGAGCCAGGGACCAAGGGCTCTGATGGAGTCAGAAGAGCCAGGAAGCTTTAGGGGCCAGGAAGCCATGGCGAGCCATCACAGAAACTGGTTATTGGAGGCTCAGCCAAACAGGTAAGCTTCTGAGGTATCTCTGCAAGAGGTTGGAGTGTGGGGGCCGGGGAGGGGACAGCAGGACACAAGGCCCCGGCCCAAGAACTGGTGAACAAAGAGCCAGGAAGGTGACCAGACAGGGTTAGCACCATGCAGGCTTCCCTGGGAGAAATGACAGGTCCCAACCCCTGGAGAAAGAGAGAAGGGAACATTCCACGTGCGGGAGGCTGGAGCACGTGTGTTAGAGCTGCGTCTGGGGCAGCCCCGTCTTGCTTAACCCACTGAGCAGCCACCTGGGTACAGGGCTGAGCCTGGTCTGTGTACTTCGTGTGCCCCTGCATGTGCCGGCCCCGAAAGGGATGATCACACCCCTGCCGCCCGTGAGGAGCCGGAGGCTCAGAGTGAATGCCTCAACTCATTGGGTTCCTAACAGAGCACACACATTCCAGTTCAGGCCCATGCCTCTGCGCGTGCTCTCTCCGTCACCTCTAAGCCAGCGGATGTCACTCGAGTCAGAGTCTGTCAACCTGCTGCTCTGGGCCTCATTTGCCACTCCTGGGCCCATTGTCTCTCATGATTGGTCCACACTGCTGAGCAGAAAACTCACCCCAGAAAGGCAGGAGCCATTATCTTTAGCGTTTGATGACCTAAACTGTCCCCCAAATCCCTAAATAAAACTGTTCACCAGCTAGACAGGATGGAGGGAAAGGCAGGGAAGGAGAACATACATTTCTGCACACACCTCATTTCACGTCATGGCCTCAGCAATCCTATGAGTAGGTGGGACTGTTCCCCTTCACCAGGGAAGGCAACTGAGCCCAGAGAGGTTAAGCTACCCAACTAAGGTCACACAAATTGGTCGACAGGGAGCCAAGCCATAGGATTCAAACTTAGAACTGCCTTGCTCTTTCTACTACGTCATTCAAAACACTGAGCAAAATTGAAATTCAGAGCTAAAGGAAAGAAAGAAGTGCGTGTCAGGAACTGGGGCCAGGGGATCCTATAGCTGTCCATCTTACTGACCTGACCATTCTCCACACCGCATCCCTGCAATCACTCTGAGGGCTCTTATCTGAGGCCTCATCCCCTGCCCCTGGGCATCAGAGCCAGAGCGATTCCTTCCAGGTTGCTTAGGAAGGACGTGCTCCTTGGGTGAATGGCCACTCTCTGGGCCCTGCTGTCCTTTCCCTGCCTCCTGGGCTCCCCACCCTGCCCCCCAATTGTTATCTGTCAGTACACAGTAATTAGAGATGTGGCACGCTTGATAAAGATTGCCGCCTGCCCCAAGATGGAACTGCCCTCTCGGACGTGTCTAATTAAAGTCCTGATTGATAAGATGAAGAAATCCCACCCGGATGCATGTGTGCCGGCCTAGCCCCTCCTCTGTGCTCTCAGCCTCTTCATTACAGCAGCGAGGGAGCGAGATATAAAGGACCCCAGGAAATGCTCCTACAAACCAATCAATATGTCCTTTTGTGCGACGTGATGGGGCATGCGGCATAGCCTTTTGAACCCTTCCTGGGGCCACGGAGGCGGCTGTGCAGCTGGAAGAGCCCCTTGCCTCAGGCTGGCCAGCAGCTGGGGGCTGCTCCTCTGCACCAGCCTGGGTCGGCCCAGGGGATGCGGGGCTGAGGGGCCAGACTGGCCAGCTTCTCCCACCCAGCCTGCTTTCTCCATACGGTGAACCGTAGAATTCCAGGACTCCTTGACAAGCTGGGTCTGTCTGGACTTTGCACACCGTGCATCCTTAGCAGCCTACAGCTGGGCAGGCGTGACCGTGTACAGTTGACATGGAGCCCAGGAGCCACCTCGAGGTGCACGTGGAGGGGGGAGAGAGGATGGCCGTGTGTGCATGTCACCCGTGCCAGGCGCTTTGCTATGTGCTTTACTCATTTTATCTTCGCAACACATCCTAAGGGGGTAGTGCTATTATTACACCCATTTCAGAGGTAGGGAGACTGAGGCATTGAGAAGTTAGGTCACTTGCCCAAGGGCCCAGAGCTACAACCTGCAGCTTGATGCCAGAGTCCCCACTGATACCTGTGATGCTGCAGAGTGGAGGTGGGCAACTGTACCCAATAGATTGTACCATCCTCGGATATATGTTATTTAAAAAGAATTTTTCAGGGCCTAGAAAAATACACAACAAATTCATAATACTTGTCACTGGAGAGGGGAGAGGAATAGTGCAACTGGGGAACGGGTGCAAAGGAGTCTCTAACTTGCAGGCACTATTAGCTCTGTTATTAAAACGTGAAACAGACATAACAACATATCATCACTTGTCAGTTTGGGGTGATAGATACATACTATTTTCTGTAGTTGTTTTTTTCCTTAAAAATACTATTTTCTTGGGCAGCCCGGGTGGCTCAGCGGTTTGGTGCTGCCTTCAGCCCAGCCTGATCCTGGAGACCTGGGATCGAGTCCCACATCGGGCTGCCTGCATGGAGCCTGCTTCTCCCTCTGCCTGTGTCTCTGCCCATCTGTGTGTGTGTGTGTGTGTTTCTCATGAATAAATAAATAACATCTTTTTAAAAAAGTACTATTTTCTTAAAACAAACTGGGATCCCTGGGTGGCTCAGCGGTTTAGCGCCACCTTCAGCCCAGGGCGTGATTCTGGGGACCCGGGATCAAGTCCCACATCGGGCTCCCTGCATGGAGCCTGCTTCTCCCTCTGCCTGTGTCTCTGCCTCTCTCTGTTTCTCCTGGAATAAATAATCTTTAAAACAAACAAACAAACAAACCTATTTCCCAAAGGAAAACAAAATAGTCTATATTCTTTTTCTCCCCAGGTAGGGGAGAGTGTGCGTGTTCTTATAAAATCCACCACGATCCCTTGCCAGCTCTGCGGAGGACAGGCAGGCCGGGACTGAGACGCGCCCTGTGGCTAGGAGAGCACGCAGGTCCCAGGTCCCCGTGTGGAGCCGTAGGGACGACTGCAGCCACAGCTCCTCCCTGCTCTGGCGGGCAGGACAGGTGCAAAGATGTCAGTTGGGGAGCAGAGAGGCTGGGCCGCGGGCAGCGGGCGGCCCAGCCCCCGGATGCTCTGGTCGCGCCCTCCCCGGCCGGAGCCGGGACCAGGACTTGATAGAATGACACACTGCTGTACCAGCTAATAAATAGAAGTAATTTGATTAGCTTTCTCTAACTGGCGATAAGATCCTGACAAACCCTTTGTAATGCGTTTCTGGAGCAGGATGAAATTGTTTCATTCGGAGAGTAGGGCCCCCCGGGAGGCGCCTTGAAGCTCCTTTAGTGAGAGGTAAAAATATGCCAATCATTAATGAGGGGAGAATTACGGAGACTTTAATACAATCAGAAAGAGGAGCCCTCAGGCAGCTCGGGAATAAAACCTGCCCTTAAATCAGAGAGAGGCGGCTGGAGGCAGGAAGGAGGAGACAGCAGAAGCCCAGAAAGCAGAAGCCTCAGGCTCCGGGCAAAAGAGCCTTAGCCCTGTGGCTTGTCCCCACCAGACCCGAAGTGCCATTAGGACTCCCACCAAGGCTGTGAGCAGGAGGCCTCGTCCACTGAGCCAGTCCCTCCGGTCAGCCCCACCTCAGAACAATGACCGGGGCCTCCTAAATTCCTAGAAAAGTCAGGGATGGACTGTGGCCCTCCTTCCTCGGGAAGCGGCTATGGGAACAAGAGCTTTGGGAAGTCCTTCTCTGGAGCAAAGAGAAAGGTAATTCCCACTGTAAAGAGTTCTGGGTGATGGGGCTTCAGCCGGATGAAACACCAAGCACCTGCCTCCCACCCCGTCACGCACGCAGTACCTACTCTCTAGAAGGCTCTATGGATTCCCCCGCAGAGCCAAGGCAAGCAAGAGGAGGATGAGGGGGTGTGAGTGGACCAGGCTGTTTCTGGAATTCCCTTGGTGACAAGGCAGGGCTTGGAAAGAATAGGAACATCTTCCACGGTATGTGCTTTTTCGCTGCCAGCTAGTTTCCACAAACCCCTCGTATGGATCCTGAGCCAAGCAGGGCAGCTCAGAGAGACTTGATGGAAGGCCTCTGCCTCCACCGGGTTTGATGCCAGATGCCTTCCTCTCTCGCTGGGGCACGAAGCCTCAGCCCCAGCAGAGTTTGGGCCAAGGTGAGTGATTTCTCTTTCTCTCTGGCACCTGTGGTCCGTGGCATCAGAGGGTGTCCACCTTGAGACGCTCATATCTCACTGCATCTTCCTTCTGTTCCACACCAGCCACTGGCCTCCTTGTTGTGCCTTTGGACGCGCTGGACCTGTTTCTACCTCAGGACCTTTGCACCTCCTGCACATTCCCGATGCCTGAATGGCTCTTCTCCAGACCTTTGCAGGGCTCCCCCCCTCATTTCCTTCACATCTTTCCTCAACTGTAGTGAGGCTCCCCCGCTCCCTGTTCTTATCTCTCCATGACACTTACCCATCTAATATGCGAAATTAGCATCATATTATCATCCTAGGTTTTGTTTTGTCTTATTTTTATCTGCCGGCCACCCTCCAACACACAAATGAATGTAAGCTCCATGAGGCCAGAAACTGGTCTATGGCGTCCACTGTTGAATCCCCCAACACCCAGGACATGCTAGCACATATGTCGGAATGAATGCAAGAGTGAGGAGAGCCCTTGGGGCAGATTCAGCTTGTGGGGGGCAGCTGTCTCAATTCCCACCCCTGCCCTGGGTGGCTCTGGGGAGAAGCGCAGGTGCTGCCACCTGCCACCTCGGGGAGAAGACAATGGAAAGGAAGGGGAAGTGCCTGCTGTGCAGAAGGGCAGGAGGCCATGGGTCCCAGATTGCCCAGGAATGAGGGTCCCTGGAGTTTCAAGGACTGCCAGGAGGCAGGTGCAGGCTCAGGAAGTCAGGGGCCGCTTCTAAGCCTTTCTGCCCTCTTCACACGAGACCAGCTGTCTGCTGCCCAGTCACTACGAACCCACATGAAACCTGCTCAGGAGGTCAGCCTGGGGCTGTAGATAGCCTGGTTGGGAAAGCCCCTCGGTCAGGACTTACTTTGGAGACCCTGGATCAGTCCCTTCCCATCTCTGGGCCTTGGCTGCTTTGGCTGAAACATGAGAGGGATGCAGGAGGGGACCTCTGAGGGCCCCAGCAATTCCATGCTTTCCTGGGCCATGTATTCAGCGATGGCTCCCTGTCAACTAAAAGGTAGAGAAGGGATCCCTGGGTGGCGCAGTGGTTTAGCGCCTGCCTTTGGCCCAGGGCGCGATCCTGGAGACCCGGGATCGAATCCCACGTCAGGCTCCTGGTGCATGGAGCCTGCTTCTCCCTCTGCCTGTGTCTCTGCCTTTCTCTCTCTCTCTCTGTGACTATCATAAATAAATAAAAATTAAAAAATAAAATAAAATAAAAGGTAGAGAATTTCTGTAAATGGGGTGAAAATAGGTCTTTCTGACCTGTTTTCTACGTGCTAGGATGCAGCTGCAGAATCCTCCGGCATGGTTCAGGGTACAGACTCTGAGGCCGGACTGCTTGGGTTTATATCTCAGTTCTGCCCATTGCTTATTGTGCAACCTCAGACAAGTGACTTAAACTCTCTGCACCCAATTCTCCTCTTTGATAGAAGAGATGACGTAATAGTACCTATTCCACGGGGTTGTTGCAAAGATTAAAGGTTGTATAACCTGTATTACCTGTAGTGGCCAAGTGTTTAGCCCCTGACACGTACCAGGCACCTAATAAAGGTTAGTGGTTGCTACTACTAACTTATTACACCTGAGATCAGAGCTAGTCAGAATCAGGATAGGGACTTCCTGGTGGCAAATGGCTAAAAAGCCCAACCTAGGAACCGGCCTTACAAACATAAAGCAAGGGGGAAAGAAAGCAGCACAGTCAGAGAATTAGCCACCTTGGAACCAACCAGCCAGCAAGCATTTATGGAGCACCTGCTGTGTGTAAGACCCAAGGGAGGGATGTAAAAAGAAACTCCGGGCACCTGTTGGTTTGTTTAATCTCTGCCTAACTGTGAGTTCTGTGAAGGTGGAGACTCCGTGGTCTTCGCCACTGTTGCTGCAGCACCTGGCACAGTGCCTGGCATGCAGGAAGTCCTTCATAAAGGTTAGTGGAACAAACAGCATGACGCATTTGCGTGTACTGGTCCCTGCGCTCCTAGAGCTTCTTACGGCCCCTGCTACAGTACTTTCCATACAGTGTAAAGGTTTGTGGGTTGTTTGCCTTCCCCACCATACCGAGCCTGCAGACATAGCCCCAGATACATACTGGGTGCCCAGAGATCGGAAGAGTGGACAGAGTGATGGTCGGAGGGCAGCAGAGGCGCCAAGAGTGGTGCAGACGTGGTTGGAAAGGAGACAGATTGCTTGCTGTTGCGATCGGCTGGTTAGGGAAGGCTCCCAGAGATGGGATTCGAGCTGGGCCCTCAGAGACATCAGAAAGATTAAAAGAGAACATTCCAGGTTGACTCAGTGCAAAGCCAGTCCCCAAACAGGGTGGGCCAGGACTCAGCAGCCCACAGAATGTGATCCGATTGGGAATGAAGGTGCCGCTTCCATCAGAAGAGACCAGCTCATCACCAGCGACCAGCAAGGTGAGGTCAGCTCAGAAGTACCCGGCTGGCTCTGGGGTACCCCAACCCGAAGCCGCACAGAGGACTGGAAGAAAGAAGAATGACTCCAGGCCTCAGGGGGATGGGCAGGGAGAAGCCTCCTCTGTGGCCACCATCTCCACGGGGCCCCTCGCCACTGCCAGGCTTCTTCGTCCCTGCTGTGGAACAGCCAAAACCCTCAGGGGGATGGTCAAGTGTCTGCTACCCCCAGCTTACCAGTTCTGACCTGTGGGCACCCATGGGTGGGTGCTTCCCCAACCTGGTAGGTAGCTCCCTTCTGGAAGAGAGTCACTGCTCAGAGACAATGACTTGCATGGCTGTGGCAGGGCCCTGGGGCTGGGCCCATAGCCAGATTCTCTCTGAAGTTGGGGGCCAGAATGAGGACTGTCTTAGGGGCTGGGAAGCAGCTCCCCCTCCCTCCAGGCAGACCCTTGGGGTGGGGGGGTTGGCAGCCAGCAGGGGCTGCCTCACTGCAAATGACTCCCTTTGTCATTCTGTTTTGTTATGATTAAAAATGCATGTCGCAGGCGAGGCCCTGGAGTGGAACCCGGTTGAAAATTGAATCATTAATATTCCCCCTCCAGCTGATGCCCCGGCCTCTCAGTAGGCTGTGAGGGGGAGGAATGCAACAGTTTCGGAGGCAGAGCAAGATGGGGAAGACTGAGGGGTGCCCCAGGCCCCCCACCCAGGACTCACACCCCATCCCTTGGGAGGGCAACAGGTGTCAGACAAAGTCCTGGCCCCCTAGAATTTTTCTTTCTGGTTTCTCAGGCTCTGCTCTTGGAGCTGAAAAGGAACCCTTTTCAAGGCTGGGTATGATGGGTGCCACCCTACAGGCCTCCTCTGTGCCCCCTCACCACCCCTGCTTTGTGTACCCCCCACATTCCTGCTCTTCCTTCTATTCTCTGTCGTCCGCCATGACTGCTTTTCCTTCAGAGATGTATTATTCTTATTTTTCTAATTCTTCTTATTAATAGCTAACATTTAAATAGCACTTTCTACCTGCCAGGCACTATTTTAGCTGTTTATGAGTTTATTTCATTCTCACAACAGCTCTAAGTGGTGGGTTCTATCGCTAACCGTTTTACAGATAGAGAAACTAAGGCACAGGGGAATGGGGAGACTGGGTGACGGGCACTGAGGGGGGCACTTGACGGGATGAGCACTGGGTGTTATGCTATATGTTGGCAAATCGAACTCCAATAAAAAAATATACAAAAAAAAAAAGAATAAGAAAAAAAGAAACCAAGGCACAGGGTGGTTCAGCAACTTGCCCAAGGTCACACAGCAAGTGGTGGTGCTCTGACTTCTAGCCTCACGCTGTCAGATACAGTGGCCGCTGAGCACTTGAAATGCTGCTAGTCTGAGTTGCAAAGTGCTGAGTGTAAAACAGACACCAGCTCAAAGATTTAGTAAAAGAAAAAGAAGGTACAATATCTTAATAATTTTTATATTGAGTCCAGGTTGAAATAATATTTTGATACATTGGGTTAAATTAAATATATTATTAAAGTTAGTTTTCCCTGTTTCTTTTGACTTTTTAAAACTGTGGCTACTAGATAATGTAAAATTACCCAAGTGGTTCCCATTTGGGGCTTGCATTATATTATAGTTCCACAGGGCAGCATTCCTCTGGCCCCTATGGCTCCTAAATCGGCTCTCTCCCAGTCATTCAGGCTGAAGCTCACGTGTCACTCCCTCCCCAGAGAGAAGGGGATCACCAACTCGTCCCCTCATTCACTTGTTCGCACTGGGTTCTCTTGCTCACCACATAATAGACGCTCCCTACATAACTGTTGAAAGGCTGTTGTAGAAGGATCTGTAAATCGAGGGGTGGATGAAGAAGAAAGCTGACTTGGTTTTCTGGACTCTGAAGCTAGTGTGAGAGGCAGGGATCAAAGCCCTGAGGAAATGTCCTTTGAGAGAGCTGGGGGCTGGGCACCAGGCCTCCCAAACTCAGGCCAGGGCCAGGAGGACCCCCCCAAGTCAGCATAGCCACCCTCTTCCCCCCATGACTCACAGGTGCAGGGCTCAGGAACCGGCCCCAGGCCTCCCCACCCCCACCCCAGAACCACACAGACAGGGGCAGGGCTGGGCCTCAGCCCCCAACCCCTGATCAATGTAGAGACCCCCAGGTTAGCCCCAGACCAGAGGACAGGCTGCAGCGCGGCCCCTCCCAGCGTTCTTCAACCTGAGAACCTTAGAGGATCCAAGTGCAGCCTCCCTCGTCCCACCTCAGAGATGAGGAAAACAACAGGTAGAAGAAGGAGCAGTGAATCCCCCCTCCCAGACCCCTCACATGCACTCCCCTCCCCGTTCTGAGTCTTTAAGAGCAGGAACTAGCACAGTGTGTTAACCCATGTGGGGTAGGGACTCCTCACCCCCATTTCACAGATGAGGGCACGAGGCAAAGTGGTGAGTTAGCTGCTAAAGCCAGGATCTGATCACAGGTCTGCTGATTCTAGAGCCCTCCATCCCAATCACCACGCACCAAGGCCCCAAGGAAATGTTCAGAGCTCAGAGCCAGGCTGTGAGGAGTCAGGCAAGGGCTATTCATCTCTCATGTCCCAAGACAAGTACCCCATGGCAGGGACTGGAGATTGCAGCTGCAGAGGGTGAGGGCGGAGGCTGGGGAACTGACCCCTTTCTCTCTGGTCCCCTGGAAGTCCCTGCTCTGGTCCAGGCCTTTTCTTTTGTACGTAAACTACGCCCAACATGGGGCTCAAATTCAAGACTCCAAGATCAAGAGTCCCATGTTCTACCAACTGAGCCAGCCAGGTGCCCCCTGTCCACGCCTTTCCTGAACAAGGGCTACTGCCGTGGAAAGCCCAGGGTTTACCCTAATGCCTTCCCTCTGGGGCAGAGCAAGTCCAATCAAGGGCTCTCCAGCAGGGGCTGTGGCTATGGATTTGGGGGCACAAGAAATAAAGACTGAGCCCTCAGCCCACCAGTCGGTCCAGGGGCTGGCCTCACTGTCCATTCCCAAATCCGAGTCCTTGGCAAGCCCTGCCCCCCATCCCCGCCCCCCAGGACCTGCCTCCTTCTACCCCAATCCCGGAATTCACCCTCCACCTTTGCCCCTTCAGCCCCACCCCAAGACATCTTCACCTCTGTACCTGCATTTCAGTTTTGGATGGAGGCTCAGCTGGAGTCCCAACCCTCCACAGAGCCACCTGAGGGCCCAGCCCATGGGTCTTGGGGATGTCACCCATACCATTCTGCCAGTGCAAGTGCGAGGTGGCCCCTTGAGGCATTCTAACTGGTGACCCTCTGCCACTGTGCCCAGGTGGGATGACAGGCAAGGTCTAGGAGTTGACAGGCCTTGAGCCCTTGGTAGGATAGAGGGCAGCCTCCTTGGACCCCACCACAGGGCCCTGACCCTGACTTCTTCTAGATCTCAGCCCCTCAGGCCCCGAGGGTAACCAGAACCCAGAGCCCAGAGCCAGGAGCCTCCTCCAGAACTCAGGGCTCCCCCCCTCCCCGCACCAGGGAAATTCTGGACTTCTTGCCACTTGGCGGCCGCCGCAGAGGGCTGGCGAGGCCAGTCACTCACCCGCGGTGGGAGTGGGTGCAGCCAGGGGGCGGCAGGGGAGCCAGCAGGTGCCCTTTCATTCGCTCTTCTGTTTCCCACCCCTTTGCCCCAGACTCTCACCTCGCCCCACCCTCAGCCACTCGGCCCCTCCCCCTCCCCTCCTTCTCCCCCCCCCCCACCTCCCCAAGGACAAGCAAAGTTATTACAATAATGAATTAGCCAGCCCGCTTACTGCCGCCACTGGCGAAGACAATTATCCCCCCGCACATCCCTAGCCGCTGCTGGCTCCCTCATAAAGACAGGCTTTTGGGGCCGCTTTGTGCTTTGATTGGAAATGAAGAGATTGCTAATTAGGGAACACCTGCTGGGACCCGGGCTGGCAGGAACAACGGCAGGACGGACTGAGTGGCCATTTGAGGCGGGGCCTGTGCAGGAGAGCGCGCCCTGGTCTGCGCGCCCACAAGGCTGGGGGCAGGCCGGGGAAGGAAGGAGAGCCAGCGCCACATGGGCACCCCAGTGATTTAATCCAAGGCTCTGTCACCCCCACCTAGAAGCCGTAAACAAAACCCAGACATTTTATGGAGCTTTTCACCTTTTAAAGGATGCTAATTTGTTTATGGGTGGCTATAATTCTGCTTGTGTTTGCATAGGTCAGTGCCTGGCTTGTGATGTGAAGCATCTGTGCTGTGCACAGCTGTTTCCAGCTGGGCCAGCCAGTGTTGGGGTGCACAGAGCCTCCAGCTCCCTGCAGAGGCCCAGGATAGGGAGCTGGCATGCAGAGGTGACCTGCCTGGCACCTGGACCACCTGGTGGCAGTGACAGTCAGGGACATGAGGTCAAAGGGGAAATAAACCTGAGGTTGACTTGATTATTTATTCTTGGGCCAGACACCACCCTCTTGTCCCTACTCCTTCCTGGGCCCTAGGAAAACCAGTTCGTTAGGGGCCCCTTTCCCAGAATGAAAATTTAATTTCACACTAGAGTTAGTGGGGCGTAGTGGCCAAAAAGATACCCAATTGCTTTCTCCTAAAGAACAAAAAGTCCTGGCTGATGAGCCCATTCCTCACTCTCCTACCCTCAGCCCATGCTAAGTGCTTAGCTCTCCTGACTTTTTAGCCACCGTTCCCTTTCTGAACTGGATTCACAAGTATATTGAGCAACTATTATGTGCACTGAGGATTATACACACACACGTGCACACATACACACACGTTCTTGAGGGCATTCTTTTGAATATTTGCAACACGATTCTTGGCTCAAGAGATCTCAGTCCTGGGAGAAAGATACACACAGGACTGTAACTTGGGGGCCACTGTGGAGGGGGCTGAGAGTACATGGGTAGACCAGGGCAGGAGAGATGAGTTCTACAAGAACGGGTGCAGTGAAGGCGGCTCTGAGAAGCGGATAACCTCGCGAGTCATAAAGGCATCTGTGTGAGCTGGGACACAGGAGTGCCACCCGTCCTGGCCCTTGTTCAGGAAAAGAGTGTCTCAGCATAGCTGGAGCATGGGACGCAAGGACAGTGAAGGACAGGGAAGAGTAGAGGTGGGCATGGAGCGCAGGGGGAGCTCTGGCCGTGGAGAAGCTCGACTCTGTGATCACATACATGCTTCTTAAAGTTGCCCGCTGCACTTGTGTGTGGATTAGAGGCATCACCCACAGTCACCCAGAAGAGGGTGGTCCCAGAGCCTGGCTCGAGGGATTTAACTGGCCTCCCAAACCAGCACACCTCACTCCTGGGCCAGCTCCAGTTGCTTCCTCACTCCCTCTCATCTTCTACACTTTAGGTTTCCAAAGCACATGAGAGCATTTACCCACAGAATGGGACATTTGCTAAAATGCGGGAAGAGCATCCCACTGACCCCTCAGTTCACTCTAGGAGGTGAGGACCCTCACAGTATCCTGTATGGGCATGAGCACTGGACTGAGAGTGCTCTGCCCACTGGCCTCCATTTTTCCAGCTACAGGATGGGGACGTGCTCCTTACTTGTTTGGGATCTCCTGCAGCTTTGATATTCCAAAAGTCTACTGAGCATTACAGAGTTTTGAGATGCAATGCAAGAAAGAGATTAAAGGTATGGGTGTTACCAAAAATAAACCCTTGCATGATTTTTGACTAGGGTTTTGAGACCAATTAAGGAGTGTACAGTCTTTTCAACAAATGGTGTTGGGGAATCTGAATATCCATAGGCAGCAAAATGAAGTTGGACCCTTACCTAGCACTACACAAAATGTGTCAAGTCCTAAGTGTAAGAACCAAAATGATAAAACTCAGGGCACCTGGGTGGCTTAGTGGTTGAGCATCTGCCTTTGGCTCAGGTCATGGTCCCAGGATCCTGGGATAGAGT
Organism: Canis lupus baileyi; assembly: GCF_048164855.1. Lineage (NCBI taxonomy): Eukaryota > Metazoa > Chordata > Mammalia > Carnivora > Canidae > Canis > Canis lupus. The sequence goes on along the minus strand of NC_132846.1, from coordinate 50,744,714 downwards.
CCTGCATCGGGCTCCCTGTGGGGAGCCTACTTCTCCCTCTGCCTGTGTCTCTGCCTCTCTCTGTGTATCTCTCATGAATAAGTAGATAAAATCTTAAATAAAAAATAAAACGATAAAACTCTTAGAAGAAAACATAGGGCAAAGCTTCATGACATTGGATTTGGCACTGACCTCTTTACTATGACACCAAGGGAGGGCACAGACAAGAGAAAAACTTTATAAAAACTTCTGTGCGTTAAAAGACACCATCAACAGAGTGAAAGGCAACCTATGGAATGAAAGAAACTATTTGCAAATCATACCTCTGATAAGAGATTACGATCTAGGATCTAGAGAAAACTCCTAAAACTCAACAGCCTCAAAAATCAAACAACCGATTAGAAAGTGGCCAAAGGACTTGAAATGATATTTCCCCAAAGAAGATAAATGAATGGCCAATAAGCACATGGAAAGATGCTCAATATCGCTGATCATCAGGGAAGTATGAGACAAAGCCACAAACACCACCTCACACCCATCAGGATGGCCACCATCAAAACACTAGAAAACAACAAGTATTGGTGAGGATGTGGAGAAATTGGACCCTCGTTCACTGCTGGCAGGAATGTAACATGGTGCAGCCATGGTGGGAAACCAGTACAGCGGTTCCTTGAAAAATGAGGGATAGATTTGTCATATAATCGAGCAATTCCACTGTATGTAACCGAAAAGGATTGAGAGCAGAGTCAAAAAGAGATACTTCCACACCCATGTCCATCGCAGCATTATTCAAAAAGCTATAATGTACACACAACCCAATTGTTCGTTGGCAGATGACTAGGTAAGCAAAATGTGGTATTATGCACACAATGGAATATTATCCAGCCCTAAAAAGGAAGGAAGTTCTCACCCCTGCTACAACTTGGGTGAGCCCTAAGGACATTACGCTCAGGGAAAAAAGCCAGTTATAATAAGGCGAACACTGTAGGATTCCACTCATATGGGGTACTTAGAGCCATCACATTCATAGAGACGGAGATAGAATGATGGCTATCCAGGCTGCGGGCAGGCAGGATGGCGAGTTAGTGTTTAATGGGGACAGAGTTTCTGTTCCATGAGACGAGAAGAATCCTGGCCATGGATGCTGATGACAGCTGCACCACAGTACGAAGGAACTTAGTACCACTGAACTCCACCCTTAAAAATGGTTAAAATGGTAAATTTTGTGTTATGTGTGTTTTACCACAATAAAAAACCCTGGCAAACAAAACAAAAACCTGCAACATCAGCTGTCAACCACTTAATTTTTAGAAATTCTTTAAGTTTTTGAGTATATATTTGTGGTTCAAATATTAAAATATATATAAAAGTATGTAAAAAAAGAGTGTATATTAGAGAGAGAGAGAGAGACACCCAGGTTCAAATCCCCTGTGGCCACTCAGCAGTTGTGTGGCCTAGGGCAAATCATTTAACCCTTCTGGCCCTCAGCTTTCTCACCTGTAAAATGGGGGAAATCACAGCACCTATTTCCTATGGTTGCTGAGTATGAGCAGGAACAACAGGAGCAGGGCACCAAACGTGATGCCGCCTCATTGAGTGTGCTGGGGCACGGGGCTGCCTCCTCTTCTTGCTCCTGCTCCTCCTCCTCCTCCTCCTCCTCCTCCTCCTCCTCCTCCTCCTCCCCCTCCTCAGTCCCCCTCCTCCCCCCCTTCATTATAAGCCATTCACTCTTCCACAGAGTCAGGGTAGAGAACTCATACCTTAGTGTCAGTATCTTTTCACTACAATTTAACAAGTGTCTCTGTTTTCAGAACCACCTGCATGATTTTCCCTCTTGTCTCATATGAAACTAGATATCTTTCAAGGAGTTTCCAGACCTGTCAAAGAGAAATGGAAAAGCTGGCAAAGCCCTACCCCCATTTGGGGTCCCCATGCCTCTGGTGGGACAAGCAGGTGGCCACGGATGCAAGAGACACAGGGCCTCTTGGTTGAAAATCCTTTGCCAACTGCTGGCACAGGCCAGGCAATGTGAGCCTCTGGTATTGAAGGACAGTGGGCCTTCTGCCCGGCAGCCGGGATGGGCCCCTGAGAGAGACAGAGGCACAAGGCCCCGGGGAGCTGAAGGCACAGCTGCGAGGTCATCCAGCCCAGGCCTGGGCTCCCCTGACCCAGGCAGCTGCCAAAAGCTGGGGATGGGGTCCTCCCGGAGGCTGGGCTGGTGCTGGGCCCAGGCATGGCGGCTCCAGCAGATGGTGGCCTGGGCACCCCAGAGCCTCCCTATACCCAGGGAAGCAAACATGCCAGACACCGGGAAAAGCTGTTGGCAGCAAGGTGCTTTCTTCACCACTCTGTGCCTGCCACAGCCAGAAAAGAAAGCGGTGTGGCTTTTTCGAGTGTCCCGGGGTCCTGAATGTGGAGGAGTGGACAATTATGTGGCACCAAATGTCTTCCAAAGCAAACCTCATTCCCACCCTCTTCCCATGCCTACTGTCAAATTCTTGAGTCAGCAACTTTTTTTTTTTTTTAAGATGTTATTTATTCATGAGAGACACAGAGAGTGACGCAGAGACCCAGGCAGAGGGAGAAGCAGGCTCCTCTCAGGAAGCCCGATGTGGGACTCGATCCCAGGACCCCGGGATCACGCCCTGAGCGGAAGGCAGACGCTCAACCGCTGAGTCACCCATGCGTCCCAAGCAACGTTTTAAATTAGACTAATATTGTCATCATCAGAACCCCACTCCCTGCCCCCCATCCCCCCGAGTTTGTACTCCTAAAAACTCCATGATGCTCCTTGTCTCTGAGTTTTAACCACCTCTGTCGCAAGGACAGCAGAGTTCCTGAGCCCAGCCCCGACCTTGTGCTTCCTCCTGCCTCATCTCACTTGCTCCTCACAACCACCGGGGAGCCTGGACGTGACCACCCCCTTTGCACAGGAGAGAATACTGAGCGTAGAGGGACCGATTATCGTCCCGGGACCATGAAGCGGGTAAGCAGCAGAGCCGGAATCTGAAGCAGATTTGTCTTAGTCTGAGGTCAGGATGTTTGCCGTCCCTGCGCCCGCATCAGGCCACAAGGCTCCCGTGTGCGCGTGTAGGTTCTTTGAGCACGGGGACAGCATGGTGCTTTGAAGTCACTCTGTAGTTCGTTTCGACAGTGCAGAGCGCAGGGCAGGTGTTGAGGACAGACCTGCGAGTGGCAGCCCGAGTGGGTGTGCGAGGAAGCTCTGAGCAGCTGGCACACCAAGCCTGACTGCGCAGCTCCAGGGGCACGGGTGGGAACGGCTGCGTGCTCGGGGCTCGTGGGTGCTGGACATGCAGGACGGGGGCTGTATCTCACCAGGGCAGCGTCAGGATGTGGTTTGGCCTGGGCCTGGGGAAGGGAGCTTGATGGCTGGGCGTTACAGGTGGGTGGGTGGGAGGAGGGGCTTCAGTAGGGTGAGGAGCAGACTCTGGGAGAAGTATCAAGCCCTGGGGCACAGGGATGACTGTGGTAACCTGGACACACCAGTTCAGCGTGCCCTCAGGGACCTGCCCCGAGTGTTCCCAGAATTTAGTACCCAGACCCTCCTGGATTTGTGCTAAGATGACATGGAGTTATGGAGGCAATAAGGCTGGAGTTGAAAGCTCATTTTTACCATTTTGTAGGCGTGAAATGCCCCCAGGTAGACTGATGGGGGAGCCTCTGTTCCCTCGGCCATAAATCTGAGATACTAAGCCCCTCAGGGCTTGCAGTGGTCCTCAGAAGCAATAATGCAGTCTTTGGGCATTGGCATCTTCAGAGGCCCTGTCTTTGCAACCTGCCATCTTCAGCACCCACGGTCCTGATGCTTGATAATGGCTCTTCCCTGGGCTCAACCCAGAGAGTGATGGGAGCTCATCATCAAATTCCAGAGTGGCTCACATAGAAGCCCACACCAGGCCCCTGCCTCCTATAACCTCTGTGTAGTAGCTATTGGTAGTGCTCTGCTCAGTTCCCTTTGCCACCCATCCCCAGCTCTGAAGGGCTGCAGCCTTCTCCTGAGAACTTTCCTTGACCAGTGGGAGCCCCTTTGGTCCAGAAGAGCCTGGGAGGTTACCGAGGGCAGTTTGCAGCAAATGACTGATTGATACGAGGGTACAGCGGCCTAGTATGCTTGTCCCACATCAAGGCGGGAGCACTCTTCGGTGGCATTTATGCTCCAGAACTCCCCATGGGAACCCTCATCCTTCTTTAGCCCCCTCCCCCGCCCAGTCCCTCTTTCCTTGCTCTTGACAGGTTTCTTCAGACAGCACTCCCTCGATGCGTCTCTTACCCAGAATCCCTGTTTCAGGCTCTGCTTCTAGGGACATTGACCAGGGCCACTCCCTCCCCCACCTCTCAGGAGTCTCCCCGAAACAGCCAGGATTAAACACACAAACGAGAGAAATGCCAGAACCATCTAGCAGAGACACTTGCATGCCCATCAGATGAAAAGGCAAAGATTTAGCCATAGGCTCACTCAATCTGGGGGGCATGTCTGTTTCTATCTGCAAAGGCCCCAAGAATGGGGGAGAACATCTGGTCTCCTCTGGGTCACTCCTATCTGGAGAACAAGGGCCAGGGTCAAGGCCACAGCTCAGGAAACCAACATATCCTACAGGTCACCCGAATCCTCTGTCTGATGCTGCCGTGGACCCAGTGGCCTCCACTGAGAGCACCCGTAGTCACATCAAACAGGCCTTCCCTCTCACCCTGGAGAGTTTTCATATTCTCCCCACAAAAAGAGAGATGGGAGACCGGAGACCCTAAGAATCTTAGACATGGTGGGAAACAAAGTCCCCAAGGAATATGAGTCCTTCAGAGACAGAAAATCTCCCCGCTAAATGATGTAAGGAACTTGAATGACCAGATAGAGGTTGTCCGTGCCACACTGTGGCTCAGGGATATGAGGGAAAGACAAAACATTGGGAATTGTACCAGCTACAATCAGATATTAGTGTTTCACTGCACAGGCCAGGCCAGGGGCCCTGGCTGCCCCACCACTGCAGTCAGGAGGCAGACTGCAAACGGTGAGGGCCCCCTAAGAGTCAGGGAAGCCAGAGGAAAGACAGAAACCTGAGGAACCTCTCCCCAGGGAAGGTCACGAACAGGGAGATGACAAACACTCTCCCAAAGAGTGAGCGCATGCTGGACTTCATCCAAGGTGGGGAAATATTATAACTGTCCTCAGGGATGTGATTAGCATCCCAAGAGCCCAGATGGGTGGATCAGGAGGAGACAAAGGTCACAGGAGATTGGGCAAGGAGACCAGCCGTCAGAGGCAGTGGCATTGGCAAGAAACCACTCCTTCCTCGCCTTGCTCCCTCGATAAGAAAACCGTGTGGTGGATTATGGTTGGTGGAGAAACACAAAATAGGAAACAAAGGGAACAAGAAAACAGTGCTACTGGTTGAATGAAGGGAGGATGGGACATCAGAAGGGGAATGGAAGGAGCAGCCATAGTAAAGCAGGAGAAAACAGGGATGTGCTTCTGTAAGAGGACCCTATATCCCGGGAGCTCTTAAAGTCTACCCATTGTAGCCATGGGCCTCCATTTTACCAATATGGTCACTGGCTCCTCTGAAGAGAACTTTATTTTTTTTAACTTTTAAAAATATTTTATTTATTTATTTGACAAAGAGAAAGAGCACAAGTGCAGGGTGGGGAGCAGCAGAGGGAGAGGGAGAAGCAGTCTCCCCGCTGAGCAGGGAGCCTGATGTGGGGTTCTATCCCAGGACCTGGGATCATGACCTGAACCCAAGTCAGATGCTTAAACCAACTGAGCCACCCAGGTGTCCCTCTGGAGAGAATTTTAAATATTTATTTAGGAGGCCCAAGACGGTTAGCAGGGGCAAAGGAGAGATTTGATTAACAGGAAGCTCCCTGGAAGTGTGTGTGGTGGTACCTAACAAGGATGTAGAGACTTGGCGGATGGAAGCAAAAGCTGTAGGAACTCTCTTATGGTCTGTAAGATTGGGCCAAAGTTGGAAATGTTGGGTCAAAGTCAATGTTTATGTAAATGCTACCAAAGAGTACTGTTTCTTTTTTTTTTTTTTTTAATTGGTTGCCTTCTTGCACTTAGCTCTGTAGTATATTGTGGAAGATGGTGTCATGATAATACTACCTACCACCTGGGTGACTTCAGCAAGGTCCCTAGCCTCTGTGTCTCTATTTCTTTTTCTGTAAAATAGGAATAATAATAATAATAATAATAATAATAATAATATTTTGGTTGTTATAAGGATCGGGGACGATAAACTGTGTAAAATTTCCAGCACATAACATGATCTTGATACATGCCTCCCTCTTTTTCCCACGCTCAGAAGAGTAGTAGTTGCAGAGGTAGGACACATGAAAACATCATGAAACTAGGCAAGCACTAAGCAACAACATAAAACACAATGGTAAAGAAGTGTCTCGAGGAGGGTATTAATATGCTGAATGAAATACAAAGACAAATACTGTAGGATTTCACTTCGCATATCAAACCTTAAAAAACAAAACAAATAAGCCAACGACAGAAGCCGACCCATAAATACACAGACCAAGCTGATGGCTGCTAGAGGGGAGGGCAGTGAGGGATGGGTAAAGGAGGGAAGGGATTAGGAGGTACCAACTTGTGGTTATAAAATAAATAAGTGAAGGAGGTGAAAAGTCCAGCACAGGGAATGCAGTCAGTAATACTGTAATGATGTCTGGTGACAGATGGTAGCTACACATACTGTGGTGAGCACCGCAGAGTGTATAGAATTGTCGAATTACTGCATCGTGCACCTGAAAATAACACAACATCGTATGTCAGCTATATGTCCAAAATAAAAATTGTTTTTTAAAATTGCAAGCCAAACATGTTTTGTATTGATGTTGTGGAATATTATTTAACAATAAAAAGGAATGAAGTACTGAAAAATAAAGCAGCAATGTCTCAAGGAGATATCACGCTTCGGTATCCGGTAATAGTACGGTTAACGTGTGCTGAGATTATTGTCAGGGGAGAAAAGTGGAATCTTTCACAACAGAGCACAAAAGAGAGATACTGAAGATTTTTTTAAGGCTTTCAATTCCTAATGTGGTTCATCCGCAGTGTGAAAGGTGCTAGTTGAAGGAAATATGAGGTTTTAGGCAGTAGAGAACAAAGCATGTCCCCAGGCTCAGTATGGAAATGATAGAGATCCAAGACCACCTGAGCAGTGAAAGTCCAATTGTAAGAGCCGTTCTTCTGGGAAATTGGGGGGGGGGGGGGCTAGGAAAGGGCCAGGATCAAGGGTCCAACATATAAAGGAATCCCTTTCTAAGTTTATGAAATGGCAAATACAGAAGTGAGAAGTGGCACAAGGGCTCAATCGAAGTAGAGGTAAGGACTTATGGGAGAATATTCTAGAAATAAGTTAGATGCAGTAAAAAGAATTGTCACACAGTGATTAATGATAGAAATCAAGGCCATTTAGTAAAAAATAAGAAAAAAAATCTTTACAGGGAAGCACATAGGGACCCAGAAAATGGATAAGGACACTTTGTGCTCCGAGATCTCTTTATTTAGCAAGCCTCCAAATGTAATATTTTTAAATTAATAGGATATGATAGAGAGAGGGGGGAAAAGAACAGAAACAGACAGTAGAATCGACAAGTAGAGAAGTAGTTGTGGCAGATGGGAAATAATGTCCTTCCTAAAAGGTGTTTTCGGTGGGTTGGTTTTAGGCAGCTCAATTTACATATTGCAAAAAGATTTTCCAATTTACACCATGGAGGCATGAACCACCAGTGAGGGGGACACAGAAAGTAGACACTGGAGCCATTAAGGATAATGGCATTTCTGAAACAGCCAAGTCGATACTGAGTTGGGTGGGGGTTGGGGGGCTGGCATTTACTTAAGTCCTTTATTTCATTAGAACATTCAAAGTCATGTTGAGAGACTCATGCTGAGGGATTGCCCTGGGGGATAGGACCACCAGTCCCTGCTCAGAGCCTTCATTCTGGAGGGGAAACCAGGAAACCACCCTGCAAACAGTTGTGAGACTGTTGTGAAGATGATCACTGCCTGGGTGGGACACAGAAGTTCAGCACCCAGAAGAGGTCAGCTAGTCTACTCATTCCTTTCATAGGTAAAGAGAAACAGAGGCAGCGAGAGATCAAGTGGCTTGGACAAAGCTATCAGGCAGTGTGAGAGCTAGGCCTAGAACAAGGGCCTTCTGGAAGTTCTTCTAAAGGCTTGCTCAATATGCTGCCATAAAAATCAGTTATGTTTCCGTAAACAGTTTGGTAGCCTCCACAACAGTGTCCAACTACATCAGTAGAGTGTCCTATTTCAAGGTAATATTTCTGATATTTTTAGCAAATAGATTCCACAGGTTTCATTATCAAGCATCCGCTTGCCTTCCCTCTGCCCCCATTCCCGACCGTCATTGATGAGGCAAAATCATCCCCAAAAATAAATGGGGGAAGAAAGCAGGAGAGGAGGCTAAGGAAGCCAAAGCAAGCACGCACACTTGGCAACTGGGCATAGAGAATGCACTCATGAGAGACAGAGAGAGAGACAGAAAGAGAGAGAGAAGCAGGCTCCCTGCAAGGAGCCTGATGTGGGACCTGATCCCAGATCCCAGGATCACGCCCTGGGCCAAAGGCAGCCACTCAGCCACTGAGCCACTCAGGCGTCCCAAGAATGCACTCTAATAGGCTCTCAGCCTTCCTCTCCTGGAGTTGGTGTTTCTCACTCTCGTGTATGGCAATGTCTGACCCCTAGGCAATGCCGAGCATCTCTGCACGTTTCAACTTTATATAAATGCTACAGTCCTGTCTCTAGAATCTTTCTGAATGCCCTTCCCTTATCAATGCTGCTGACTGTCCAAATCCACCAACGCTGCTCATTAGACTAACAGTTGCTTCTGCTTTGAAGCTTCTATCACTAAGTGCAGAAATCTGAGTGAAAATTTTGCCCGAGAAGGATGCTACCACCATATTTCTGTTGCTCAAGAGTAAAGCCTGAACTCACAGGGACTAAGATCCACCTAGTGATCTTTTCCCCCGGGCTAAAGAGTGGTGCTTTGTTGCCACTGGTTTCCGAAGGAGCAACAGCAGATGGGCGTCTGAAGGCAGAATTAACTCAAGAGTCATTACATGAGGGTGTTCTCAGTTGAGTGCCCTAGAGTAAATAGTAATTACATGTTCCTTCAAGATTACTCTCAGCCTGAGGTGGGGGAAAGAAGAGAGTCATGGATGGCTGACCACGGTCCCCTTAACGTGCACACGTGTGCATAGAAACACAGGCCAGTCACAAGCCTGGATTCGGAATTTGCCCCTAAGAGTGTGATATCAGTTCTACAAGTCCCCTGAAGTATACAAATTGGACTGCCTCGGAGACATCAGAAATTGTCCTTACCTACTCGCATTCTTCTTTCCTCGAGGAGTATCCCCTAGAGATGCACCCCTGAATATGTGGAAGACAAGCCATCCATGCTTGGTCACACTGTACGAAGAGGAGGAATTCACCCTGTGCAGAAACTACACTCCAGTGACGGACTCCACAACACTTAGAGATGCACAAGACCATCTAAACCATTTCCAACTTTCACTCCTGGACTCTGCGAGGGAATGGAGAGCAGGTCTCCACGAAGGCTGGAAAGCTTGGCCACATCTCTCCAGACCCAGGCAGGCACTGGGAGGATGCTCACTTGGTTCCGGGATATGGAAGCAGGGAATTGTGGAGGGCTGGGGTGGGTCTCTAAACCACCTTGCGAGGAGCACTTTCTGCTGTATCTGTAAGCCGTCATCAGCACCAACATCAACAACAATGGTTCTGAGAGCTTATCACCTAGGAGCCACCGCTCTGAAGGCCTCTGTGTAGGTCTTTAATCCTCACAATGACCCCATGGGGAAGATGCTCTCATCATGCCCATTATACAGATGATGAAGTTGGGTGTGGGGTGGAGAGGCTGGGGAAATTGCTCAGGGTCACAACTAGTACAGGGGGACAGGAGTCCAGCATGGCTCTAAAGCCTTATGTAGTCACCACCCAGACTACTTCATGGAGTTCATCTTAGGGGACCAAGTTAGTCTAAGACTGGTAAGCACTTTCTATTTCAATGTTGTTTTGTTTTTTTCCTTTTAGATTTTACTTATTTATTTGAGAGAGAGAGAGAGAGAGAGAGAAAAAAAAACACAAGCAGAGAGTAGGGGCAGAGGGAGAGGGAGAAGCAGACCCCCCTCTGCCCCCTGCCAAGCAGGGAGCCCGACACGGGACTTGATCCCAGAACCCTGAGATCATGACCTGAGCCAAAGGGAGATGCTTAACCGACTGAGCCACCCAGGGGCTCCCATGTCCCATTTCAAAGGAATGTTTACACTCTGATTCTTTTTTTAGCTTCACACCAATGTCCCTGAGGCACTCAGAGCAGGTTTCTGCCCCCTTCTCCGTGGGTGAAGGCAGGGAGGGGTTAGGTATTTGGTGAGGTCGCCCTGACTAGGAAGCCTCTTCCAAATCCCAGCATGCTCCTCTCTTCTGAGGCTACAGAAGGACTTTGAGCAAACCCCAAGGAGCAGGTACCCAGAACTCCTGGGGTGGAGGATTGTGGGGAAGAATGTTAGGACCTCAGAGGTGTGAAACAATAATCTCTACAAATTAAAAACAAAATAAAAAATGCAGAGTTTATAAAGTGTTCTGGGGCAAGTGGGCCTGACCAGTTTTTCACTCACCGCCCAGATGTACTTCCATACAGGGGGAGCTGAGGAGAAAGAACAAACTGAGGAAAATGATAGATAATAGGAACTGTATGAGGTTGGTCAAGGCATGAAGCCAGAGAAAAGCCATGGGCCCGTGGCCTTGCATTAAAGGGACATAGGCTGGCAGACCTGTGGTTCAGTTAAGAGCACAATATGTTGGCTCCGTCATGAACCACAGTTTTAAGGGTCAACGTTTAGAGTGGGAGGGTCCAAGAGACCTCTTCCAGTCCATCATTTTATGATCAGGGAACTGAGGTCCTGAGAGCATGTGCATCTTAATTATCACTGGTCTGAGGTGGGACCTGGGCTGGGCCCACCTGGTCCCTGCCTCTGTCCACGGCACCTGTCTGCTCCTCTGCCCACCGAAGCTATAGATGCAAGCAGCCCTCAACATTTGACCTCCTTCCAACAGACTTTGTTTTTTAGCTTTTTTAAAAAAGATTTTATTTATTCATTTAAGAGAGAGAGAACGTGAGTAGGGGGGATGGGTAGAGGGAGAAGCAGACCTCCCATGGAGCAGGGAACCCAAAGCAGGACTTGATCCCAGGACCCCCCCTGAGCCAAAAGCAGATGTTTAATCAACGAGCCACTCAGGAGCCACCCCCTTCCCTTTTCAAACTTTTTTTTTTTTTTTTTTTTTATTTATGATAGTCACACAGAGAGAGAGAGAGAGAGGCAGAGACATAGGCAGAGGGAGAAGCAGGCTCCATGCACCGGGAGCCCGACGTGGGATTCGATCCCGGGTCTCCAGGATCGCGCCCTGGGCCAAAGGCAGGCGCCAAACTGCTGCGCCACCCAGGGATCCCCCTTTTCAAACTTTTTATTTCAAAATAATTCTAGATTTGCCAGAAGTTGTCTGTCCCCGGCTGACCTGTACACACACGAAGTCTCAATATAACTGTGGATGTATGTGGGGTGATGGGTCAGTTCTGGGACTGACTTAGGAACAAACAATTCTTCTTTCTCAGATCTTATCTTACCCCATCACTGCCTTGAACCCTAACACACACACACACACACACACACACACACACACACTCACACATGGCCTAATCAGCAATAGTTTCACTCCTGAATATTGCTGGAAGGATCACTAAGCCAAGCTAATCAATTGTCTCAGCCAGCTCCCAGCCCCCAGGAGTTGCCTAGACCTTTCATTGCTATCATTTAACTCTTAGCAGCCTGAGTTTTTATCTACTGTCTTCCAAAAGAGAGCAGAAATACTCTTTTGGGAAGAATCTGGTGCCTAAGATGATGTTCCTCTCTTGCCACCTTTCAAAAGCCTTGTCTATGCTAATGGAAGCAGACACTCTGGAACACTTCAGAAGGCAGGCCTCCCTCTTATGTATACCACCCGGGACCACCGTGGTTAAAGCGGGAAGAGAACGAGGGCCCCCCAGAGTGTGAGCAGCCAGAGGAGGCAGGTAAGTATAGCCCAGAAAGGGGAGAGGACAGGGCATGACAAACGAGGGGAACAGTCACAGGAGAGATACCAGTTTAGCAATTAAATCTGACATTGGCTTAGACAAAGCTTCTTTACAGAACAGAATAAAATTCCTAGGAAGGTTTGTGCACATCTAAATAAAAGACATCCCTCTTTTTTTATTTTTATTTTTTATCTGGCCAGAGGAACATGAAAGCAGGAGGGACAGAGGGGAGAGGTGCTGAGGCAAGAACCACAATCCATGGGTCACAGTTTAATGTAGTTAAGGCAGCTGGACATTTGCAACTTCCAATCACTCCTCCCACAATTAAGGGATCAGAGATGCCCCCTTGAGACAAGCAACTCCATGCAACTCACTTTGCATGTGTTGATGGAACACACACTATGTGCCAGGCACTGTCCTAGGCACCGAGGAATTTCAAAGATGCATAGTGAGGAGGCAAAGGGGAGGCAGTGATGATTCCAGGGTTTTAGTAGTGGTACCCCCAAATCTAGGAGGGAGACCAAAGAAGGGGGCAGTGAGAACAATGTGGGCACCTCGTCAGTTTGAGTGGCACCGGGATTCACAGTCTGGATCCCTGCTTCAATCAGGAAATACATGGTTTATCAGTGGGGAAAGAAAAGGAGTAGGGCTCATTGCCTCGCAGCATAGGAAGTCCCTACACAGAGAAACAGAAGGAGTGTTGAGGACTTTGGAACCGGGGGCATCCATGAGAGGACAACTCTTCAGGAACTGCGGTGGGGCCCACTCAGCAATTGGATTCACTTGTCAAGCAATCGTGTTGAGAGGAGGACAGAAAAGGCACCTGCTGCTCTCACAACACAGCCCTGTTGACTTCACAACCAGGACTGGCCTGGCCTTGCTTGGTGGATAAAGCCCAAACTGCCCTCTAAGAGTGGAGGGTAGAGAGGGGTGCAGGAGTGACCTGGGGACCTTAGAACAAAACTGCTTGTCTCAACGTGAGCAGGGCCAGGAGAGCTGACCAGACTCTGGTTCTATGGAGCAAAAAAGAGCCTGGCTTTCTTCCCCACACCTAGGACTGCTGTCCAAAGCCCAGTTTCCATCCTCTGTTCTCCCACAGTGGTTTTTTTTTTTTTATTTCATTTATTTATTTATGAGACACACACACACACACACACACACACACACACACACACACACAGGCAGAGACACAGGCAGAGCGGGAAGCAGGCTCCTCACAGGGAGCCCGACGTGGGACTCGATCCCTGGTCTCCAGGATCACACCCTGGGCTGAAGGCAGGCGCTAAACTGCTCAGCCACCTGGGGACCCCCTCCCACAGTGGTTTAAAGGCTCTTAGTTCTTTCCAGATTGGTGGTGGTGGTGGGTGTCCTGATAGGCCTTGATCTCTGGTTTACCTGTGGAATAGTTCATTGGCGGTTGAGACTGGAAGTCTTGCTGATCCAGGATTCCACCCACCAACATTCAGGAAAATAGCCTGTTACAAACTGAATGTTTGTATTCCCTCAAAGTTCATATGTTGAAGCTCTGATGTCTAATGCGATGGTCTTAGGAGGTGGGGCGTTGGGGAGGTGTTTAGGTTTAGATGAGGTCATGAGGGTGGGGGCTCCCATGATGGGATTAGTGTCTTTCTAAGAAGAGGAAGAGACCAGTGCTTTTGCTCTCTCCACCCTGTGAAGATGAATGAGAATGCCATTGGCTTATAAAGAGGGTCCTCACCCAACCTGATCACGCCACCACCCTCATCTTGGGCTTTCTGGCTCCAGAACTATGAGAACTACATTCCTGTCATCTAAGCCACCTGGCTATGGTACGTTGTCATTGCAGCCCAAGCTGATTAAGACGTAGCTCCTTAGTGGGAGGTGTGGGAGCCTGTCTTTAGTGGTATGACAACCCTGTGAGGTAGGCTCTATAATGATGCCCAGTTAGCAGATAGGAAAACTCAGGCCTTAAGGGATTAATTAGCTCAAGTCTGGGAGCTGAGAAGAGGTGTGGTGCCAGGGTTCAGACCCTGGCTGCCTGCTCAGAGTGTGTGCTCTCGACCACAGCTCTGTGCCATCCATGAGAGGTACCTGGTAGGGAAGGGGCGGGAATGATCAGTGATGAGCTGGACGTAATGACATTGTAGCTGCCCTTGGGGAGTGTCTGGTGCAATGAGGGAGACCCACAATCACACCCTAGAGATGAATGCAATACTGGAGGGAGATCTGTTGAGTGCTCCAGGAAGAGGGGGATGTCACCCATGTAAGGTAGTTTTCACAGCAAAGCTGATGTAGATGGGCTATAAATCACATTTTTTTAAAAAGAAGATTTAATTTATTTGACACAGAGAGAGAGACAGTGAGCAAGAGCACAAACAGGCGGGAGGGGCAGACAGAGGGAGAAAGAAAAGCAGACTCCCTGTTGAGCAGAGCCCGACTAGGGGCTTGATCCCGGGACCCTGGGATAATGATCTGAACTGAAGGCAGATGCTGAACTGACTGAGCCACCCAGGCGTCCTTATAAATGCCATCTTGACTCCAGCAAGGGCAAGTGCAAGAGGACTCACGGGCCACTGAGCATGAAGTACTAAGAGAAGGAGCAGTGCCCAGGGAAAAGGGGGAAACAGAAAGCCAGGGGCCTCCACTGATAGAAAGTCCGCTGTCTGGAGCCTCTGCTAATCTCATGAAGCGGGGAAAATAGGCCCAGGTGAAAGGACTAGAAAGTGCTCACTTGGTTGGTGGCAGAAAAGAAAGGCAGGTGTCCACAGAGCATTCAGAATCCTTCTGTATCAGGGGTTCCTGCTTTTCCTTCCCAAGCAGGAGACCACACACTCCAGGAGAGCCAGGGCACGTTTGGGCAGCCATATGGCTCTGACTTTCCCCTCTCCTCCGCTGTACCCCAGAGAACGAGGGGAGAGGGCAGCCAGAATGTGTGGAGAACTTAGACTCCTGACCTCAGCTTTGCCTTGACATTGCTCGACCTTGGCCAGGTTGCTCCTCGCCTTCTCTGGCTGAAGATCCCTGAGATCTCCACCTAGCTTTCTCCCGGGAACAGTGAACCAGACGGGCTTTGAGGTCCTGGTATACAGAGAGCAGGACACGGGGACCAGGGACCCGGACCCAACCACAGAGCAAAAGGGAAAGGAGGGGCTGGTGGAGCTGTGAATTTGCTCCAGAAGGGGGGACAGCCCACAGAGGTTCAGCCTCAGGACCGAAGTGGGGGCGAATCCTCTCCACCTGCTCCACCAGGCAGCAGGGGAACTCTCCAGTTGCTGGAAAATTGAGCCGTACTCCTGTCTCCATGTTCTCACCTCTGGACTGGCGGAGGAGAATTGATTTGGGGAGTTGGAGGCGCACATCCCCTCCAGACCCTTGGTTAACGGAGGATCCGCATCTGCTGTGCTGCTGGGGACTTTTTCTGAGCACATCAGCTGACTCTGGCTTCAGAGCTCCTGCCATAGTTTCCATTCTTGCTTTGTAGAACGATTCCCCTCTCCCCATCTTCCACTTTGCTGAAGTTGTACAGCAGCCTGAAAATGCTGATGGCTTAACTGGTTTAATTTTTTTTTTTTCCCCAGCAGCCCTGAGGGGTTTTAACTCTTTCCTCCTGCAGAAACCCTGCTTTTGGAGTTGAATGTTTAAACTCTCACTGGGAGACTCATAAATATTCGGAGTCACTCTCTCCCTCTCTGTTTGATTAGGAAATGAGCCTTTAACTCAATGTAATCCCCAAGCCATTAACAAAAAAGCCCTCAACAGCTCCACTATTAGAATTTCACTCTTAACCCGCTGAGGATTGAATTAGATTAACATAACTACCCACAATCTGAGTTTATTTTCTGTGCCAGATAGAAATGTGTTTTTCAGGGAAGGCGAGAAGGGGGAGGGAAGGGAGGAGGGAGGGAGAGAGAGAGAGAGCAGGAGGGTAATGAAATGTAAAAATAGAGATAAGAAAAAGATGGACAGATACACTGTAGAAATGAAGGGATGGGGAGAAAGAGCGGTGCATGGTCTCTGGTTTAAAAATCCTGCCAGCTGCCGTCTTTTATTTACGGGGTATTTGGAGAGGCCTGAGCTATGTGAAATTGTTTGAATTAGGGGAGCGCTTTCCAGGTATTTGCAATTCCTTCTTCCTGGAGATTGATGGTCCTGCACCTGAGCCTGCTGTATTCCAAAGCACCTGCTCATTGGCCCCACTGTCCCCAATTTGGGAGGAGATCGGGCTGGGTTTCCATGCTCAAGGGAAAGGGGGGGGGGACACATAAAACAACAGTGCAGGCACACAGGCGACTGCGCGTTTACAGTCAGAGAAATAAAACAACGACAAAGATGGAACGGGTTAGATTTTGCAGACATGAAGTCACAGACAGCCCCGTGACCAATTGCATTTAAGAAATCAGTGTGGAAAAAAAAAAAATGAGTTTGACGGGAGCTGGGTCCACACAAAATTAATCGTTATTGAAGCAGAAACTAAGTAATCAGAGGCTGCCTTAGGCAAATGCATTGAAGTTTCCCCCAACTGCATCTCCAGAACTAAGCCCAAAGGGAAAAACCACCCTCACCCTCCTGAAGTTGGGGGTCAAAGTGAGGCCTTCTATCACACTGCCAAACAAAGCTTCCATCCCCCCCTAAAAGCATCCACAAGTAGCAAAAGGAAGGACTGGTTCTTGCCCAAATGTTCCAACAAACATTCTCAACCACTCCTGCTGATGAGAACACAGCACTTGTTCAGAAATGCCGGACTCTCTCCTACTGCCTGTAATCGTGGGCCAGCAGGCTTCGGTGTGCATGTTGGGGGTGTGGGGCACTGGGGGTGGTTTACTCTTGCATTAAAAGATTAAAAAATGTCACACTTTCTCTAAAAAGCCTTTGAGATCTGAGAGTCCTCGGCTAGAAGTTCAGTTGTGCAAACAGCTGACTGCTGCGATTTCTGAATGCTACGTCTCAATCGCTTGATTCGCTTGAGCCTTAATTAACAACAACCCACCAAATCTCACTTCGACATTATTGTGGGGAACCTTAGCAGGATATATTTATCAAAATGGAAGCCTGGAAATAGAAAAAAGCGATCATGCTACAGACAGAGGACATTCAACTTCTGTTTATTTTTTTCTTGATTCATGGGCTTTACCTTCCACACTAGGTTTTAAATAGTGACCAATTCTCCAACCCACTTGCCCTATTTTATACCAAACTCCTTATTCTGAATTTTCCCACCAGTACATGTGGTCTTACTAGCTGAACATGTGAGGCTGACCTTCTAATTTCTTATTCTTTCCTGATTCCCATGTTCCCCTCCAAAATAATAAATGAATGGATTAAAGACATCAGTAACCCTAAATAAAATGTGGCAGAGAGTAAAGAACCAAAAGTAGAAGTTTGAGAAAGGTCCGAAGTAAAAGGAGATCAAACTGGCTCTCTAAACATATGTGTGCTCATATTATTTAACTTTTGCCAAGTTAGATTTATTGTTAAAACTATTTCATTTTTAATCAAAAATAATGCAGGCCCATCTGTTTTGTTTAATGCTTTTAAATTGTTGGAAAGATTATTATTTTTTTTGTTAGGATATTGTTTTCCCGAACAAATCTAGGAGTAGTCCCTAGCAATAAACTATATGGTCACCATTGTATTAGTAAGTAGAAATCCAGGCGTTACTAGACTACTCATTCTAAAATTTGTATATGATATACATTAAACATCATCACATCCCCCCCCCAAAGTTAGGGCTACTATTCCTTTGTAAATAACGTACAGCAAACCTCCCCAACTGCAGGATTCTTAGTTAATACTCTGCATTATCCAAAAACCAAAGTCCCAAATCTTCCACAGGAAGCTGGTGGCACGTGGGCCCTGTGGACACATGACAATGTCTGAGGACTGTCAGCCCTGGGAGCCACTGATGTGCTCACAGAGCTTACACCCCGACTGTCTGCAACTGCAACAAGCAGATTTTTTACAAGAATTGCGATATTAAGTTTCTCTCTTTGGGGGAAGGATGCAGACAGAGCACCAGGCATCAACAGCACCGCCACACCTGAGTCCGTCCTTTCGAGAGGCGCTTTCTCCCCCACCCCCACCCAGTTCCCCTTTCAGGATGAAGAAAATACACTAAACACCAAAGGTGTGAGCCAACAAAAGCCTGGAAGGCAAGACCAATCATGAGCTCTCATCTGGACTCCTCAAAGCAAACTCACTCCGTGGAGGAAAAAAAAAAGAGAGAGAGAGAGAGAGAGGGAGAGAGGGAGAGAGAAAGCAAGAAAACAAGAATAAAGTCCTTTTTTTTTGAGGTGCTCTAGCAAAACTGGTCACCGGTACTGCTCTGAGTGCCCCTGAACCTGCCGGGAGCCCTCCATCATCACCTGTCCTGGGTGAACTGGGTCCTGCTTCTGTAACCTTCTCAGCTCACCCAACGCTGGAGCTGCCAGCAAATAAAAGTTTTCACGCTGGGAGACATAACCACCCCCGCGGAGCCGCATGTAAACTTTCCCTTGCCCTTTTGATTTACTTACTTTTTCTCAGCGAAAACAAATAAAAATAACCGGGAACCTACGGGATTGCGAATGAGTTTGGGTAGCAGTCCCACCCAGCCGCCCGGTCCCTCTGACCTTCCCGGGACAGCCTGCCCAGGGCAACCCTTGCCCCCGCCAGCCCCGCAGGGATGCTTTCCTGTGCCCAAAACCAGAATGAAAGAGCAGGCGCGGGGAGATATTTTTATCCATAAAAAGAGAGAGAGAGAGAGAGAGAGAGAGAGAGAGAGAGAGGAGGGAAAGGAGGGGGGTGTGGAGGGCAAAGGACAGGCCGGTGCAGGGCAGCGCTGGGGCAGAGACAAGGGAGCAGTGGCGGTACTTACATGCTCGGGGCGCGCAGAGGACCGTCTACACTCAGGTGTTTCCACGGGCTGATGACTCGGTGCTCAGCGACTCCGGCACCAGCTGACAGTCCCCTGTCTGTGTCTCTTTGTGACTAAGGACACAGTACTCCCAACCTATAAATAGATCCCGACTCCGTGATTGATATAACAGGCAGCTGACAAAAAAAAAAAAAAAAAAAAATCCCACAACCATAACCAGGTCTTAAACAAAACAGCCAAGAGCCCTGGGCTTCCAGCTCCACCGAGCCCCAGGCAGGCGGCACAGCCACCGATGAGCGCTGCAAAGCGGGGAAGAGAAATGTACAGTAAAAGGGAGGCGGAAACGGGGGAGGACACACAAAGGGGGAAAGTGTAAAAGTTATTCCTCTAGGGGTGGAGCAGTCCCTTGGGGTCACAGTGAGCTGAGGAATGAGGGTCGGCAGGGAGAGCCAGGGGAGGAGCCCGGCTGGAGGTCCTGACCCTGGGAAGTAGGAAGGAGAGGCCCCATCCTGTCCTGAGCCCAAGGCCCTGTCAGGGCCCAAGTCAAAGTCCCAACTGGGGAGCTTTGGTCAGTGCAAGTGCTTTCCACGAAAGTTTCCATTCCTGCCGCCAGATGAGAGGGAAGGGAGGGAACAGAGTTTTCCTAGCTCAGGGGCCAGACTGGCTTCTTGGGGGACCTGCAGAAGGCGCCTGGAGGGTGAGGGACAATGTCCAGATGAAGGGTTGGGACAGAGCATGGAGTCACCTGTGCCTGGTGGGCCATGTCCAGCGGGCCCAGCTGCAGCACATAATGGGTTTTTAAAAGGCCAAGGAACGACATTCCTGACGTGAGAATTGCCCAAGGTTGAAAGGCCTTGGGGGTGTTGGTGTCTTTTTCCAGAAAGATTTCCTAGGAGAACACGTCGAAAAAATTTCTCCTTGGGGGAAATGAATCCCACTCTTTGAGATGCGGAAGGGTCTCTTAAGAAACAAGGTTCTGCCAAAGTCCTGCAAAGGTGGATGGCCTCTCCAGGGCAGGCCGGCTCAACTCTGAGAGGGGCCACGGGGCAAAGTTTCCAGAAGACGAAGAGTCATGGTGACAGAAATGTGGGCTGTCCAACAGTTAACCGGGTGAGTTCCTGGTCACCCGATGGACTTCCATCCTGCCACGTGCAGACCCACTTGCTTTGGTCACATCTGCCTGGATGATCTGCTTAGGTGAGGTTGCCGCTTCCAGAAGGAATCGGTGCTTTATAATCCTTGAAACTTCCTGATCCCTATTTTTTTTTTAAATAAAGTTGAATTTCTTCTTAATGTCAGATCTGATCCCTTACTCTCCAAGATAACAGAAACTGAGGATGGTTAAAGTCAAAGCCCATTTAATATGTAGGACCTCAAACATGCCCACGAGTAGCCTGCCACTGGAAGGTAAGCTCCAAGAGGGGAAAGACCCTGTGTTTGTCGTATTCACCATTATTCTCCAAGTGCTGCCATGGAACCTGACACATAGTAAGACCTTCCTGAGTAGGGACTGACTGACTTATTGAATGAATGAATGAATGAATGCACGAATGTGTGATGTCTAAGACACCCACCTCAGTCCTTTGGACTAAGACACCCACTGTAGAATGTCTGTCCTTATAGAAGTGTCCCTAGGAAGGTAGAGAATTGGGGATGGGCCTTCAGGGTTCCAGAAAAGTCCTGTGCCACCGTTGAGGTGATAGCCCCTTCAGCACACATTCACCACTAGGCTCCTTGTTAGGGAAAAACCTTTCACTTCTGAGGCAAACTGGGGACTTCCCTTCATTATTTGCTTTCTCCTCAAATTCTCCAGCCTATCCTCCCTGATTTCCGGCAAGGTCTTCTCCATGGCTGTGGCCTCTCCTAGAGGCACGCGTCTAGTCTGCAGTGAGTGCTCATTGAATGGGATGAACCAAGCCACTTCTCCTGGAAGGTACCCTTCCCTAGAAAGCATGGTGGGAGCTTGGTGTTGGCTTTTTACCTCCAGGCCAATCTCTGAGTCACTTCAAAGCTTCAGTCACAATTCTTTCAACTGAACTAAGCCTTGGTGTTTGCTCCCTGTAAGTGGCCCTGGGAGCCTGTGGTGGGGACCAGCCAATCACCAGTGGACATC
Organism: Canis lupus baileyi; assembly: GCF_048164855.1. NCBI lineage: Eukaryota > Metazoa > Chordata > Mammalia > Carnivora > Canidae > Canis > Canis lupus. Next base: position 50,723,650 of record NC_132846.1, on the reverse strand, counting down.
CCTCTGCTCATACAGGCCTCCCTTGGAATGCTGGTCATCATCTTGGGAGAACAGACGCCTTTGTTTTCAGGAGCCTTCAAGGGCCCCTGGAAACACAGAGACGTGCCCACACACATCCCTAGCGGTTCAAGCACAGACTCTGGACCGGGTCTCCCTGGGTTGGAATCTTGCCCCTTCCATGGACCATTGGGAAACTAGCAAAACCCCCTAACTTCTCTGTGTGGCAGATTGCCCATCTACAATGTGGAAATTCCCAGGGTCTACCTCCTAAGACTGGCAGGAGGATAAAATGGCCCAATGTAAAAAGCCATGCTCAGGGCAGCCCAGGTGGCTCAGCGGTTTAGCACCACCTTTGGCCCAGGACCTGATCCTGGAGACCTGGGATCGAGTCCCACGTCGGGCTCCCTGCATGGAGCCTGCTTCTCCTTCTGCCTGTGTCTTTGCCTCTTTCTCTCTGTGCCTCTCATGAATAAATAAATAAAATCTTAAAGAAAAAAAAAAAAAGAAAAAGCCACACTCGGAACAGTGCCTAGCACATGGAGAGTCCTCCAGCATGTGGCTGGAGATGCCACATGCTGCAGGTGGCATCTCCAGCCCCCATGCATGCCCCCACACTCATCCTCAGGTACCCCCTACTCTCACCCCTCACTGCCCACCTTAGTTAGCCACACTACTGGAGCTTGCTTTGGTTCTTCCCCCAAAGCTAGAGCTTCGTGACCTCAAGATTTGATGACTCTTTGTGAGCACACACCCATTTGTGTGCCAGCTGCTTCCATAAACCCATGGGAGGATTATCATTGCCCTGTACTCGTTGGCTGGGACTGCCACAACAAAGTACCAAGAACTGGGTGGCTTAGAACAACACAAGTTTATTTTCTCACAGTGCGAGAAGCTGGAAGCCCAAGATGTTGGAAGAGTTGGTTCCTTCTAAGGCAATGAGGGAGAATCTGTTCCAGGCCTCTCTCCTGGGTTTTGGTGGTTTTCTGGGAAACTGGTATCCCTTGGCTTATAGAAGCATCACCCCAATCTCTGCCCTTCAACTTTGCATGGTGTTCTCGTGTGTGTGTGTGTGTGTGTGTGTGTGTGTGTGTCTAAATTTCTCTCTTTATAAGAACACAGTCATATTGGATTAGGGCCTACCCTAATGACCTCTTTTTAAGTTGACCACTGGCAAAGACCCTATTTCCTTTTTTTTTTTTTTTTTTCAAAGACCCTATTTCCAAATAAATTCACATCCATAGGTACTGGGGGCTAGGATTTCAATATCCTTTGGTAAGGGGGAGGCAATTTACCCATAACATCCCCTTTTACAGGGGAGGCAACTGAATGTTCGGGAGGTCTTGCACTCAGTACGAACCACAGCTGAGTGAGTGTCACCGTGGAAAAGACAGCCCTAGGTAGGTGAAGTGCTGACAGCCCCTCTCCCTGCCGTAGGGACACCGGCTCCTGCACTGGCTGGGTGCCACCAGACTCCACTCGGCTTGCTCCGGCGTCATTAGTGCCGCACATCAAGGTGACTTTACAATGTTTACAAGGGCCACCGAAGGTACAGCCATCCCCGCCCCCACTAGCTTATCAACTCACTTACCTTTCAGAGTTCCGTAACAGACTGCAACCGAGAGGGGTGGGCAGGGACCCGCACACAGCCCAGGAAGGGCTTGCGTTCGTTTTATCTGGAAAGAAAAATCTATCTGCTTGAGAATAGAACTAAATACAACACATCGGTGCAGCTAGGCCATTAATCATCTCCTGCCAGGATGCAGGAGACCTGAGAGTGGCCATCGTGGGCACTGGCTTTACACAGGAGGGTCAGCTGGAGTCAGGGACACTGCCGGCTCTTCCCTCGGGAGGGCACCCTATAGGGATTGGGGAGGGGTGGTGTAATACTGCTCAAAAGGTGGTGACATCTTGCTTGGGTAGAGGAGGTGGGAGGGGCCGTCCAACTCCATCCTATATGGTTGGGCCTGAAAGTAGGTTCCTACCAAAGCAAATACCACCCTCCCACTCAACCAGGAACTCAGTCTACCGGGAACTGCCATGTCCGGTAGTGTGACACCTGTTGCAACTCCCCCCTCCCACCAGGGGAGGAGCCTATACTGTTCTTAGGGGAAGGAGAAGTGCCAGAAAATGGGAATTATAGGAGACCTATGGTGGGGCCAAGCCAACAAATCAAAGGCCCCAGACTCCCAAGCCTGATTTCTTCCATCCCTTTACTCCCAAGAGACCTCACCTACAGGTCTCTGCCCAACCAGCCTACACAGAGCCCCATAAACCTGCTGCCCTGCTGGGTGCATTCCTGGCTCTACTGCCTGTCCTCTGTCTCCCCTACTTTCTACTCATTCTTCATGGGGCACCTGGAGCATGGTCCCTTCCCGGGTGCTCCCTGCCCACAGAGGCCCTGACTGTAGGGCTCCTCCGCTGTCTATAGAACAGCTCACCTGAGCCATCAACACACACCCCATTTTGCCCCCAGTCACGTGCTGACTTCTCTTGCATGTTTGCCTCATGCTACAACGAGGCAGTCAGAAGGGAAATAAGTGACATTGTACTGAGCGCCCACCTTGTGTCAGAGTCTGGGTAAGGCCCATGATCTACATTGCCTTATTTAATCCTTACAAATACCCTAATGGGCAAGGATTATTCTTCCCCATTCATCCTCTGGGAAGCTGGCAGTCAGAGGGGTGAAGTGACTTGCCCAAGACCGGGCAGCGGGTTAGTGGGGCGGGGGGTGGTGGGGCGGCGGTCAAGATTTGGGCTCACATCTGCCTGAGTCGAGAGCCTATGCTCCTATTCACGGTTTAACCAGCTCTGCTATGACATGCCCCTCCCCCAACCCTCATGGCTCTCTATGTTCCATGGCATAAAACCCAATGCCTCACTCTAGCTTATATTTAAGAAATCTGTTCGCGACTATATTCCTGGCCACACCTCTCATCATGGCCTGCCATTGGAGCCTTTCCTTGGCAACGCTGCAGTCTCTTCCATACTTTGGCCTGGAATGTACCATTTGGACATCGTGACCCAATTCCACTGTCCCCTCCTCTGAGAGCCTTTCCCTACTTCAGTCACAACTTCCCCTGAACCCTTACAGGATTGCGTGACACACTCTGCTATGGCACTTGTCACACAGTGCTATAAATATTGGCTCACGTATCTGTCTCTATCCTTGGGATGTCGCTCCTGGAGGATGAGGACTTACTTTTTTTTTTTTTTTTAATTTTTATTTATTTATGATAGTCACAGAGAGAGAGAGAGAGAGAGAGAGACGCAGAGGGAGAAGCAGGCTCCATGCACCGGGAGCCCGATGTGGGATTCGATCCCGGATCTCCAGGATTGCGCCCTGGGCCAAAGGCAGGCGCCAAACCGCTGCGCCACCCAGGGATCCCGAGGACTTACTTTTTTCATGTTTTGGTCACCCTCCATCCCACTGCCAACCAATGCCTATCCTGGCAGGTATTGGTGACCAATAAACTATTTGTTACTAATGAATGAAAGCTAACAAATTAGGAGATAGAAAGTAAGAGGGTAAAGAGTGAGGTAAGAGATGAGTATAAGGTGAGTGGGAAATGGTTTAGAGAGTTGCTGGTTATGAAGGTTGTGCACTATACAACTCCAGGAGTGGTTCCTGTGATAGCCCCCAGGAACTCCCCAGAAACCACACCAATGACAACCTGCATGGGGGTGTGAAGGCACAGGCCCTCTTCTGGCCAGTTACTCTGACCTGGAGGGGACTTGGGAGAAGGGAACGTAGATGAGAAGTATAGAAGAGGTGCCTGAGCAAGTGTGGCACATATTACAGGTTGTCTACCCTACAGTCTTTCTGTACCACATTTTCTGGGCCTGTCACAAGCTGTAGAGGCTGAAAACACTCACTTGTTTCCCAGCCTTCTTTGCAATTAGAGGCTGCCATGCATCCCGGTCAGACAGAGACTTAAGGGGCAGTCTGCCAGAAGAGAAGGGCATTTGGGCAATGTTGTCCTCCATGACAGAGAGATAGACTTGAGGAAAGAGCTGCAGAAACCACCTGGTAACTATGACACAAGAAGCTTGGAGGAGAAAAGCCAATATGCAGAGGATGGCGGAGCACAAGAAGGGAACAGGCATGGGTCCTCGATGGCATTGGTGAGCTGCTGAACTAAAACCAGCCCTGCACCCATATACTTCTTGTTGTAGGAGATGATGTGTGTGCTCATTGCTTACCTCACTATTAGTTATGTTTTCATTAATTACATTCCAAAGCATCCTAACCGATGTATTAGAGAGTAGGGATCATGCCAAATATGACAATGCAAGCTGGGAGCCAGCCAACTAATGTAAATCAGTAGGAAATCAGACCTCCTGGATTAAGAGAGTCTAAATGCAAACGTTGGTAGACTAATGCCAATGGTGTGAACTCTTTTTCATATTTTTGGTTATTCCATTTCTCCAACTTATATGTGATACATTGGCACTATCTCCCCTTAGCTGTAATCCAAGCCTTGCCCTTAAAAAATGTTTAGTCTTTGGGACAGAAAAAATAAAAAATAAAGCAAAACTCCCCTGCATATTTTTTGGAGCACTTTACAAAATGATTTTCCATTGGTTAAGTCACAATAGCCCCCAGACAGATGGGACAGGGGTGAGGAAACCAGCCAAGGGATAGGGGACAACAACAAAGATCACCCTTCTTTCTCTAAATTGACTAAACCTCGTGAGCTTCTTGAGAGCTCCTCGTGCACCTGAGCACTTCCTTTGTGTCCTGTTCTAAATATTTTGTATGTGTTAAGTCATCTAATTCTCAAAGCAAGCCTATGAAGTGGAGATACCTTCCTCATCCCTATTCTAGATACAGAAACTGAGGCAGAGAGAGACCCTGTAATAGTCCCACCCTGAAAGAGGCAGAGCTGGGATATGAACCAAGTCAGTCCCACTCTATACCTACACTTGCCCCCAACAACGATGCCACAATGATGGTGGCAACTCCCTCCTGAAAAAAAAAGAAAGTGGTTCTATGTTTATTAATCCATGTCCTTCCAGGAAGAACCTAAAGCGTTGGGAGGAGCTGAGCAGCCCTGTGTCTTGGCTGGCCTTTATTTAAGGGTTCTGCAGTTCTTCGGCTGGATACCTCCAAGATCGAAACTTTTCTAATTGGGCTTCCCTCCCAGGGCTAACACCCACAGGGTGGGGGTGAGGGGTTGGGTCACCATCAACGCCGTGAGGGCTACATAAGCCTTACTTAATAAATAATCTGGAACTCCATAATCTTTCCCCATAGATTGCTTGGTATTTGCCTTCAGTAGATTTAGAAGTAATTAAATTACTGCACAACCAGCCTCCAAGTCTTAGGAAAAGACCTGAAGTAAAGCCTTACTAATTCAGACAGACAGGGGGAGTGGTGGGGGAAAACCAGAGGGAACTGTGGCTTTCCTTTTAGAAGAACCACATTTTTTACATTTCTGGTACTTACAGTAAATCACACTAAACATTAATAGCAGCCAAATGGAGTTCTTGCTGAGTTTGTGTGAATGAATAAATAAAACTAATTTTAATTAGCACATTCCTTGTATACAAATATCTTCTATTAAAACTCTTTTGAGAGCTTGTTGTTTGAAGGTTAAACATTCATTCATTCGTCCAAGAAGCATCATGGAGAATCATTATTGAGAATCTACAACGTGCTGCTATGTGCTCTGTGCTAGAAGCGAAGGATAAAGAGATAAACAAGATTCAGAGGATGCCTTGGAAGAATCTATATATGCAAACAAATAAACTATGAATATGAGAAGACTTACTAGAAATATATAAGCAAGGTGTTGAGCCACCACAATCGGGAGCAACTGACTCTCCCTAGGAGGAAGTAAAGGAAAGCTTCACGGGGAAGGTGGTATTTGAGCTGGGTTTTGAGGGATGAATAAGAGTCTGACAGTAAGAGAAAAGGTTAAAGGCAAGGATGGCCACAAGACAAGGGCCACAGAGTCCCTTGATGATGCTCCAAAGTGGCTATTCATCATTCATATGTGCTCTGGCTCATGTTACAAATTATGAATTGTTGGAGTAGAAGTTTCCAATTAGATGACTTAATGCAGAAAACATTTTTAATACAGAAAAGTGCAAAAGGTAATAAATACCCATGTACTTGCCAAAACGAATCAATGGTAACCTTGTGTCATTAGCTATTTATTTATTTGAGAGAGAGCATGTACAAGTGGAGGTAGGGGCAGAGGGAGAGAGAGAGAAGCAGACGCCCCACTGAGCATGGAGCCCAATGAAGGGCTCCATCCTAGGACCCTGAGATCATAACCTGAGCCAAGGGCAGATGCCTAATCGACGGAGCCACCCACGTACCCCCTAGATTTTTTTTTTTTTAAGAAACAAAAGTTTACATCAAGACATTGACCCTGTTCATTACGTGATCTGTCACCTCCTCTGATGGTGCTTTCCCTGGCTGCCCTTTCCAGAGCAGATCCCTCTCCTTTCCTTTCTGTCAGGGGTCTCTGCTTATTTCCCTTAAAGAATTTCCCACAATTTTTGGTCACCCTGTTGATTTGTTGATTCGCACCCCACTGTAATGTCATCTCCATAAAAGAGATACCGGATGTCTTGTTTATCATGGGCCCCTCCGTCACTGACATACATTAGGTGCCCAATACATATTTGTAGAAGAAATGGGGGAAGGGAAGGAGGGAAAGCAGATAGGTTAGCATGGACTTTTCTAAGGAAACGAAAACAGTCTTCAGAGGAAGGAATCTCAGCAGAGGGAGGGACAGTGATTTGATTTAACTCTGCAAATACTCTCTGAGCATCTCCAAAGTACAAGACTCTGCAAGAGCACAGGACAAGTCCTGCCCCCAAGGATCTTACTCTCAAGGGACACCCAGTGCTACTAAATGCTGCCCCTGTGGTGAGGGTGGGTTGAGGGGGGTGTCTGGTGGATTTAGGAGGCCTAGCCCTGGTCAGGCACCTGGGGCTAGAGACGAGGGTGTCAAAGCCCCTGTCAGTCAAAGTGGAGCGGAGGTGGCTAAGCCAGTGACAGGTCTGCAGTGGGACTGGAACTGTAACCAAGGAGATCAAGCAAGGTGAAAGTGTTATGGACAAATAAAAGAAATTGACATTCAGGAAAGGTGACAAGTTACACATTAAACCATGGAATGGGAGAGGGCCAAACCTCCCCCACGGCGTAGCCCCAAAGACCTGCCTTTGTGCTCAACATGTAGAAGAAAGTCTCTCCCTTTCAGACATTACTAACATATCCCTTCCTGGTATTATAGGGGATGAGCCTTTGGGCGGGATGTGAGGACTTGGTAGCAAGTGATTTGGAAAGAGGAGCCAACCCTGGCTCACATTCTGACTAACTGCCCTTCCCTGACAAGCCCCCCTGATATCATTCACTGAGCAAATGTTTACTGAGCCGCTACTATAAGCCAGGCATTGGACTAAGGACCGGGGATGCAGAGATGAACAAGCCCTCCTAAGAAGGCAAAGATAGAAAGACAAGATCTAATACAACATAGCAGAGGTTGGACCAAGTGCCTTGAATGCTCAGAGGACTCCAGTAAAATTGTGGAAAGAGAGTTTATGAGATGGGATATTTGAGCGAGGCTTTGAAGCCTGAAGAGGAGGTTGTGGGCAAGAGCTGTTTTCCATGTAGACAAACAAGAAGCATACAAGGTCCTGGCGAGCCTGGAGAAGGAGGGGGGGAGAGGAAAGAGTGGCAGGAGGTAGTCCCTGTGCCTATAATGTTCAACCCTGCCTGGCAGGCTCCTTCTTGTCACTCAGATCTTAGCTTCATGGTCACCTCTGAGGGGCCTTCCCTGGCCACCCAATCGGTCAGAGTGTCTGTAATCTACCTTAAAAGACACCAGCATGTAAGTGTGAGATTATGTATGTGTGGCTTAGGTTAAGCTATAACGCAGGGGCTGCTAGCATTTCAATCAAGAATGCACAGCACAGGGTGAGGCTTGGTAATTAGCCAGGAGGCCCCTGTCTGGAGCGTCTGGTATTTGTGTCTAGATCAGTGAGCAACACTTGGCTAAGTAGCCTAGTGAATGCCAGAAATGAATTATTACTGGTAAATTAGAGGTAAGTTCTGTGAAATTTTCAAGATCTATGTGAAATGGTGCTATGTGGGTGCCCCACCCCAAGATCCCTCACCATCTAGGTTCAACTGCTTCTGAGATGGTCAGTATTCAACAGCTTGGCCACCTCCCACCTCAAGCATCCATCTTTTCTTTCTTTCTGCCTGACTTTACTCAGCCACTACTGGAGCTTGCTCTGCTAAAAAACAGGTCTAACCGGGAGAGCTAATACCCCCGGGAGCAATCTTCAACTGATAGGAGATAGGAGTCATTGGACAAATACCCCCAGTCTCCCAGTCTGTTGGTGGAAAGATTCCACAGTTTGCTTCACATGGTGTCTGAGAGGGTTCCCAGATGCATTAAGGCACAGTCACTCTCCTTAGCAAACCTTCTGATTTCTCCCTTTGCTGTCTTCTTTCTTTCCTTTCATTTTCTCTTCTCCTTCATTTGTACTTCCTGAAATCATCCCTGAAGTAACATAGTTATACCCATGATCTTGTCTCAGGGTCTGCCTGTGTGAGATCCCAAGGTGAGACATTAGATGGGCCAGCTGAAATGTGTTGGAAACATTCTCCTGCCCTTTGTATGCACAGAGTATGAGAAACCAATGGATTCCATAGGCTTTACCCACTGGGGTGATGCTCTAAGCCAATTCCCAAGAATTGGCTATCATCAGCCAGCTATAAACTCTGGAAGATTCTGGTTGCTGGTGGGTTATCAAGGTAGTAAGAATCCTGCCTCTGGAATCTTGGTGTTTGTTGGAGTACTTAAAAGGACAGAGAGAGCTGGGATTTCCTTGAGCCTACTGAACAGGTGTATGAACTGGTTTTGTGTTTGCTTCTTGGAAAAGTTTAGTTGATGAATTTCTCTTTTGGTCTGCCATTGAATTTCTTATAATAACATTGTAAAATCGCAGTGGGTAGCTAACACTCATCCTCGTCAAACTTCTTTAGCCACTCCCATGGTCAACCAGAAAGAACCTTGGAGTTAACATTGACCAAATTGGCTAATCCAGTTTACAACACTACCTAAAGTAGCTTCCACTAGCATTCATATAATCTCACTTTAATTCCCCCAAATGGTACTTACTGTTTTTATTTAAATATTCTTTTGATTTATTTATGTCCAGATCCTCTCCAACCCCATCCCTTAATGAAAGATAAGCTCCATATCTTATTTATCTCTGTCTCCCCCAGCACAATACCTAGCACTTAGTAGTACAATAATGCCAAATGTTGTGTTAAATGTTGAAGAGTGACAGCAGGTCAACTGAGGAAAAATAATGGGGAACCTTATAGTCTCAGGCAGGGAGTTCAAGCATTACCCTTTGGGCCTGTGATTCCTAGGCGATCGAGGTCATGGACATATCTGAGAATCTGAACAAAGTTATGAGCCACTGCCTTCTCCAGAAAAAAATGCACATTTAATGATACACATAAAATTATACCTGTGATTTCAGGGAATGTAGAGACCCCAGGTTCAAAATTCCTGCTTCTAAACATGTGCAAGCCAGAAAAAACTTTCAAATAGATGCATGAAAAATCCAGCTTTGCATTTTAAGATAATAACTCTCATGGTCATACAATGATGGAGGAGGAGGGAGCAAGAGGCTAGGAGACCAGTAGAAGGCCTTGAGGTAGGCTAAGAGGAAGAGGATGTGGGTGTCAATTTAGGTAATTCTAAGCAAATGGAGAGAAATGGGGATTTGGGGGAAACATTTCTAAAATAGCAACTATAAGATTTGATCATTGACCAGTTGATGGAGGTGACAGAAGGAGAAGAGACAAGGTAGCTGTGAGAGTTCTGGCCTGGAATCCTAGGGGATAATGACAACCTGAATCATGGCAGAGATGATGCATCCCTTCTTAGGGTGAGGCCAAAGTGATAACCCAACCTTCAGGGCTGGATCCTAACCATAGACTTTGGTCTGCCCTCAGGCTACCTTGCAGTTCCTAGGAAACAGCCTGAACCGAAGGGCATGGGAAGGAGAGAAGAAACCTGCTTTCTGTGTTTCTGAAAGTGCCTCCTTCTCTTGGCACTAGTCTTCCCTCTCTTTGCTGAATCTTTGTTGGAGGAGTCAACTCTAGTATTGAAATGCTTTTAAGGGCAGCCCAGGTGGCTCAGCGGTTTAGCGCCGCCTGCAGCCCAGGGTGTGATCCTGGAGACCTGGGATTGAGTCCCATGTCAGGCTCCCTGCATGGAGCCTGCTTCTCCCTCTACCTGTGTCTCTGCCTCTCTATCTCTGTGTGTGTGTGTATATCTCTCATGAATAAATAAATAAAAATCTTTAAAAAATAAAAGAAATGCTTTTAAAATGTGGAAGTCCTAGGATGAACAGGTCAGAAATCTTAGCCTCTTCTTGCACATCTGTGGTTTAAAACAGTCTTTGGCTCACGCCGACCACATTGCTATTGTTGAGCTGTGGGTGTGACTATGAGGTAGCCCCCACATTGCACTGTATCCCAGTCCCTCTCACCCATTCAAAGACGTTGCTCCTGTAATTCTCCCCGTCCTTTTCCCACATCATTAATTTTTGCCCTCCACTGGACTATTGCAGTTGTTGTCCTGATTTGAAAATACTCTGATCTTTCTTCTCAATGCAGGAAGAAAGATCTTCTGCCCCTCTTTGTCCTGCTTTATTGTGATGTTCCTTGAAAGAATTGCCCATACTTACTACTGTCCGTAATTTCTCTTCTACCGATCTCTCTTGAACCCACATATAACAGACCTTCCTTCCTACTGTGACACCAAAAGGCCCGGATCATAATCAGCGATGGCCTTTACATCACTAAATCCACCAGTCAGTTGCCCATCATTGTGTAGTGGGGCCTCTCTGCAACACACTTGACATAGTTTTTACTCCCTCCTGGACATCACTCACTTCTCATTTTCCTGCTACATCCCTGGATGCTCCTTCCTAGTCTTCTTTGCTGGTTTTCCCACGTTTCTTGGATCTCAAAATGTTGGAAAAGCCTGGGGATCAGTTCTGGTTCTCATCTTTTTTCTACCTATATTGCCCCTGAAGATATCCTCAGGTCTCATAGCTTTAAATGTGCTGATGCTTCCTAAATTTACATCTCCAGCCCAGCCCTCTCCCTTGAATTTCATATTTTTATATCCAATCATCTGATTCTGTTTGAGTAGCTACTAAACATTTCCAATTATCATGTTCAAAGTTGAGCTTCTAAAGCCCCCTTCCTACCTCTACAAACCTGCTCTTCACATTTTAGTAAATGGTTTTTTCATTCTTCCAACCGCTCAGGCCAAAAACCTTCAAGTAGCCTTGACTTCCTCTTTCTCACCCCATATCTGGTCCTTTGTGCTCCATCTTAGCAATTCCTCTATTACACGCTGATCCTTTCCTACCTAGATCATTGCCTTCTAACAAGTCACCTTGCTTCTTCCACTGCTCTTCTTCTATCTAGTCACCATATAGTAATTAGAGTGAAATTGGTAAATCATAAGTCAGTCATGTCACTCTTATGTTTTAAACCCTCCTATGGCTTCCCATCTTATTCAGAGTAAAAGCTAAAGCCCTTATATAAATTGCCCCAATCTCCTCGCTGACTTCCTCTTCTACCCTCCCATCACTCATCTGCCCCAGCTGCACTGGCCTCCTTCCTGCCCCTTAAACATACTGGGTGTGCCCCTTGCCTCACGACTTTGCATTTACTGCTCCATCCACTTAGAATGCTCTTCCTCTGGATATGTGTATGACCTGCTCTCTCACCTCCTTCAGATCTTTATATATATATATGTCACCTTCCCATTGAGACTTTAACTGGATGTCATATATAAAATTATAACTCTCTCCACTAAATATTCTCTATTCCTTTCTCCATGTATTTTTCCCTGACAGTTTTCATTATTAAACACATTATATGTTTTACTTAATCATTTTGCCAATTTTCTATCTTTCCCACTAAAATATAAGCACCACACATACAGTGATTTTTGCTCTTTGCTTACTGTTGTATCTCCAGTGCTGAGACAATGCCTGAAATTATAAGTGGAACTTCAATAAATATTTTTCAGAAAATGTTTATATTTTAGTTCTGTATCAGAGCCTAAATGACAGTTCTAGAGATTATAAAAAGAATACTTGCCACATTCTCCTTCTGTCTACAGTGAAGTGACTTGTATCAGACCTAGGTACCCACAAAACCAAGAGGAAAATCTGAATAAAATACAAAATTCTGTCTGGGGGCACTCTTAATGTCAGACATGAAGAGGATGTCTTGAAACCATTTAGAACATTTGAAGGGCTACACCCTAAGAGTAAGAACATCAGGAGTAGATCAAGACTTCAAAGGTCTCAGGCTAGCTTTAAGTAGTCTCAGTCCCTAATTGGACTGAGGTGATCTGCCCTGCCCTTACTACCCTCCAGGGAATAGACTAAAACCATTCTGCAGGAAAATAACTTTGTCCAGAGCCTCTATGATTATACTTACACAAATCTGGTACTGAATAAAATTTCCTGACACACAAAGGGAGAGGACAAAGACCACAGAAACACATTCACAGATGAGCCAGATATTAGCATTATTAGACATGGACTTTAAAATAAATGTGATAAAAATGTTCAAGAAAATAATTGTCAAGGTGGAGAATTTCATCTGAGAATTGGAATGTGTTAATAACACTGATGATTCTACTAATGAAAAAAATAATGTCAAATAAAAACTGAACACATGGATTAACAGCATAATGAATGAAAATGAGGAGAGAATTATTTTACTAAAAGATAGGGCAATAGAAAAAAATCAGACTGAGACCCAGGATGAAAAATCAAACAACAACAAAACAAAGAGTCATGAGTGTGGTGAAAAGTTTAGAGACTTGTAGTCCCAGAGTTGAGAAAAGAGAAAATTATTTGAAGAAATTATGGCCTAGAATTTTCAAAATTGGTGAACATCAAACCACCTATTCAAGAAGCACTACAAACCCCAAGCAGTATAAGCACAAATGAAATCACAACCAAGCACATTGTATTCAAACTTCTGAAAATTAAAACCAAAGAGAATACCTTAAAAGCAACCAGAGTAAAAAGAGACATTACACTTAGAAGAGCAACAATAATTCTGACAGCTGACTTCCTAACATAAATGATGGAAGCAAGAAGACAAGAAATGGCATCTTTAAAGTGCTTAAAGACTATAATAACCAACCAAGGATACTCTTGAAAATATCCTTCAAAGTAAAGAGAAAATAAAGGTATTTTTAGGAAAATACATATTTTTGCAATAAGACCCACAGTAAAATAACTTAAGGCAGCTCAAAAAGAAGGAAAAAGAGCCCCTATATAACCATGGAAATGAAGGAAAGAATTATGAAAAATGAAAAATGCAAAATATGGACAAATCTAAAAAAATTGACTTTATAGTCATCAACAATTATATAGAACAAGCAAACAAAAAATCGACGAGGATACAGAAGCTCTGCCAACGTGATTAACAAACTTGAACTAATTGACATATATTGGAGAGTTTATCCAACAACTTCAGAATATACCATTTTCTAAAATACATGAAATGTCTACAGAATTATATGCTAAGCTATAAAAGCAACTCACAACAAATTCTGAGACTAAGATAAATCAGGGGATCCCTGGGTGGCGCAGCGGTTTGGCGCCTGCCTTTGGCCCAGGGTGCGATCCTGGAGACCCGGGATCAAATCCCACGTCGGGCTCCCGGTACATGGAGCCTGTTTCTCCCTCTGCCTATGTCTCTGCCTCTCTCTCTCTCTCTCTCTCTCTCTATGTGTGTGTGACTATCATAAATAAATAAAATTTTTTTTAAATTAAAAAAAAATAAATCAGACTATTTTCTCTGATCACATTGTAAACCAGAAATCAATAACACAAATATAAATAGATAACCCCCACATGTTTAGAAATCAAGTATGTTAGGTAAAACACTACTAAACAACCAATAAGTGAAAGAAGAAACTGTGGTGGAAATTAGAAAATATTGATAATTAAATGATAATAAAAATGTAGTAAATCAAAAATTATAAGGTAAATTTAAAACTATGTCTAGAAATTTGTATCCTGATTGTATATATTATAAAATAAGAAAGACTGAAAGCAAATGACCTAAGAATTCATCTCAAGATTTTAAAAATCAAGAGTAAATTAAGTCCTAACAAAGTAGAGGAATGAGAGAGTGGTGATTAGAGTAGAAATTTTTTAAAGTAGGAAATAAATGTGGATAGGAGAAAATTCACAAAGCCAAATATTGGTTCTCAGAAAAGGCTAATATATATATATTTTTTCTTGTCCCTTCCCCCAATATGTACATAAATTTCAGGAATAAAATGAGGAATACCATTATTAATCCTACACACTTTAAAAGATGAAAGAATATTATAATAACTTCGTGCTGATATAGTAGAAAATTTAAATGAAATGGACAAATTCCTTTAAAAATAAAACTTAAAACTCAACAAATAATGAAAAATCTGAATAATTCTCTTTATATATTAAGGAATTTAAACCTGTAATTTCCAGGCCCAAAGGGCTTCATTGTTGAATGTTACCAAAGATTAAAGAAGAAATAAAGCACCAATCTTACCTAAAGTCTTCCAGGGAATAGAAAAAGAAGAAACACTGCCCAAATTGTTATCTGCAGGGGGTCGGGGAGGGGACATAATTTGACCAGCATAATCAGATACAAAATATAATAAGGAAATTACAAAAAAGAAAAATACAGGCCCATATCCCTCAAAACACAGATGCAAAAAATTGTAAATAAAATACCTGCTGATTGAACCCAGAACTATATAAAAAAAGGAAACACATCACAACTTGCTAGGATTATTATAGGAAAGTAAGGTTACTTTAACATTCAAAAATCAATGTAATTCACTATATTTGCAGAACAAAGAGAGGAAACATGGTCATGTTAACAGAGGCTGGAAAATAATTTGGTAAAACTTATGATTAAAAAAAAAAAAACCTCTTAGCACACTAAGAATAAATGGGAACTTCCTTATACTTTAAAAATGGTGTCTGCAGGGGCACCTGGGTGGCTCAGTCCGTTGTGTTCGACTATTGGTTTTGGCTCAGGTCATGATCTCATGGGCCATGAGATGGAGTTCCACATTGAACTCTGTGCTCTGTGGGGAGTCTGCTTGAAGATTCTCTCCATCTGCCCTCCCCCCCACTTGCATGCTTTCTCTCTCTGTCTCTCAAATAAATAAATATTAAAAATAAAATAAAAATGAGTATCCGAAAGAAGCCTACAAAAAACTCTTATATTTAATCACAGATTATTGAAAACTTTCCTTCAAGACAAGGAGAAAGAGGAAGAGAGAGGAAAATCGGAAATGAAACAAGAGTAGCCACTAAAATTACTTCTGTTGAATATTGTACTGAGGTACTGGTGAGAGTAACAATGCATGAAAAAGAAATAAAAAATGTAAAAATTAAAAATGAAATAATATCATCACTTTTGGCAGGCACCATGATTGTCTAAGTGGAAAATACAAAACACATGCTCATAAACTATTAGAACTAATAAGTGAATTTAGTAAGATTTCTGGATATAAAGTCAATACACAAGCCAATTGTACCTCTATATATTAGAACCAAAAAATTAGAAAATGTACTTTTTATTTTAAAAAAATTTTTTTGAAAATGTACTTTCTAAAAAGACATCAATTTACAATAGCATTTAAAAATCACATTCTTAAAAATAAATATTACAAAAGATTTGAAAAAAATTTTTCATAGAAAATTACAAAATGTTATTGAGAGAAAATAAAATCCAAATGGAGGGATATACAATGTTTATGAATTATAAGAGTCAATATTTTAAACAGATCAATTGTTCATGAAATGATCTATATTTTCAGTGTACTTCCAATCAGATACCCAGCAGTTTTTAATTTTTTAATTTTTTTATTTATTTTTTATTTTTTTAATTGAAGTTCACTTTGCCAGCATATAGTATACCATCTAGTGCTCATCCCATCAAGTGCCCTTCTCAGTGCCCATCACCTAGTTACCTCATCCCCCCACCTGCTTCCCCTTGCACTACTCTTTGTTCGTTTCCCAGAGCTAGGAGTCTTTCATGTTTTATTAACCTCTGTGATTTTTCCCGCTTGTTTTTCCCTCCTTTCCCTTATAATCTCTTTCACCATTTCTTATATTCCCCATATGAGTGAAACCATATGATGGTTGCCCTTCTCTGATTGACTTATTTCACTCAGCATTATACCCTCCAATTCCATCCACGTCAAAGCAAATGGTGGAGATACCCAGCAGTTTTTTAAAGAAATTGATAAATTTATTCTAAAATCTATATGGAAATACAAAGGCTCAATAAAAGCCACAGGATTGAATTAAGAATAACCAAACTTGACCAATGAGCAGGTGTCAAGAATTTTTATAAATTTCAAGTAATTAAGACAGTATGCACACTTACAAGTAACACAGGGTCAAAGAAGAAATCTCAAAAGAAATATTTTCAAGATTTTATTTATTTATTTGAGAGAGAGAGAGAGAGAGAGAGAGAGTATGAGTGGGGGAAGGGCAAAGGGAGAGGGACAAATAGACTCCCCACTCAGGGCAGAGCCTGATGTCTAGGATGGAGCCTGATGTCGAGGGCAGAGCCTGATGTGGGGCTCTATCCCAGGACCCTGAGATCATTACCTAAGAGCTGAATTCAGATGCTTAACCAACTGTTAAGCATTGAAGCATCCTTCAAAAGAAAGTTTAAAATACTTTGAATGAAATGAAAATGAAGACACAACTTATCATAATTCATGGGATGCAGTGAAAGCTGCTCTCAGAGGGAAATGTATAGCATTGAAAGCTCATATTTAAAAAAAAAAAAAAAGAAACATCTAAAATCAGTAATCTAAGTTTTCACCTTAGGAAGCTAGAAAAAGAAGCACAGTAAGTGGAAGAAAAGAAATAATAAAAATTAGAGCAGAAATCAATAACATTTGGAAACAGGAAATCAGGAGAAAATCAATGAAACCAAAAGCTGCTTCTTTGAAAGGATCAATAAAATCAATAACCGTCTAGCCAAACTAACAAGAAAAGAGAAAGAGAGGATACAAATTACTAATATCATAAATGAAAAAAGGATACATTACTACAGGTCCTATGGACATTAAAAGAATAATCAAGGACTGCTATAAACAAATCTATGCCCACAGATTTGATAGCCTAGATGAAATGCACCAGCTGCTAGAAAAACACAATCTGTCAAAACTCACACAATAAGAAATAGACAATCTAAACAGGCCTAGAGCTATTAAGGAAAATTAATAACTTTCCAAAACAGAAAACATCAGGTCCAGATGAGTTCACTGATGAATTTTACCAAACATCTAAGGAAGAAATAGTACCAATTCTCTAAAATCCATTTCAGAAGATAGAAGCAGAGGGAATACACCCTAACTCATTCTATAATGTCAGCACTACCCTAATATCAAAATCAGACAAAGATATTACAAGAAAAGATAATGGTATTGGTTCTATGAGATGAAGACTGGTTCTATGAGATGAAGATAAGATTTCTATGACCAAAGAAAGAATATAGAGAAACAGACCCACACACATAGGGTTACTTGATTTATGATGATGTAACTTCCATGAAATAGGACACAGCTGCCTTTTCAATATATGGGACTGGGTCAGTTGGATATCCATTCACAGAAACCATTTCCAGATTGAATAACTAAACGTGAAACGTAAAATAATAAAGATTTTCCAAGAAAACAGGGGAATATCTTTATAACCTTGGAGTAGGCAAATATTTCTTAAACAGATCATAGAAAAAACTAACCATAAAGGAAAATATTGATAAATTGGACTGCATTAAATTAAGGGCTAAAATTTGTACATCAAAAGGCACCATTAAGAGACTGTGAAGTCAGCTGTAGATTAGAAGAATATATTTTCAATACCCATATCCAACAGAGACTTATATCCAGAATATATAAAGGTGTTATAAAAAAAGTTCTCAGTATCAGTTGTCATCAGGAAATACAAATTAGTCACATTGGGATACCACTCCACACCTATCAGAATGGCTAAAATTAAAATTCATCAACCTATATACATATGCTTTGTACATTTTCTGCATGTAGCTTTCAAAAAAACCAACTTCAAAAATAGCTACAAGTCATTTTAAAAATTATTTTTATCAACTTTATTAAGGTAAAATTTATGTATAATAAAATGCACCTATTTTATAAGATATTTATTTATTTATTTATTTATTTATTTATTTATTTATTTATTTTAGAGAGAGAAGGCATGCAAGCAGGGGGAGAAGCAGAGGAGTCAGGAGAGGGGAGAGGACAAGGGAAGAAATCTCAAGCAGACTCCACACTGAACGCAGACCCCAGGTGGGGCTTAATCTCACAACCCTGAGATCATGACCTGAGCTGAAACTAAGAGCCGGGGGCTTAACCAGCTGAGCCTCCCAGGCACCCCAGCACTTATTTTAAGCGGATAGTTTGATGAGTCTGAACAGAGGTCAGGAAACTATGGCTCTTGAGCCAAATTCAGCCACATCCATTTGCTTACTTATTATTTATGTCTGCTTTTATGCTAAGTGATAAAGCAGAGTAGTTGTAATAGAGACCATATAGTCCTCAAAGCAAAATATTTCTTATCCGACCCTTTATAGAAAAAAGTTTGCTGACCTTTAGCCCCCACCACTACAATCAAGATATAGAATATTTTTGTCATCTCAAGAAAACTCCTCCTTTTTTGTCCAATCCCCCTGGGCCCCAGACAACCATTGCCCTACTTTCTGATATTCTACACTTGTTTTGACTTTCCTAAAATTTCATATAAACGTAACCATAGAGTACGTACTTTTCTGTGTCTGACTTAATTTGTCATACTGTTTTTAAGACTCATCCATGCTGTTGCGTGAATCTGTCGTTTGGTCCTTTTGTTTTTTTTCGTTTGGTCCTTTTTATTGCCAAGTAGTATTCCATTATATTGTTATAATATAATTCACCTATTCACTGGTTGATGGACATTTGGGGTTGTTTTTAGTTTTTAGCTATTACAAGTAAAGCTGCTATGAACATTTATACTCAAGCCTTTGCAGGGACATATGTTTTCATTTATCTTGGGTAAATAAAAGTTGAATCCTGTGTATGTTTAACTAGCAAATAATTTTCCAAAGTGGTTGACCATTTTTTATTCCCACCAGCAATGTATGAGACTTCTAACTGGACCGCATCCTCAACAACACTTGGTACTGGCAATCTTCCTAACTTTAGCCCTTCTAATGGGCATGAGATAGTATCTTGTTGTGGTTTTAATTTGCATTTTCCTTATAATTAATGATATTCATCCTCTTGTGTGCTTATTGGTCATTTGTATATCTTCTTTTTGTCTGTTCAAATCTTTTGTCAATTTTTAAATTGGTTTGCTTGTTTATTCATCTGTAAGATTTTTTTTCTGTGTTCTTGGTACAAGTCCTGTGTGTGTGTGTGTGTGTGTGTGTGTGTGTTTTCTTAATGGTGTATGTATCAGTTTTCTTGATGATGTAACTAATTATTACAAACAGGGGGTAAAAGCAACAAAAATTTATTATTTTGTAGTTCTGGTGGTCAGAAGTCAATTTCACTAGGTTAAAATCAAGGTGTTGGCAGAGCAGCATTACTTCTGGAGGCTCTAGAGCAGGACTTATTTCTGTGCCTCTTCTAGTGTCTGACAGCTGCATGCATTTTTTGGCTGGTGGCTCTGCACAATTCTAACTTCTGCTTCCATCATCATATCTCCTCTCCAACTCTGACTCTTCTGGTTTCTTCTTACAAAGGACCTTTTTATATTAGACCCACTGGATAATCCAGGAAAACATCCCCATCTCAAGATCCTTTATTTAATCCTAGCTGCAAAGTCTCTGTTGCCATGCCAGTTGACATCTTCGCAGATTTCAGGATTAAGACATGGACATCTTGTGGAGGCCGTTATTCAACCCTCACTGTTTTTCAATGAGCAAAAGTTTTTGTCTGTAATAGTCAGGTTTCTCCAGAGAAACAGAAAAAATAGGAGATAGATAGATACATGATAGATAGATGATAGATAGATAGAGGATAGATAGATAGATAGATAGATAGATAGATAGATAATAGCTGATAGATAGATCAATCTTTATGGAAAGAGATTTTTTTAATAAGTAATTGGCTCAAGCAATTATGCAAGATGACAAGTCCCCAGATCTTCAGGGTGAGCTGGGGAGCTGGAGATCCAGAAGAGCCAGTGGTGTAGTTCTAGTCCTAAAACTGGCAGGCTTGAGACTCAGGAAAAGCTGAGGTTTCAAGTCTGAAGGCAAGAAAAAGCCAGTGCCCCAGCTCAGAGGTAGTCAAGTAGGAGGAATCCCTTCTTTCTTAAGGGACCATCAGCCTTTTTGTTCTATTCAGGCCTTCAACAGATTGGATGAGGCCCACCCATGTTGAGGAGAGAAATCTGCTTTATTCAGTCCATCTGAATTAAGTGTTAGTCTGATTCAGAAATACTCTCATAGAAACATGCAGAATAATGTTTGGCCAAATATCTGGGCATCCTATGGTCCAGTCAAGTTCACACATAAGATTAATCATCACAGATCTATAGTCCATTTTGAGTTAATTTCTGTGTATGATGTGAGGTAAGAAGAATGGAGTTTTTATTATTTTTTTTCCCAAATGGATAGCCAACCATTCTAGCACCATTTGTTGAAAATACTGTCCTTTCTCCATTGAAAAACTTAGCACCTTTGCAGAATAATCAACTGACCATATGTCTATGGGTCTGTATAAGAACTCTCCATTCTATTTCATTCATCTGTATGCCTATCCTTAGGCCAGTATTTTATGCTGTAGCTTTTAAGTCTTTAAATATGGTAGTATAGGGAGGCCTGGTTGGCTCAGCGGTTGAGCATCTGCCTTTGGCCCAGGGCGTGATCCCAGAGTCCTGGGATCGAGTCCCACATCGGGCTCCCTGCATGGAGCCTGCTTTTCCCTCTGCCTGTGTCTCTGCCTCTCTGTGTGTCTCATGAATAAATAAATAAAATCTTTTTTAAAAAAAGAAATATGGTAGTATAACTCTTCCAACTTTGTTCTTTTTCAAAATTGTTTTGGTTTATTATGAGGTCTTTGCATTTTCATATAAGTTTTAGAATACATTTGTCTATTTTGATTTTAAGTAAGACTACTGAAACTTTAGAATTTCATTAAATCTATAGATAGATTTGGGGGAAACTGGCATCTTTAATTTGAGTGTTTTTTCAAAGTAACATCCTAACTGTTAATCTTAGGATCTTTGCTGTTGAAGATATTTATACCAAATGGTAAAAAAAGAAAAATAGCAATAATTTATTGAACTCAGCCTTGTACAGATACTCTCTATATATAATTTGACTTAATTATCCCAGAAATCTTATGAGGCATGTATTATTACCCTCATTTTTTAACTGCATAGTTGAGAACTGAGATTCTGAGATATAAAGTAACTGGCCTGAAGTTACAGTGTTAGTAAGTGGCAGAGTTAGGATATGAACATACAATTTTTTGCTTTCAAAATCCATCCCTTTTCTTCAAAAACATGAAGGCTATTTTACATCATATTCCTCATTCCCTGCCACCTCTTGCCCTGACTTCAACTCCCACCTAACTGACTCCCTAATTAACATTTATTAAGTCCCTATTATGTGTGCCTGGTGCAGAGCTAGGTGATTTATGCACAGTATTTCATCTACTTCCTCAGAGAGATACACACTTCTATGTCTCTATATGCACTTGCATGGCAATGTGTGCCTTTTCCAGAGGTGTCCCCCAAGACAAGGGTGAGGTTCTGCCTACCTTCCACTGTGCCATGAAGGCAGAGACCAGCTGAAAGCTGCTAGACATATTGATGTCCCCCACAGCCAACCCCAGGCCTCCAGGATTTCAGGAGTTCTTACTCAGCTCACCTGTATGTTTGCTCATTGTAGAAGGGGTTGCAGATTTCCATCTTAGAGTGAATGATTTGATCCTTTCTCTGACTCTCGACAAATAAGCAAACTTGCACAAACTAGCCAAGATGAATCGCAGAGGACCCAACTCTAAACGTGGGAAAACCAGCACTGCTATTTTTAGGTAACCCACTTGCTCTGCTATCTCACCCCTCTGTGGATAGATTTCCTTCTGCTTGCACAGGACTTGCTTGAAGGAAGCAGGTTTCTTGTACACTCTTTCCTTCCCAGCCAGTCTGGTGTGTGTCCCCATACAACCCCGTGGTGTCCCCATGACCAGGCCCTCAGGTCTCAGCCTAGCTCTCAAAGATATGAGATGGAAAGCAGCAGTATCTCACCTCCAATCTCCATCTGTAGCAAGAGCAGCACCTTCTGTAATCTTTATTTGTTTTAATGTCTAAATACCTACCTGGACACATGAATGGTAAAGTGGCTTCTTGGGGGCACTGTCATCTTTCTGCCATACTTAACAGGGAATATTTAGACTCCTGCCCCCGGCTGCCAGTACTCCCATGGGGTGTCTGGGGGACTGCTAAAAATTAGAGAAACATTTAGAGGCAGGCTGAATGCCAGCCAAATAAGGTTGTTCAGGCATTTACTCCCCCATTCAGCAAATATTTGTGGAAAATTCATCATTAGGTCCCTGATACACTATTATGGACAAGTGACACAAAGATGAGTAAGACAGAGTGCTTGGCCTCAAGAAACTCACAAGCTAATATGTGGGCCATAGATAACTACTTAAACAGTAGGAAGAACAGGGCAGCCCCAGTGGTGCTGCAGTTTAGTGTCGCCTGCAGCCTGGGGTGTGATCCTGGAGGCC
Source organism: Canis lupus baileyi (assembly GCF_048164855.1). Classification (NCBI taxonomy): domain Eukaryota; kingdom Metazoa; phylum Chordata; class Mammalia; order Carnivora; family Canidae; genus Canis; species Canis lupus. The sequence goes on along the minus strand of NC_132846.1, from coordinate 50,700,803 downwards.
CGGGATCGAGCCCCGCATCGGGCTTCCTGCATGGGGCCTGCTTCTCCCTCTGCCTGTGTCTCTGCCTCTCTCTTGCTCTCTCTGAATAAATAAATAAATAAATCTTAAAAAAAAAAAAACAGTAGGAAGAGAAAAGAAACAACAGTGAAGAACAGGTCTCAGTAGGTAGGAGCTTACCCAGGGAGGTGGGGTACCCTGTGGTCCAACTCTGCTTACCAGGAAAGGGTGGAGGGAGGTGAGGGGGGACCTGCCCAGGAGAAGGCATGGGCCCTTTTGCACGGCGACTGATTTACTGCTCTGTCTCTAGTGAAGACAGATGTGAGGAAGTGGGCAAACCCCGCACAGGCACAATGTAGCTGACTTGGGGGTGTTGCCACCGGGATGGGTTGTTTTACCCTCCTTTGGGGTCTCTAAGATAGGGAACTAGGTGATAACCTCAGAGTCTCAGATATCAGAAAAAATGGCAAAATTAAAATTCCTGCATATGACACACCGAAGAATATGCCTTAAGAACTTTAGGGCAGGATTAGGGAACTTAGGCAAAGGAACACAAAAGAAGACAATATAAATTGTCCAATGTGCATTATCCCCTGAGCAGTGGTTAAGGGCAGGGCTGGAGTCAGGCTACCCTTGGGTTCCAAACTCAGTTGTACCACTTTTTACTTGCTGTGTAATGATGGGCAAATTATTAAACCTCTCCGGGCCCCAATCTCCTCATCTATAAAAAAGGGCTAAAATACCTTTTCTATAGTTATGAGAATCAGTGAGGCAAACGTATGTTAATCTCCTCATCCCTTTCTCACATTTGTGCAGGGAATGAATGAGTGCGGTGTTATTGACAGGTAGTAAACACTCCAAAAGTGCCTCTTGTCATTATTGCCACCACCCAAATTCCTACCCCATTGATGTCAGTCCCGCCCAGGGCTTATCTGTGCCTGGCCACACTGTGCACATTTTCAAAGCATTGGTAGACAGCCATGAAAAACAAGCACAAGTGCGGGTCCCGGCCATAGGCTGTCTGCTAATCAGCATGTTGCTCCTCCTGTGTCCTCTCCCCTTGGACTCTGGACCTAGGTCTCCTTCTGAATTCCAGCCAACAATTTTCTACAATGAGCAGAAAGGATCCTGGCCTGTACCTCTCTCTCCATTTCTGTTCCTCTCCCCTCCTCCCTGCTTTATTTTGGCCCAGGAATGTGTCCCCAGCATGTCAACAGCAGTGGGAAGTAACCTAATTAGTAGTTATTTGATAGACTGCCCACCCTCATGTCCCACTGGCAATCCAGCAGCCTTTTTCTGCAGACAGGAAAATATTTCCTTGCTAATTAATCTGAGCACAGGGATTTGAGTTTGGACCAAGGCAGGGAAATCCATCTCCACGAGTCTTGTTCAATTGCATCTGTTTCCCTGCAATCATTTCCTTCCCCTGACTCCCCCTGCTCCAACCCACCCCTCTCGCATCTCATCTTCTACCTTTATTAAGGCTGGTTACCCTGATGACTTTCCCACATGCCCCCCGGTGGCCCCTCTCATGAAGAGGCTGTTCTCTGAGGACTTGCTTTGGGTTGATTTTTCTCCAGCATCAGGTGATGCCCAAGGATAGACGAGTTCACGCCCCTCAGCTCTGGGTGGATGAGACACCAGTGGCCCTGTCTGTTCTGCTCCCAGGCCCCATCAGAATAGCACACACCTCACTGCAGTGCCCCCTGCCCCCACAATCCACACTCCCAAACAAATACAGACATCTCACTGTCGTTTTAAATAAGGTTCAGCTTCTGTCCCTGGGCCCTGCCCTGGTCCTCTGTAGGATTGTCTATTTGCATCCAAAGAAGTTCCTAAGAAAGGGGCAACCACACACATCATTTCACACATGTTTCTCCCTATTAGCTTCTGCCCTTTCCACTTATGTCTCCAGAATGCACACCAGACCAGGGCAGTGAGAAGGGAGACTTGGTGTTGATGGGTGTCTGTGAAGGGATGGAGGGTCATCTACAATGAGGTGGTGATGAATTCATTTCTGTTGGATGAGCTTGGGATCGATTGAAAGAAAGCACTCTTTGCCAATATTAACTTATCAGACAAACACAAAGATTTTACATGTGTGTGTATTGTAATAGAGCAGATGACCTATTGTTTTTGTTTGCTCAGCATGCGCTTTTCCTGGTAACTTCACTCTAATTTTGCTTTGGAGAGATGTCCCATGCTCACTCCTTGCAACCTTGGTACAATCAGCAATACGACTTAAGCTAGGCCAACAGGATGCTCTCTCCATGGTGCTGAGTCTTGAACCAGGTGCCCCTAAGTCTGAAAACAGCCAAGCACATCCAGATCTTTAGCTGCTGTAGCTCTTGGCCTCCCTGAGGCTTGGCCCTTCCTGTGAGCTCCTCCATCCTTCCAGTATATTCCAGTTTTGCTTACGTTTGTTCGGTCAGTTTCTATTGTTTGCAACCAGACAGCTATGGTGATGATGACTACATAACCTGGACAGCCTAAACCTCCCTCCCCCCTCTTATTTCCTAAGACCAGTTGGTAGGAATGTTCTTTACTCAGATGTCAGGCAATTTTAGAAGGAAATTATGAAATATAAGGCTGAAAATTAACATTCCTTTTTCCTTATCATGTCTCTGAGTCTCTTTCTTCTCAGAGTATTTCTTAGAAACTTTCTCAGGAACTTTCTCCACCTCCCTTGGGAACCATAGCCCACACAGGAAGGGCTCTCTTTCCTGGCTCCATCCTTCCTATTCCTGTGCAATGTTCCCCAGTCTAAGCCTATCATTCTGGAGTAGTAGACCAAGACCTGACAAGATGGTCAGGATGGACTTGATTCTACCCAAGTGCTATCCACCCAAACTGGGAGGATAAAGGGACTCTGGGCCCTATGGTGGATGGGGGGAGGGGGTCTTTCTGGGTGGAACCCCTCCTTAGTAGCTAAATCAGCATATGCTACAGGAAAGGTGGCTGCTTCATCCACTGGTCCATTAAAGTAGACACATAGTTCCCCAAAGGATTAATTTGGGGGAGATAACACAGTCTAAAGCCAACTTGAAAAACGTAATGTTTTCTCAGTTATGAAGCTATCTTTCCCTTCCTTCAGGTGGTGCTTTCTAGTATCTGAATGAAGCATTTGGTTTCTTTCTTGCTCCATCTGGATTCCACCTATAAAAAAAAAAAAAAAAAAAAAAAAAAAAGCCTTACACTGCCTTAACCATGACTTCCACTGTTCTCAAGGATGAGTTCTGGACTCCACTAAATTATAAAGGTTCAGATGAGATTGGGCACATTCAGGGTGGGATAGCTTGGGTGACTCAGTGGTTGAGCATCTGCTTTTGGCTCAGGTCATGGCCCCGGGGTCCTGGGAACGAGTCTCACATCGGGCTCCCTGAAGGGAGCCTGCTTCTCTCTGCCTATGTCTCTGCCTCTCTCTATGTGTCTCTCATGAATCAATAAATAAAATATTTTAAAAATAAATAAATAAATTCTAAAAGTTCTACAGTCTCCTTCTGAGAGCTTTGCCAATTCTTCCAGAACTGAAGGAAGGATTCACTAAAAGGGAGGAATAATTTCTTAATAACAAATTTATGTTACCCTTACTTCCAGAAGAGACACAGCAGAATTTCGTTATTTAAAGAACACTCTAAAAAAATAAAAATAAAAAAAAATAAAGAACACTCTAATAAAATGCAGATTGGTTCCACTTCTTTCCAGTGCTAGTGAGGTAAAGCCTGGATCATTTTCCTGCTGTAGACAAAGTCCTGCCAACCCTCCAGGCAGGACCATGTTCTATACCACATGAGGCTTCCTTGACTTGGAAGCATTTCCTGAGAACACCATCAGAGATTATTTTCACCTGCTCAGGGTCCATGACTCTCTTGATGACACTGCTTTCCTTAGCTACCAGCTACCTAAAGAATAGAGCTCCTCTAGACCTAAAGAACGGATAGTTCCCATTGTTCTCTTGTACAGAAAGCTAACTTATTCCGAAGGGGGAGAGAGACATTTTCCAGGTGGTATTTGAGAATCTCTTTCCACCACCAAGTTGTTACTTTAGTTTCAGTCTGACTCTATGTCTGAGGTGATGTCAGAAAGACATGTAAGCTCACTTGATGACCTAAGAACCTGAGTGGATAACCCCTTAGGGGCCACGTAGCAAAGAGGTCATGAGTAGACTCCAGAGTCTAGTGGCCTAGATCCAAATCCTGGCTCAGCTATTACTTTTTGCAGAGGTTATCTATTGCTGCATAACCAATAATCACATTCATCAGCTTCAAATAATACTTCTTATCTCACAGCTGTATGGGTCTGGGACCCACCTCTCTGGGTCCTCTGGCTCAGCATTACTCAAAAGGCTATAGGGCTATAGGGAAGGTGTCTAACCAGCTGTAGTAGTCATCTTGAGTATCTACTGGGGATATCTACCAACTTGCCCACTTGGTCGTTGACAGGTTTCAGTTCCTTGTGGGCTATTGGCCAGAGGCCACCCTAAGTCCCTGAGGCTTCTCCATTGAGTAGTTCACAATGTAGCAGCTTGCTTTGCCAGAGCAACTGACTCAAGAAGAGCTGGAAAGAGAGGGGATGGAGGGAGTGAGCATGACAAAGGGTACAGTCTTCTGTGACCTGATTTCTAAAGTGGCATCCCATTACTTTTGCCATATTCTGTTCGTCAGAGGCAAGTCATTAGATCCAGCCCACACCCAACAGTGAACAAGGGTATGAATACCAGAGGTAAAAATCAGTGAGGGCATCTTAGAGGTGGCCTACCCAACTAGTCATTTGACTTTGGCAAGTTATCCAACCTCTCAGGGCTTCAGTCTCTTCGTCTGTAAAATGTTGATAATTTATAGCACTTAGCCTCTGGAGATATTGTGTGGATTAAGTATATGAACACAGGTAAAGAACTCAGAACAGTGCCTGGGAAGAGCATGTGCTCAATACATGCCAGCAGTTGCAAATATGAGAGGAGAGGAGAAACGACAGAGAATGTTTTTGAGATCCTGGTGTGCACCCATCAACCTAGGTTCCTGCCTGCTCTGCTGCTGCTGCAGATGACTTTCCAGTAGCATGGGGGTGGATGCAAGTTGACAGGTCATCAGGATGAGGATGTTGGGATGAGTGGGGGGGAGTGGAGTTGGGAGAGGGAGGAACTTGGCAAGCTGGGCTACTCCTGGAGCCCAGGTCTTTGCCTCCTAAATAGGCCCAGTGTTCAAGTTTATTTCCCTGGTGGCATCTATGTACTTTGAGCCTTCCCTATGTACTAGGGACTGTGCAAAGTGACCTGCAGGAATTATCTCATTTAATCTTCATGACATCCCTGTCATGTAAGTACTATTATACTTTCAATTTATAGACGGCGCATACTCCTTTGGGGGAGGATTGTAAATCAGAGATTTAGAGCTTGAAAATTGAAGCTCAGAGAGGTTGAGAAACTTGCCTGGGGTCACACAGCTCTGAAGTGGCATAGTAAGGAGTCAATTTGAGGTCTGTTTGACCCAAAGCTAGTATTCACTGGACTAACAGGCAACAGAGAACAGAGAACACACTCACAGTATCTCCATTCTCTAATGCATTGACTCCCACGCCCTGGGCTTCTCAGTGTGACAAGCAGGTTCTCTGGCCTCTCCGGATCTGCACATGCCCTTACCCAGCCTCCTCTCTTCCAGTCCCACAACCCAAATGTGTCCCTTACGTCCAGATCCAGTCAACCAGCCTCAGCCCCCTCAGCCCCTCACACCACTTGTCTTAAAAGCAATCTCAACATGGCTATGAAAACCCTATTCTACTCCTTTAGATTTCTTGAAGTGGACACAATCTGACTCCACACACTTTCCAAAGTCACCTTTCTTCTCCACCCTCACATTAAACCTCTTTCTTGAGATTATATTCATCTATCTTGAGCTCATGAGCTGGCCTTGCTGACCTCGAATCCTTTGAACATCACTGAGACTTTCCTTCCCACCGACCACTAGGTCTAGACCCCTGATCAAGCAACCCTTCACCACATCAATGGGATGCTGGGTGCCCTGACGAGCGGCCCTCCTGGAGGAGAGGAGAATTTTCTCTACCCCATCACCAAGATGGAAGAGAAGGCCAAAGGCCCAGATGAGGGACAAGAGAATGATGGAGATCTCGGTATAGACAGAAGGGGAGAGAGTGTGCTCCAGGGAGGCTATAAATTCCCTTCTAATTCCAAATAATTCCGATTACACGGATGAGTAGTTTTCAATCAGGAAGATAATCTCAGAGATAGATGGCGGGATAATTGTTCGTAGCGCCGACGTAAATATTGTGTCGTTTCTATTAATCTCCGCGAATCGGCTGTCAGAGGTGTCACTCATTCATCACAACAAATTAAAAATAAAATTTTAAGAGAGAAAGTCACGCCTGGGGGTGGGGTGGAAGAGGCTGGAGTCGCTGCAGGAACTGTGAATAAGAGGGGGAGGTGTAGCCAGCAAGCTGTTGCTGGAAATAAATTTGGCTTACCTATTTAATATATTTATTTATGAAAGCAAATGGTAACAACAGTTGTAGATCTCTATTAACCTCCCTATAGTGTGTGCACATATGTGAGCATGTGCGTGTGTGCACATGCATGGGTGGGGGCATCCTGTTAACAGTGCCCTGAAGTGACACAGATCTTCAGACTGGTCTGGACCAGGGCATGTACATCTTGGAGGCAGGTCACCTGAGTTCTGCACTCCCTGGCCTCATCCAATAGGGGTGGTGGGACAGGGGGAGACCTGGGCAGTGAGACTCCCATTCATAGTAGAGATCAATATGGAAAGAACAGGAACTGGACCCAATGCGGTGTTCCTGAAATTAGCTAGGGATGTTCTGCAATGTTGTGGTCTTGCGGGGTTACTTAGGTACTCAGAGGTGTAAATCCAGAATAAAGACTCTTTGGAGATTTACCCAAGCAGTAAGGATAAGAGCTCATTCTTTCGTCTCTTATTTAGATTCCTTGAAGTATGGGGTCCCTCCATGAGAAGGCACACCATTCCTAGGCCTTCCCCTCTACACCATGACCCCTCCATGCCTAAATATCATCCCTGAAGATATATATGTGTATTCCACCCCAGTGGAATTTTGCCTCTGCAATGAGGCATATTTTCCAGCATCATGGCGAAATGATCAGCTCTATTCTTCATATATGTACTTATTTGTAACAATTATACACCCACACATACTTCCAAAATGTATTTGAGAACATTTACCAAAATGCATACAAGGCCAGTGTGTAAGGTCCTTGGGAGCAGGTCCCTAGGCCCCAACACTGAGCCTATTGTCTGGCACACAAAATGCATTCAGTCCACCCATCTTTGTTGAATTAGTGAGTCAGTGGAGCAGTGGATGGAAATCAGGGTGAAACTGAGATAAAGGGGCAGAGTAACGTGTGGAATAAATTCAGTGCCCAGAAATATATACCAGAATGTCACATACAACTGTTTGAGCTGGGTAGAAAATTTAGAGTTAAGTTTCCTAGAGACGAAACAAAAAGGAAAATTCCTTCATTATAAAGTCCACAATGTTCCTAAGATAGTGATCCTCAGCTGTTCAACAGAAGCACAACTAAAGTTTGAGAGAAATTTTAACTTTGAGGCCCATCAAGAGGGCACCAAGCAATAAAGGAAATATCAAGCTCATGTGGGTCTTTTCTCTTGGTTTCACAGAATCCCTCAGAGGGAACTTTTCCACTCTCCAGCTTGGGTTACAACCGATTGCTGTGATTCCTGCTCCAGACGTGTGAGTTCAGAGCCTTTCTGGCTCAGTTTCCCTAGAAATTGAATCTCTCTTCTTTCTCTGGGGTGGGGTAGAGAAATCCCTTGTCCAACCCACCCGGATGGGTTGTCTAAAGGTACCGTTCCACCTTTAAGCCAATCCTCTATTTTTATTTTTTATTTTTAAAAAATATTTTATTTATTTATTGGAGAGAGAGAATGTGCGCACACAAGCTGGGGGGAAGGGGAAAGGGAGAAACAGACTCCCTCTGAGCAGGGAGCCCAACATGGGGCTCAATCCCAGGACCTGGAGATCATGACCTGAACAGAAGGTAGACGCTCAACTGACTGAGCCACACAGGCACCCCGGGCCTCTGTTTTTAGTAACAACTATCTTCTCATTTTCAAAATACCTGGTGCCTCTAATACTTAAGCTCTTTGAGGGCTCCACTTAACCTGCCCTGGGCTCCTCTCTAACCCCTACCTCGACCACCACTCTGGACTTTAGGCTTCAGGGTTCCCTGAAGTGGTCAGAAACCACTTTTCATTTGTTTTCCCACTTTCAATACTTAATTGTTATCATGTCCTCCTCATTCTCTTTATCCTTATGGATCCACACCTCTTGAAAATCCATTTACTACCCATTTAGCTGGGTTGTGGGGAGGAATGGTAATAAATGTATGTGTTCTGGGTTGCTGTACTTAGTCCTGCATCTCAATAGCCTTCTTATAATAAATATACTTGTGTTTTTCCTACAACCAACGTGACAGACAGAGCTTGTGCCTTTGCCAGCCTGTCTTCTCTTCTTAGGCACTCAGAGACTAGCTTTCCCTGCCTCCCTCGTCATTTGGGATCAAGTAGCCAAGTTTTCAGGAATGGAAATGTAAGCTCAATGCATTCTGCTCACTTGTTCCCTACCCCCCCACCCCTGGCACCTTCATCCTCAAGAATGAAAGAAGTCAGAGATAGCTGGGGAGCCAGGCAGAAGCAGCCTGGATCCCTGAGTCTGTTTTGGAGGGGAACCATCTGCTCCACATTAGACTGTAAGGTAAATTCAAAGTCAAGTTTTACCATGTAAAACTCCTAAGACTTTAGGGTTTATTTGCTGTTGCATCATGGCATGGAATATCCTGACTAATACAACTGCTTTTTTTAATAGCATACGCAGTTAAAGCCACAGGCATATTACCAATGGATGGTTGTATGGGGGGAGGGGGGGCGGGTTGCAAAGCCATCCAGTCAAAGTACATAGCTCTTGGGTAGTTCTGGCTTGACCCATGGGTGCAGTTTTAGAATATCTGGAGAAACTATCAGACTGTAAATGCTCCAAACAGTTCTCCATGAGATTTACATTTTATTTTTGTAAGCGTTGGCCAGTTAAATCTTTGAGGTTATATTCCTTATCAAGAATTTATAATGCAGATATTGTGTTTCTAGTTAAGTGTTGAAACATATGTTTTGAAAATGAGCCAGACAGGAGGTGGGATTAGCAACCTCTTATGGAAGTGAAGTTGCTAAACCAGTACTCATGCTTGAACAGAAAACAGCAGACTAAGGAAACCCATCAAACAGAGCCAAAGTGCTCATCAAACGACAGTCTGAACATTTCCCTGAGATCTGCACAGGGAGGTGGAGGTCCCAAGATGGATGGTCACAGTGGACATCTGTGTTTTATCCGCCCATCGCTTCCCATAGCAAGAGTCTCTTAAGCTGCTTCTGAGGACCTCCCTTCTTTCTACCAGTGTGGGTTACGTGGGGTTGACCCTGGCTACCCACGGACAAGTGATGGGGTCTGGCCAATCAGCACAGCTGTTTCTCTAGGCCAGTGATTTGTTCAGAATGAGCATGGGATCTGAGAACGCTTGAGGAGAGTAACCAACCCCTGGGGCCTTTACTGAAACTATTGGGAAAGAACTGTTGTTTCCCTGGGCATTAAGCTGAAGGAACAGGAGCTGGGGTTGCTGAAAACCCTATTGTCACCACGAGGGGAGCAGTTTCCTGGGAATGAAATGAATCCAGAGGAAAGCAGAGCCAAGAGGTAGAGGGGTCAGGCAAACGTAAAGCCCTTTCTGTCTCTAGATCTGGGGGCTGCATTTTATTCTCTTTCTCTCTGTCTCTCCTTCCTTCCTTTCTTGTTTTCTTTTTTTCTTTTTTCCTTGGCCACTCTGGGTTGCGTTTCAGCACTTGCAACGAGAAGGGTCTTGACCCAGAAAGATCTTTCAGTCCACCTGTGGCTCTTAGTAGATGCTAAATACATTCCTGAATTCATAAACAAAAATGAAGAGCTGGAATAAGAAGGGGCCCTAGACACCACTTGAACCCCAAAGATACCCCTCACTACCCCTTCTACATAGTTCACTCCCCTTGCTGTTAATATTAATAGAACACATGCATCTCCAGTATGCTTCTAGCTGGGGTGACTTTGCTTTTGTTTTTGTTTCTAACCAGACTCCTTGGCATTCAGAGAAATAATCAGAAATGTATATGGAGGCAGATCATTAAAAAAAAAAAAAAATCTATGTGGTACAGGGAGAGGAGGTCACATCCTATACCCTTAAACCCTATCATCTAATTTCACTGCTACTTATGGGTCTTGGTAACTGTTTCTCTCTTTTTATAAGTCAAATCACTTCTTTAAAAAAACAAAAACAGAAGTTATAGCAACAGCTGCTCTCATTCATTAGCGCTCACTATGAATCAGGCCCTTAACTTTCACAATGGGCCTGTTAAGTAGATGTCTTTATACTCATTTTATAGGTGAGGATATTCAGTAGTTAAGTAACTTGCCCTGGGTCTGTCAGGGAGTGAGTGGCATAATTAGGATTTTAAAAGCTGTTTCTGAAATATATACATACCATAAGATTTACCCATTTTAAGTGTACAATCCAGTGATTTTAATAAGTTTTATGCAACCCTCCCCACCTAGTTTTAGAACATTTCCTCTCTCCTAAAAAGATCTCCTTTGTGCTCCTTTGTTCTCACTCCCTGTTCATCCCCTACCCCCTATTCCCAGCCCTAGGCAACCACTCATGTGCTTTCTGTATCTAGAGATTTGCCTTTTCTGGACTTTTGATATACATGAAGTCATACAGCATGTGAACTTTTTGCATTCTGGCTTCTTTTGCTTAGCAGAAAGGTTTGTCCATGTTTATAGCGTGTATCAGGACTTCATTTCTATTTATGGTTGAATCGTAGTCTACTGTATGGATCTATCAGATTGAGTGTAGCCATTCATCAGTTGATGGATATTGGATTATTACTGCTTTTTGGCTATTACGAATAATGCTTCTATGGATACTTGCATCTGTGTCCTTGTGTGGACAAATGTTTTCATTTCTCTGGGGTAGATTGATACCTAGGAGTGGATACCGCTGGATCATATTTTGGACTTGAGTCTAGGTCTGTCTTTAACTTACTACCCTATGCTCATTTTTGCCTTCTTCCTTTAAAATCAGTCTCTGGCAACTCAAACCCTGAACATTCCCTTCCAGTCCCTGGCAACTCAAACCCAGAACATTCCCTTCCAGTTATCACCCTTTTCCTACACAGAGAAATGTGATTTCCACTGAGTGAGACACTGAAAAGGTGTGCTTTGATGATAGCTGTATGGAAGAAAACCCCTTCTTAAAAGCACAGGCAGAGAGAAGTGCTGTGGTTGACCCCAGCTGTGACCTCAGCTGCCTTCATCCTCAAGGGCAGAGGGCTGTATCACACTCTGGGATGTTTCAGCACAGCTGCCTTTGCCCTCGGGCCTCTGTCCCTGGTCAGTAGGTTCCTCTCTCCACCTTGCTTCTTCCATGCCTTCCAAATGGAAGTGACACTTTGAGCCTGGGGAGTGACGTAGGGGTCGAGGGAGGACTAGATTGCTGACAGACACTGGCTGTCAAGGGCTGTCAAAACGCTACTGATCATAGCTGAGATCCTCCCGGGTCAGGTTCAGGACTAACACTGCCGCTTTCTGCATGTGGTGACCAGTTCTCAATGGAGTCTTTGATGGGCAGCCCAGTGTTTGTCATCATGGTGTCTGGCCTGCCGGGATGACCCGGGAGCTGTAAGCATGGGGCATGTGGGAGAGAATGGCATGGATGTGGGGTGGGGAAGGGTACAGAAGAGAATGCTTTGTCTTCCCCACCAAACTGTAAGTTTCTTGAGAGCAAAGACTGCTTGCTGCACCCATGGGGCCTCACAGTACGTGACAGATAGTGGGTGCTCAGTAAGTATTTGTGGGTTGAAGGAATCAGTGAGGGAATGAATGATTATTTGGATAGCTTCTGCAAGGAGCAAGTTCCTGGAAGTTCAACAGTGGAGGCGGTTACTAACCAAATAATTATGGTTACTCTCCAGCTAGTTGGGGGTGTCCTATCCTTGGGACAGAGTGTCTCTTCAGAGCACATGAGACATGGGAAGTATGGAGTGGAAGAATCAGCCACTTCTGTTTAGAGCCCCAATGATAAAAGTAGGAGTGCAGCCAGGGGCATCACTGAAATCCAGGCCTCTCTGTGGCTCTGCTGGGGCTGTTTGCTTAGAGAAAAGAGCCTGGGTGGCTTGAGTACCAATCAGCTCTCACCTTTCTTCCCTCCTCCATCTTCCACCTCTCCTTGACAAGCAGCAGCTGGACCTTCCATGTAGGAGCAGCCATCAGTGGTGGGGATGAGTCTCCATGCCCTCTCCTGCCATCAGGGAGATCTGCCTCGAGAACTTGTGTGTTGAGGTCCACTAAGGACATGTTAATGATCATGAAAAAGTCATCAAAATGAGGTGATGAAGGTGTCTTCTCTTCTGGCCAATGTGGCAGTTTAGAATATTCTTTCCTCCCACTGATTCAAGATCTAAACCATGTGGCAGTGTTCTAAGGCTTCCTTTAGAACTTCTAGCCACAAGTCACTCCACAGAAATCAGACCATAATACAATTTACATAATCTCTCTGAGCTTCAGTTCCTTCATGTGTATAATGGAAATAATAATACCTACTATTCCCAGTTATGGTGAGGGTTAAACAAGCTGACATGGGTGAAGTTCCAGGCACAATAGCCAACTATTATTTTTTTTAAAGATTTTATTTTATCTATTTGACAGAGAGAGAACACACGTACAAGTAGGGGGAACATCAGAGGGACAGGGAGAAGCAGGCTCACCACTGAGCAAGGAACCCAGTGTGGGACTCCTCTGGAATCATAACCTGAACCAAAAATAGATGCTTAACCAACTGAGCCACCCAGGTGCCCCAATGGCCAACTATTATGCACATCTTCTCCTCTGCTCCACAAAGCTGGCTTTCTTTCTCTAGGAACTGAGACCATGTTATTCTCCTACCCCACTGCATTATCGCCCCACCATAGAATGTATAATACATTCTCCTTGGCATCTGTGCCCCTCCAAACACTTACTCATCTTGCAACCTTCTAGATGCAAGACCCCACCGCCCCATGGTTTAGTATCAGGTGCCAGTGTGGCTTGCAACAGAGATGCTTGTGATTCCTTGGTACTAAAGCTATAAATCAAAGCTTCAACTCTCCCCAAGAGCATCTTCCTATCAGCCTTGATCACCACCATGATCATTACTATTTTCACAGCTTCTCAAGCACATTTCACTCTGCTATGCTAACAGTCATTAATGTGAGGAATAAATCTTCTGGAAGTCAGCAGGCAGCTCTCCCAGAACTCAAATGGTATCTCTTCAGGTGATTCTGCCTTTAAAAAAAAAAAAAAAACAATGAATGAGTATGTTTTCCAAAAATGAAAGTGGAAAGGCTGAGGCATTGTGCCCTGCTCTGTCTGAGAGGTCATTATCCCTCTATCAACTTAAGAGAAGACTTGGCTTAATGGGATCCTGCATTTTTAAGGTTTGGTTTACCAAGTGATGACAACTCCTGGCAATAAATCAGAACATTTTTCACTCCTCAAAATGTACCTAAATAGTGGATTCATCATTTTGTTGGCTGTCCAGCATAAAATCTCCCTAACCATTACTATCCCAGTGTGGAAAGTCTCCATTGGGTGCCTTCTTGGGAGGATCTGCCATCATTTACAGGGAATCACCCATGGGATACCTTCTTGGGTAAGAGAGTTCCTGCCCATCATAATGGAGAATCCTCCAGAGGGTGACATATTGGGGATAGTGAGAACCTATGGGGATTTCCCATGGGGTGATATCTTCTGGATAGTGAGGGGCTGTCCCTTATTAAGGAAACTGGAGTTGAATACTGACTCTTCCAGTTCATCCCCAACAGTGGGCAAGAATGTGAATCTGAATTGGCCAATCAGATACTCTCTCCCCAGAGCAAGTAAGACAAAGATGTAGGACTGTTGGAGGCCATATTTATCTCAGCAAATACTGCAGGTTATAGACCAGGCAGTTCCTGCTTAGGTGACTGGTTGAAATTCCTGTTGTTCAATCGTCAAAACAGCTTCCTGTCACTGCTTCCTGACATTCCCAAGCCTGGCTTTCCCCCTCTCCTAATACATTTGTGAGCCCTTAGTATTCCTTCAGAAAATTCCCTTTTATCTGTAAGAGAACCAGAGCCTATTTCTATTGCTTGCTACCAAGAATCCTGCCTGATGCAATTTGCATTATAATAGCTAGCATTTATTTAGTACTTTCTGAATGTGGAACATTGTACATCTCATGGTAGGACTACAGCTACAAGACATCCCATCTGGGTGGAAAAATGTGAAAAAATTTCCCCCTCTGGCAGATAAATTGTAAAAGATGCCCCTTCTTCTATGCTGATACAGCTGCGCAAGGAGGCACAGGGCTCAGCAGAACATGTGGTGGGTCCTTAGGGCAAGGACAACCTCCATAGGCGTATCTGGCAGCCTTGATGCAATTCTTATAACTACTCTTCAAAACACTTGTTTCCCACAGTTTCTAGGAAACCAAGGCCCGGAGACATTAAGTAACTTACTCATTTCACTCAGCTAGCAAATAGCAGAGCCAGGAGACAGACCAAATTTGCCTGACTCCAGAGCTTTCCAATAACACAGCGCTGCCTTCCTATAGAGCAGAAGGGAGAGCAGATACATGGAGATGGGCCTAGTTATTGGGGTTAAGGAACCAAGAATGGACAGAATGTGGAGCCAAAAGAAAGATGATTTTAGGGTGAGATCCAGCCCTTCCAGTCAGTGGCACCTGCTGACCAGTGTCCACAGCATTTGTTCAAGGCTGCCTAATCAGCATCTGAGTGGAGTTGGGTCATAAATATGCTGTACCCACTGAAGTTTATCAGGGAGGACAGCAAAGCCATGAGCACAGGAGACTCCATCTCCATGCTGCTTCTCTTTCCAATATAAGCTAGAGTAAAGGTACATAAAATACAACTTCCCGATTACCCAGCAATTCCACTTCTAGATTACCCAAAAGAAATAAAAACATATGTCTATAAAAAGATTTCAACACAAATGTTCACAGCAGTTTTACTCATAATAACCCCAAACCAAAACCAATCTAAATATTCACCAACTAAAATTGGATAAACAAATTATGGTAGATCTACACCGTGGAATTTTATTTGGCAATAAAAAGGAACAAGCTGCTGATATGGACAGCAAGTTGGATGAACTCCCTAAACATTAGGTGAGTGATAGCAGCTGGCCACTAAAGACTACATAGAGTATGATTCCATTTAAGTGAAATCCAAGACCAGACCAAACTAATCTATGGTGAAAGAAGTCAGAACACTGGTTGTCTATGGTGGGGTGGGGACAGAGGACTGACTGGAAAAGGGGACAAGAGAATTTTCTGGGGTGATGGAAATATTTCATACCTTGTTTGGGGTGGCAAAAGTGTATACCTTGTTATAATCTGTGGAATTGAGCTGATCATGCATTTTATTATATATATATTATAACTGAATTGTTATTCTTTGTAAATGTCAGTTTAAGAAAAAAGAAGGAAAAAGTCCAGAAGCTGCTCTTCTCTGGGGCCATGTATCTCCCCCTCCCCCACAGGGGTGGCCAAACCACAGATGACACCTGGTGCTCCCCAGACCTGCTCTCCACCCTCAGGCAAGTCCAGTGATACTGAGCCTCCAGCCTTATCACCCTGAATGATCTAATTATCTCCACAGGCTTCTAGCTGGGAAGAGAAGAGCTACAGAAACCTCTCAACATCCAAAGAAGTTCCTCGGCTTTGGTTACAGTTGTTCTGTGTAGGCTGCCCAACCATCCTGACAGCGCCGACAGATGCAGCCTCAGAGGGTGAAGCCACAGCTCGGGTCTTCTGGTCCAGGGCGGCCCTCTGGGAAAAAGACCCATTTGTCTCAGCCTAAACTGAAGAAGGCAGCTGAAATTCCAACCGCCTGCAGGGAAGCACTTGATGAAGTATTTGGAATTTGAGGGGGTGGAGGGGACTCGTCTCTCCCAAGAGGCCTTGTCTTGTGAGAGAAAGAACACATGCCTTGAGGCAGAGACATGGGCTCAGATGCCAGCTGTGCCACTTACCAGGAGTGTGGCTGGGAGTAGGTGACAGCCTCTCTGAGCTGGGAATGGTGCCCATTTAGACACCTACCTATGAAGTCCCTACCCACCCTCACCCTGACCTAATACATGGTATGCAAAGGGTTCTTGCAGACCTTCTTCTATCTTTCCACAGATATCCAGTAACACATGTGTAAAGGGGGTCTGTGTACATATGAACACCACAGTCCTCGCCTTTGCATCTCAGGCTAAATGCCAGGCCCTCCTAGTCCTCAAAAACTAAATTAAATGCCCCTTCCATATTTGATTTGAAGCACACTTATCCCAAACTATTATTATATATTCCTTTGGGCTCATTTATCTCATGGCTTTCTGGTCCCCAGGCTACTAGAGTTCCATGAAGGCAGAGATCAAATCTGCTCTCTTTACCCACTATTTTCAGCAAGCACATAACACAATTTAAGACATATAGTGAGTGTTCAATTTGTGAATGAACAAATTCATAATCACAGAAAGATAGTTCGAAACTTAATCTTTCCAGAACCAGGAATGTGATAAAACCTGGTATGTAGCTATATATTGCTAAAGATATGAGATGTTTCTGCACAAAGACATATGTTATAGACATCATTATGGTGAAACTCACAGAAATTTATTTGCAGTTGGGATCTAGCCATAACCTAGCATCTGGCAAAAGAGTTATTTTTCATTCAAACAACCTGTATCTCTAAGCGGCACGTGCCCATAACAGAGCATATGCCTTTTTACTTTTAAAAGCTCAATAAATCATTTGTGATATCTTTAATGGAAATGAAATTAAATTAATACTATCAGCTTTTATTTTTTTATGCAGTGCACATTTTCAACATTTATTGAAAAGTAGTTCAAGGTCTGTAAAATCCAGTGCTTTGGAATGGTTTGGGGTTTCAGGGTTAATTTCCATACTAATTTAAGCTATAAACATGATTAGGAAGTAGATTTACTGCCAAATATGTATACATAAATGTATTCTGAAATCAAAGGTGCATTTGGGATTATCAGTGGATATAGATTTCCATGGCAAAGGAACTCTCAATTGATATGGGTGGGGGTGTAAAATTGGTCCGTTTTTACTGGCTACATTTTTATGGAGGTCAGTTTTTGAAGTTTCATGCCACTCCATTGTCCCTCCCCTTTCTTAAAATCACTCCCTATGACTCACTTCTTCTGAGAAGCCTATTCTAAGCCTTCTTCAAGGAAAGCAAACTCAGATATAACCCTGCTTGCCTGCCCATGAGCTCTCTCCCAAAGGACACTATAACTCTGAGTTGAGTTTGCAGAAACATTCTGAACAAGGAGCCAGCTTACCTCTTCTCAGAGCCTGTGCTCTGGGCTGAGCAGCCCCTGTCCACCCAGGCTTCTCAGCCTTGAGTCCGTAATGCCTGATATTTTCATTTCTGAGCATGTAGAGTGAATAGGACACTATCCTGAGAAATTTTGGAAGATTGTCTCTGCTCTAAAAGGCCAACCTCTTCTTATCCCTATCTTACACATAAGGAAACTGAAGCCCAGAAAACCAAATAATTTCCCCAGGGTCACACAACAACTAATGGTAGAGAGTCAGGAAGATCATTTTCAGGCTGGTCTCTCACTCCACTCCAGTGCAATGAACTAAGCAATCTCTGAATTTCATGTTCTTGGGTTTGGAATTCTGGAAAGGTGTCTGCAAAGATGAACAAAGGGAAAGATCTGAAGGAGCCAGGCAGACCCACCCTTACTTACTCATACAGCAGAACTCAAGTTCAAGAGGGGAGAAATGGGTAAATGGGACACAGCAGGGGAATCCCCCAAAAGAGCCACATGTGCACAGGTAAAGCCACGGGAAGTAAATTGTACCTCTTTCATCCACCAACTTGCTAGCTGTATGTCCTTCCCAGTTCTCTCCTCCCCATCCCCCTCACTCTCTCACTCCAGAATTCCTTGTTCACACATCCTCTGTACTCAGCCCTGAGCCTTACCTGCCCCCACCTCAGACCCTGAACACACTTTGCAGCATGCCCAATGTGCAACCAGCTATAATTAACCTCTGGCCTCTATCACCTATTGAGCTCCTATGGTTTCTTACAACTCGGCCAGTTGTTGATGAAGCTGGAAGCTAAATCCTTGCCTAGAAGCTGAAGGAAATGGTATAGTAGGAGAAAGGATGTGGGTTTTGGAGTCACATAGATCAGTACTTAAATCTAGCTCTCAATTTACTAACTATTTGATCAAAGTATCCTCTCTCTGCCTCCGTTTCTTTATTATGAAATGAGAATAACAAAAGCTACCTCTTAGGGTTAGTGTGTGGATCAAAATAAGATGAATAGGAAAGCCTGGAATGGTTATTTATTTTTCTTGCTCTGCATCCTGTCCCCCCTTCTTCTAGAACAATGCCTTGGGTTTTCTGTATGGTGTCACTCTTCCCACTCTTAGTCTATGTGATTTGACTGAGTTGACTCTACCTTTTGACCAGAGTGAGCAACCACGGGGGGGGCGGGGGGGGGGGGGTGTTATAGGCCGAAGTCCAGCTAATTAGAATCTCAGTCATTGGTTCAGTGATGGGCACATGACTGAATCTGGGCCAATGGGAATTGGCCCCAGGACTTTTTCCAGTACCACTAGGATAGAAGCTTTCTTTTTCCTAGAGTTGATAAGTTGGTATAATAACAAGCCAAAAGCCATGTCAGCCACCTTGGCACAAGTGAAGGGAAGCCTGCTTGAGAATGATTTTAACACAGAAGAAAATGGAGATGAAAAAGGGAAAGCACAAGATTCTAGACAAGGGGCTAGGATCCAGCTTTAACAATTTGATCAACCTCAATTTTTCAGATACTGAAGATGAAAAATTCTTTCTTTTGGCTTTATCCACTGTGAGTTGGCTACTGTTATAGACTGAAATGTGTCTCTCCCAAATTCATATGTTGAAGTCCTAACCCCTAGTACATCAGAATATGACTATATTTAGAGATAAGGACTTTTAAAGAGGTAATAAAGTTAAAATGGAGCCATTAGGATGGGCCCCAAGCCAATATGATTGGTATCCTCATAAGAGAAAATTGGATATACAGAGAGACACCACAAGCATGCACAAAAGAAAGGGCATGTGAGAATACAGTGAAAAACAATTATCTGCAAGTCAGAGAGAAGGCCCAGAAGAACCAAACCTGCTGACACCTTGACCCAAGACTTGTAGCCTCTGGAACCATAAGAAAATAAATTGCTGTAATTTAAGCTACCGGTCTGTGGTATTTTGTTATGGCAGCTATGATAGTTAATTTTATGTGTCAACTTGATTGGCCTATGGGATACCCAGATAGTTGTAAAACATTATTTCTGGGTGTGTCCTTGAGGGTGTTTCTGGAAGAGATTAGCATTCCATTCAGTGGACTGCATAAAGAGATCTGCCCTCACCAATGTGGGCAGCACATTCCAATATGTTGGGAAGTCTGAATGAAACAAAAAAGGCAAAGGAAGGTGAATTCTCTCTGTCTTCTTGAGTTGGGATACAGATTCTAGGGCTTTGACTTAGAATAGGGAGTTACACCATCAGTTCCCCTGCTTCTCAGGCCTGTGGGCTTGGACTGAGTTTTTCCTGGTTCTCCAGTTTGCAGATGGCATATTGTGGGGCTTCTCAGCCTCCATAACAACGTGAACCAATTCCTGCAACAAATCTCTTTATCTGTCTATCATCTATTCTGTTGGCTCTATTTCTCTGGAGAACCCTGGTTAATACAGTAGCCCTAGCAAAATAATACAGCTACCAGAAGAATCTTGACTAATACAGCTTTCCTTTCTTACAATCTATGAAGAGAATTGTAAATAGCAACCTTTCAATAACAAGATATGAATATGCCAGAAGTTTCAGAGATGGGAGAGAATAGGGTGCTAAAGTAGTCAGAAGGGACTGGAGGAGGAAAAAGACAAAACATGGGTTGAATTTAAAGAATACTAGAAGAAATAGAAGAAAAGATAAAGGCATTTAAGTGGAAGGAACAACTCATCTGGGAATGAGCATTTTATGTATGGGAAATAAGATAATTAACCAGGGTGGGAGAAAAAAGGAAGACTGGGTATTTAGAGGTTAGAATATGGAGGGTCTTAAAATCCAAACTGAGGAGTTTGGAATGTATATTGCAAATGACAGAGTTCACTGTTGGTCTTGAGGTGGAGAGGTGACAGCCTGAAGGTGGTGTTTGAGGAAGCTTAGCTGCCTGTGGCAACAGGGAGAGGCCAGAGTCAAGGAAGGCATCTCTGAAATATGGACCCTTCCAGAATCCCACAGGGAGATGAAGAGAGTGGAAAGCAACCCACCAATTTGCTTGACACCAAGGTCTAGTTCCAGGCATAGGAACAGTCTCTGTGGGTGGTGGGGAGGCTGATGGAATGCATTGGGGTTAGAATTGGTTGAAGTTTTAGATTTGGTGGAAGTATTAGTTTGCTAATGCTTCCTACATTTCCTACAGAAGCCTCTGCCTCCTGCCAGGGACACAGCTGGATGCCATTGTCACTGGTAAGGGCATCCAGCTAACCCACTCCACCATTTCTGCCCTATCCCTAATGCCAATCTCTGTCAGAGCTTCCCAGCTCCATTAACCCCCATGGACTCTTTGAATATGCCTAATGTAAACATGGTGGTCTTTCTACTCCCAAAAATCCACCCATGCATCCAAAGCACCCTCCAAATCCAACCTCCATCCTGGGAGAGGATCCTTCCAGGATCCTCCTCCTACTGCCTTCTGCAATTGTAACTCCACAGAAACCAGCACCAGAGTCCCTTTCATCCAATGAGTATTTATTGAACATCTATAATGTGGCAAGCAGTGAGGTTGGCTCTGGGGACACAAAGATAGAATTCAGGTAAGATCTAGGTGGGAGTTCCTCTGCTGAATATAAGACTTAGTGTGAAGCTACAGTAATTAAGATAGTATAATATTGGCATAAGGATAGGAAATGGAACTTTAGAACAAAATATTGTCCATAAACAGACCCATACATATAGGGTCACTTGATTTACAACAAAAGTGACACTGAAAAGCAGTGGGGAAAGATGGTTGTTTGAATAAATGGTGCTGAGTCAATTCAATATCAATAAAGAAAAGAAAAAGAAAGAAGACAACCCCTATCCCATACCATACACAAAAATCAATTCCAAGTAGACTATAGCTCTATAAAGAAAACAGAACAATAAAGTTTCTAGAGGATAAGACAAAAAACACTACCCACAAAGGAAGAGATCAATACATTTAACTTTACTAAAATTAAGAACCTCAGTCCATCAAAAGACACCATCAAGAGAGTGAAAAGCAAGCAATGGATTAAGAGAAGTTTCTGTGCCAAACATGTAACCAGCATAAGACTTGAATTCAGAATATATAACTCCTCAAAATCAGTTTTTTTAAAAAAAGGCAAAGATGAAAAAGAAAAATGGGTAAGAGGTTTGAACAGGCAATTCAAAAAGAAGATTCAAAAGAGCCAATAAATATATGAAAATGTTCATGTCATTAAAAATCAGAAAGATGCAAATTAAGGTCAGAATAAGTTACCACTATCGACTTTAAACATGTGACATCCTTAGTGCTAAGGAGGCATGAAGCAACAGGGACTCATATGCTGCTGAGGAAGGGAAATTTGTAAAACCACAGTGAACATAGACATACATTTTGACTCAGAAAGTTCACTTTTAGGTCTAGTTCCATCACCTACTGCTTTTAGATCTACATCCAAGAAAAATATGTGTACATATGTGTACATGGGCACCAAAAGACATAGGATTTCATAACACCCCAAAGCTAGAAACCACCCCCAAAGTCCCTCAACAATAGACCCAATAGTGCTCCTATAATGGAACACTATACCAAAATGAAAACAAATGAATTACAGCTACATGTGACGATATCAAGTGGAGTAAAAGAGGCCAGACACAAAAGAGAATTTGTATGATACCCCATGTAGCTCTATTCAGACACAGACAAAACTATCTGTGGTGCTAGAGAGCAGGGGAGCTGTTACTTGGGGGGAAAGTGGAGGTGTAACAATTAAGAGGAGGACTGGGGGATTTCCTGGGGTGGTGGTAATGTATAGGCAGTGAATACAGAGATCTTTGTTTCATAGCCACTTATTGAGCTTTACACTTTATGTTTTATGCAATTTTCTGCATATGCGTTTTACTTTACAAAATAAAATTTAAAAAAATGTTCATGCTCATACCACCAACAAACTCACAGTCAAGTTGGAGAAGCAGAAACAAACAGGCGCTATGACACAATGAGATAAATGTGATGGCAAGCCAGACTGCCTGGCTTCCCTTCCCAGCACTGCCATCACCTAGCCATGCGATGACAAGTGCCTTCAATTCTGTTGGCTTCTTTCTCTTATATAAAATGGGAATGATAACCATACTTGCCTCATGGTGTTGTTGTGAGAATTAGATGAGTAAATAGAGGTAATAAAGCTACACTACACTTGGCATAAAGTCATAGATCATATTTTTGTCACTTATTACCATCACTGCAGGTACCGCAACTGTTAGTATCACAGGAGCTCACGTGGGGGCACACAACCCAAACAAGAGGCAATAGTTTCCTGCATCTGTTCTGTGTGCTCATGACCATTCTCCTGCCAGTTAATACACCCAGAAAAGTGGAAGAGGAAGGCATTGGGTTATTCTTCCTTCACTCCCCACAGCATCCTGGAATCAGCCATAGCAATCAATTCTCAACCCCACTTTGCTCAGAATCAGGCAAAGAAACACTACAGCTACTATGATGCCCAAGTTATCATGTCAGTGCCCTGTACACAATAGGTGCTCAATAAATGTTTATTGAATTGCTGTAAAATAAGGAGATGAGGGTAAATGAAAAAGTAGGGGAACAGAAAAAACTGCAAAGCAGGTGGGAAACCCATGGGCACCAACAACTGTAATGAGAAACTGAGGTACCAGTTGTCCTTTGGCTGTCCCCCTTTCTCTCCTTGTGACCAAAATCTTTGTTCTCCCATCCCTCATCCTGCTCAAACCTGCTGCTCACCCAGACTAGAGGTCACGTTGTGATCTGCCGAGCCACCTACTGCTCAGATGGCAATGTGAGGGAGTTGCTATTTGTCTTTGTTACTGCTGCAAGTGTCCGAGAAAAAACAGCTTCAAAGATCACGTCTGTTGGGATAACCTATTGATTTGTGTCACGTTTCTCCCAATCCCCATTTTATTGTTGTTCAAGACGGGGTCAGGGTAGGTCAAAAATAACTCTTTCCAATGGAGGCAACAGACTGAGGAATTCTAACAGGAATTCTAAATTCTCTAAAAGGTGTGGGCTGGGGACGTAATGGAAGACCGAGGTAGCCCAACGCCAAATTGGAGACTTTGGGGAGGGACAGTCAGGATGAGGTCTGTGACACACAAGCTTAGGGAGACAAGAAAAAATTAACTAGGAAGATAAAATGGATTACAACTCAGGATCGACACCCAGAACAAGCTTGTAGAAGATTTTTAAAAATCCGTTTTTTGTACTGGCCAGACCAGTTTGCTGAATACAATCTCTAAGTGTTAGCTAACTATTCTATGATCAGTGAAAGGGAAGGCATTTCATATTTATGAAGACCAGATCACCCTCAAATACTTCACCTATTGCAGGGATCAGTGAACTATGACCAAATCCAACCACTGGTTGTTTTTGTAAATAAAGTTTTACCAGAACATAAGCTTGCCCACTCATTTATGTATTGTCTATGACTGTCTTGCTATGGTGGAAGAGTTGAGTAGAGGCCTCAGGGACTGTGTCGCCTGCAAAGCTGTACTTACTATCTGGCCTGTTGCGAAAACAGTTTCTAGGTTCTTAGTTAATTCTCACATCTCCATTTTATATTAGTAAACTTTAATTCTTAAGGGTAAAATAGCTTGCTCAGGATTAGATTTAAAATTGGTGCTGGGATTTGAATACAAGTCTGCTTGATGTACAAAATCTTCCCTTGGACATGTGCTAGGAGAAGGGAAAAATACTATGTTCACTCTGAATAATGTCATCTGTATAAGTCAAATATCTAAGTCACACGTCTATACGAGTTAAATTTGGCCCAAGGATTGTTCAAATCCCACTGTATCACTAGAATGTCATTAGTTGAGTAGCTATTGAGGTTAAGGGAGATATCCTCTTAGGTTAAGAAACCTTTGGGTTATACTGAGATTTTAGGGTGATGGCCCTTGTCACTGAGTTAACTTTTGGTCCATTTCATCTTCACAGCTCCAATTTCCTCCTTTGTCTTGACTAACACTGACATGTTGGATGGGGAATAATTATAAACCCTTTCTTACAGGGGACTCCATAGAGGCAAAAAAAGCCATGACAAGCATAACCAATAGTAGTTAAGGATAGAACCCATGGCCTCTATGCTTTGTGTTTCATGGGCCTCCTTTCCTTGGAAGCAGAGTCATCCCCTCAGACACTGGGCACAGCTAATACAATACTCAGGATGAGGAAAGTGGCAAACTAGAAATATTCAGAATGTAGTGCTTTCCGAAGAATCTCTGTTTCTTTCAGATAACTGATAGGAATAGATAGGATAACTGATAGGAACAGGTAACTGATAACTCAGAGGGGGCGGGAAACGCTCATTGTGGTCAGAATGGAATGAGGAAATACACTACTATTTGACTTCAGGAAAAAAATAATTGCTAAGTGGGGGACGAGAGAAATACAGAGGGACTCACAAAGGAGATGACATTATATAAGCTTCTTGAGAGAGATTGCTTAAGGATAACTAGGAAAGAAGGAATCCACACAGTGTAATTTTTGAATAGCTACTCATTCCAAAGAATACCACTGTACGTCCCAGGCCCCAGGTGCTCTGGAAGTCTGTTATTTTGGAGTCATTTATATAATGCTGCAAGTAGCTTGGTCATGGAGCTTGCAAAAAATAGAGCCTGGGCATTGCAGAAGGATCGCAAAGGCCAGGAGAGAACAACTGGTGGGGTATTTCCTTGGATGGTGTGGAATAATATCCACCAATGCAACCACCATCGCCACCAACTCTAATTCTGAAGCAAAATATCTTTAGGAGTGTGACTCTGTTCAGAGTCAACCTGGGGACCCCGAGAGACACTAACCTTACCTATCTTGGGAGTCAGGATGTCCTCAGAGTAAGCCAGCCCTCTCCCAACTCTCCAAGACACCCTTGTACTCCTCCCACAATTCGATCCCTCCCTTGGATGATCCTGGAACCAGGCTTCTCATCCCATCTCCTTGCTAGCTCGAGAGCACGGACCATGGGACCTTGTGCACACTTTACTCATGCCACACAACTGCCCTACTCAGGATTGCTTGCTTGGACAGCAGCTCTGGCACCCCTGCCCTACTGGGACCCTGGGGAAAGTTTAATTATACTGATGGGAAAACAGGAAGACCCAGGCACCGGCATGCAACTGACAAACACAAAGGAAAGACACAGGGATGGAACAGTGAAACCCCTGCTGAAAAAAAAATCTCAATTTACTTTGTTTCTTCAAATTTCCCACCTTAATACTAAAAGTCAAATGAGAAGAAGCAGACCAAATACGCACCAAAAAATGGAAAATGATATGCGTCCTTAACATCAAACCGAATCCTGTTTTCTCTCCTTGGCAAGACAACCCTTTCCAGTAGAAGAAATTGAACCCTCGTGGTCTTTAAATGCTGCTGGGGGTGTGCATGTTCAGGTCAGAAGTGGCTCTGGTCTCAGGCAGAGGCATCTCAGGAGTTAACCAGGGGTATTTATTTACAGGTTAAAGAGGCAAGCTCCAGAGTGAACGCTGTGCTGAGGAGACGCCGAGCGTGAGCTAACAAGACGCTCTCTCTAGCGGCATTCTGGGCGATTACTCCCGAGCACCCAGCCATACCAAAATCAATAAACAATTTCAGCGCAGCCCAGGGAACTTTGCCACACTTAATAAAAGTCTCCAGCTGCAGTTATGGCTTCATTTCACCTTAACGTCTTCTTTAACTGTCCCTTCTTTTCAAGATCAATTAGAGGTACATGCAAAGAGAATAAAGAAATACGCACATGCAGGTACACGCACTAACACATACACCATAAGCAAACAAGGTCAAGACTAGTTATGTGTGCAGGTGGGCTCTCTCCTCCCATCCACAATTTCTACTTTAAGATGACCAACGGGGAATAAGTCTGGGGGTAGTGTTGGGAGAAGGGAATTGGATGTAGGGGAGAAAGGAGAAGGAAGGAGATGAGAGATTGGCCTCACACTTCCTGAGTACACATAACTAATCCCAATATAAAAGGCACTCTACTCTATTTAGATCTTTTGCTCTCCGAAAATCACTCACGATATTTTTTGACTGCTTCCCTACTCCCCAGAATATCCATTTAAGAATAGATAGAAAAGGGGATCCCTGGGTAGCTCAGTGGTTTAGCGCCTGCCTTCGGCCTGGGGCATGACCCTGGAGTCCCAGGATCGAGGCCCACGTCGGGGTCCCTGCGTGGAGCCTGCTTCTCCCTCTGCCTGTGTCTCTGCCTCTCTCTCTGTGTGTCTCTCATGAATAAATAAATACAATCTTTAAAAAAAGAATAGATAGAAAAAAGGAGAGGAAATGAGGCCAAACTGTATTAATGTTATTGCAGTGACTTGAATTGAAGAATTGGGAGATAGTGCCTGAGATAGAGACGTTGGCCGGAGAAGACGAGGTTCGATCTGTTCCGTAAAACGATGTGTGTTGTTGGACTATTTGTGTGTTTGTTTCACACAATTAAAAACCTACCATTACGTTGACTTTGGAACCAGAACTAGTGCTTGCTTAACTGACCAGTCATATCAGCCATTTTCCAGGCTTGGTTGGATATGTGACAAAACTAAATAAGGATCTGTTTAATTTTTTAAGAATGGTTCTAGTGTATGTTACACTCTATACATCTGAAAGTTCATTATATATGCACATCTCTATGTGCAAACCCTTTCTTCTCACTTTAGAAAATTACTGGACTCTAAGATGAACCATTCACCCTTTTAGGAAGTCAATAACACTAATTAATTCATCATCTTTCTTGGATTCTTTGCCACTAAAGTGTGGTTAGAAACAAGTAGGAAGCTCTATCTGCAAGGAGCATGAAGATAAAGACCTTCCGTGAAACAAACACACTTTAGAAAAACAAAAGGAGTCACTCAGATGACGGGAACAGAGATGGTAACAGGACATTTGGGGTGAATATAGAGAGCAACATTTCCTTCCCCTCCTGCTCTTTCTCCAACCATAACCAACTCTGAGCAGTGAGCTCCAAGAACCTATAAAGAGAGTCATCTTCCTTCAGGTATAAAAGTCTCTGGAGAAGGAGACAGTGTCTCTGGTTGCTTATCTGGTGATCTCTCCTTTCCCTAGACTGCAAAGGCACCCCGGCTACTGGGTATGTGACATTATGCACAGTAAGGGGAAGGCTTTTACCAAAGGCTCTTAGTCCCAGTGTTCCTCCTGCCTCAAGGTGTGTCACTACATCATTGCTTGTTCTCTGATCTGGTCTTTCTCCAGTTTTCTGAGGGCTTGAATCCATCATTGAGACAGCTATATCCTCTATTCAATTCTCTGTCTTCTTTCTCCAAAATTCTCATTCCCACTTGTCATTCCTGGTAGACTCCCATATTCACCAAGTGTATATTTCAATCAGGCTTTGGGTGACCCCAAACATTGAGGAGGGTAGAAGATATTAGAGCAGTAATTATAGCCAAGTTCACATTTCCCCTTGCCAGTATAGAAAGTGGCTCTGTTGAAAAGTTCCATTCATAGGGGTAGAAAAAATATTTGCACGATTCCTAATGCCACTACCACACGTTGGAATGCTAAAAATTGTTGTTTGGTAGAAGATTCTTTAGCAGTTTAGAGTCAAGAATATAGACATACCAACCACAGAAATAAAGCGGAATTTCTAAATTTGTCTACTTTTCATCCAAACCCAAACTAGATATGTCAATTATGATTCAGGCACTAGGCATTTCCTCAGGTTCTGGTGGCCTTTTATTGTTTATTGGGCATGACAGGTTCATGACACCTAGCTTAACACATTAGGCAGGAAATCCTAAACCTACTGGTAGCTCACATAGGATAAACCACAGGCATACCTACCTTTCTAAAACTCAGTCAATAAACACATTTGTAAAAATATTCCACAAAATGAACACTGATCTGCAGGTTCCAGTGGAAAAACCCAACTACAAAGGTGTGTGTTCTTGTGCCTTCCTCATGCCTCTACCCTATTTAATATTTTCATGGTGAGCACAGAAGGGGAGGCTCATGTCTAATTCTATCTTTTGATGCCCTGCAGGAGCTCAGGATGTGCAACTAGCTTTATAAGCAACCTTCACAAGCACACTTGTTTAAAAAATAATCAACTGGGACTTCGGTTAGAGTAATGCTTAGCTACCGAGGACTAAGAAAGGCAAAGTGGAGACTAGTACAAACTATATGAGGTAGCTAAAATGAAGGGGCAATTGGACACTTTGGAGCTCACTGTTCAAAATAAAGGTAAAGACCACCATTATTTTGAGAAGTGCATAAGAGTTGTAGGACAACATACCTTCAAGTGGTGATTCAAATGGCATAAATCACCAAATTCACAAATGACAAGATCTGATCTTTGTATGTTTTCTGATCTCTGTATGGTTCTATATATCACACAGAGCTTTGAAATATATATTTGGAACCAAGCAACATACATAGAAACTGACTTCAGCTATAAATCAATTTCTGGTTTACTGATTACTTTTTAGGGAAATTATCTGACACGTGTATATATAAGCTGTAGGGGGTGATTGAAAATCTTTCTGTAGTAAAAGAGAAGACTAAATATAATAAAACAATGTATTGACCTGGCCTTTCCCAACCTCAGCCACCTCCAACACCCACCCCTAGCCCCCACCACAATATCCTTGGCACTTGAGAGTCTCAATCAAACTCATCCACTTGCTAATACTCCTGGTTCTACATAGTGCTGCACTCTGTGGTTGCTCCTTTGGAGTAGGTCTTTAACTCTTACCATATAGCATCAGTCCTGCAGGAATATTTAAACACCTGCACAAAGAGGATTAGTGGGGCAGCCCAGGTGGCTCAGCGGTTTAGCCCTTGCCTTCGGCCTGGGGCCTGATCCTGGAGACCCAGAATTGAGTCCCATGTCAGCCTCCCTGTGTAGAGCCTGCTTCTCCCTCTGCCTGTGTCTCTGCCTCTCTCTCTCTTTGTGTCTCTCATGAATAAATAAATAAAATCTTAAAAAAAAAAAAAGAGGATTAGTACTTCTACTCCTACTTATTCTAGTAGCACAGGACTCTGCTTCTTAGCAACCATAGTCCCACTGTTGGGCTGGGTGGGATCCCCTGTTGGGCCAAGAACTAGCATGAGTCTTTTCTTGGTTCTTCAGGGCAAATGATGAGCAATTACAAAGAATTTTCTTTTCATTTGACAAGTATTGAAAGTGCTGACCAACTTAAGAGAACACTGATGACTAATGCCACGTTGATAATAAATTGTCCTTTCTAAAAGCTATGGGCATCTTGACTCTGCACATGTATGTTCAGGAGTTAGTCTGCAATATGGCCAAAGACTGTACAGATAGCAGATGGCTTAGCAGATCCTGGACCAGAAATCCCCCAGGGAACCCTGGGAATGTGCTAATGGAAGTTTAGGAATATGAAATTTCAG
Source organism: Canis lupus baileyi (assembly GCF_048164855.1). NCBI lineage: Eukaryota > Metazoa > Chordata > Mammalia > Carnivora > Canidae > Canis > Canis lupus. The sequence goes on along the minus strand of NC_132846.1, from coordinate 50,670,996 downwards.
TCCTTAATACCCTTCTTAGGACCAGTCAAGATTGAAACAAATTGTAATACACATTTTAGCATATACTCTTGTGATTAAAAAAAAAAATTCCCCTGGGGAGCATGGCTTGCTCAATCAGTGGAACATGTGACTCTTGATCTCAGGGTTGTGAGTTCAAGCCCCACGCTGGGTGTGGAGCTTACAAACAAACAAACAAACAAACAAATAAATAAAAATTTTCAAAAACGAAAAACCAAATAAACAAAAATAAATTCCCCAACGCTGAAATGTTTCCCTTTATAGAAATTCTGAAACTTGTCCCTAGTTTGGGAAGAGAGTTTGTAGAAGAGCAGAATTAATATCACTTTGCAAACCAATTTCTTTCTAAAGTTTGAATGAGGAAAAGCATTCAGGAAAAGGTAGTTTGTTGAAAACAGAAATGATTCTAAGAAAATCAATACCACATCTAAGAGCCTCAGCCTGGCAGCTTTTACTGGACTGTTCTCACACACAAATCTTGTTTTTCTTCTCCAAGCATTCTAACTTGGCTCATCTCCCCCCATCCCAGCATTATGAAAGAAAGAAACCCCTTTCTTTCTTTTTTTTTTTTTGAAACCCCTTTCTTTATTAAGTACTCTTCTTTACAAAGGCCTGCTTCCATTTTGTCAACTACTATGAGAAAGAAGTTGTGGCAACTTTCAGAATTCAGACTTGTGAACTACAACTGAACTACACCTGTGGATGAATTCATTGCTGGCCCATATTCCAAATGGGAATGGGGATCCCCAGCCACCCCCAGCTGACCTCATACCCTTTGTGACCCCAGCATAGCATGTTTGACAGTTGGCTTGCTAGGGTAGGGTTCCTATATTTAATTCTATTACATATACAATGAAGATGCATAAGTACACACACATATACATATAATTATATAATGATTATTTGTTAAGTACCCATTATGTGCAGAGTAGGTTGTTTGAGAGGACAGAGACAAGAGAGTATACAAGAGAATGTGAGCATAAGAGTGGGGATAAAAAGATGAATTAAAAAGACAACAGCTGGGATCCCTGGGTGGCGCAGCGGTTTGGCGCCTGCCTTTGGCCCAGGGCACGATCCTGGAGACCCGGGATCGAATCCCACATCGGGCTCCCGGTGCATGGAGCCTGCTTCTCCCTCTGCCTGTGTCTCTGCCTCTCTCTCTCTCTCTATGTGACTATCATAAATAAATAAAATTTAAAAAAAAATAAATAAATAAAAAAAGACAACAGCTGTGGGGCACCTGCCTGGCTCAGTCTGAGGAGCCTGCGACTCTTAATCTTGGGGTTGTGGTTCGAGCCCCAATTGGGTATAGAGATTACTTAAAAATAAATAAGTAAAACTTAAAAAAAAGACAATAGCTGAAAAAAGGCAATATATATATCAAAACTGAGTACACATCCACTCTATGACCAAGTCCAAAGATATGTATACATATATTCACTAAAAGAATGTATAAGAATGTTCAAATAGTTAATTATTTCTAATAGCCACAAACTGGACACAACCTAGATGTCCATCAACAGTATAATGAACACATAAATTATGAGATATTTATCTGATAGAATATAAATCTCAGTGAGAATGAACACCTGATACATATGACAAACTGGATGACTCTCATAGACTTAATAATAAGCAAATGAAGCCAGACTAAAGGAGCACGTGCTATATGTTTTCATTTGCACAAATCTTAAAAGCAGGCAAACTGTTCCATATTGTCAGAAATAAGGATAGTGATTACCCCTGGGAGGAAAGGAAGAGTGATTAAATTGGGGCAGGTACAAGAGTGGCTTCCAGGGTACCTACAATGTAATATTTCTTGATCTGGTGCTAGTTATTCAGATGTGTTACTTGTGAATATTCATCAAACTAGAACTTGGACTTCATGTATCTTCCTCTTTTAAAAACTTTTTTTTACTTTTTAAAATAAAAATAATATATCTAAGATGTACAACATGATGTTTGATATATATGTATATAAAGATTACTAGTCAAGCTAATTAACATATTCATCTCCTCACATAGTTACCTTTTTTTAATGTGTGGTGAAAGCTCCTGAAATCTATTGTCTTAGCACATTTCCAGTACACAATACAATATTAAGTATAGACATCATGCTATGCATCAGATCTCTGATTCATTCATCATTTATAACTGAAACTTTGTATTCTTTGATCAACATCTCTCTATTTCCCCCATCTTCCCATTCCTAATAAACATGATTTTAGACTCTACTTCAATATATTTGAATTAAAAGATCCCACTTAGAAGTGAGATCATGAGGCATTTGTCTTTCTTGTCTGGGTTATTTCACTTAGCATAATGTCCTCCAGTTTTATACATGCTTATTGCAAATGTTGCAAATATTTTTAGGCTTAAAATTCTTTTAAGGCTGCATAATATTCCATTGCTTGCATGTGATGGGGATGCAGATATCTCTTCAGAGTACTGATTTCCTTTACTTTTGGTACATGCCCTGAAGAGGGACTGCTGATCATACTGTAGTTCTATTTTAAATTTTTGAGGAATCTCCAGACTGTTTTCCATAATGGCTGTACTCATTTACATTCCCACCAACAGTGTACAAATATTCCCTTTCTCCACATCTATACTAGGACTTATATCTTTTTCATAACAGCTTTCCTAACAGATGTGAGGTGATATTTCATTGTGATTTTTATTCACATTTCCCTGATGATTAGAGATGTTGAGACCCTCTTCATATATCTGTTGGCCATTTTCATGCCATCTTTGGAAAAATGTCTATTCACGTCCTTTGCCCATCTTTTAATTAAGTTGGGGGTTTTTGCTATTGAGTTGTATGAGTTCCTTATAAATTTGAGATATTAACCCTGCATTAGATATATGATTTGTCAGGTGCCTGGCTGGCTCAGTCAGTAGGGCATGTGACTCTCAGTCTCAGGGTTGTGAGTTCAAGCCCCATGTTGGGCCTGGAGCCTATTTAAAATAAATGGAGACACGGTTTGTAAATATTTTCTTTCAATCTATAGGTTGCCTTTTCATTGTTGATCATTTCCTTTGCTGGACAGTCACTTGTTAGTTTTATGTAGTCCTACTTGTTTATTGTTGCCTCTGTTACTTGAACTTTAGGTGTCATGTCCAAAAAATCATTACCAAGGACCATATCAATGAAATTTTTCCCTATACTTTCTTTTAGGAGTTTTATGGTTTCAGGTCTTACATTTAAGTCTTTATTTTTTTAAGATTTTTATTTATTTATGAGAGACACACAGAGAGAGAGAGAGAGGCAGAGACACAGGCAGAGGGAGAAGCAGGCTCCTGCATGGAGCCCGACGTGGGACTTGATCCCAGGACTTGATCCCAGGACTTCAGGATCACGCCCTGGGCCAAAAGCAGCACTAAACCGCTGACCCACCTGGGCTGCCCTTAAGTCTTTAATCTATTTTGAGTTTGTTTTTGTGTATGGTGTAAGATGAGGGTCCAGTTTCTTTTGCATGTGGAAATCCAGTTTTCCCAATATCATTTTTTGAAGAAACTATCCTTTCCCTGTTATGTCCTTGTCCAAAATTCATTGACCATAAAACTTGGGTTTATTTCTGGGCTCTCCAGTTTGTTTCATTGGTGAATGTGTCTCGTGTTATGCCAATACCATATTGTCTGGATTACTATAGTTTTGTAGTATAATTTGAAATCAGGAAGTATGTTGCCTCCAACTTAGATCTTTCTTAAGATTGTTTCATCTATTCAGGGCCTTTTGTGATCCCATACAAATTTTAGAATCATTTTTCTATTTCTGTGAAAAATGCCATTGATAGGGATTGAATTGAATTTTTGTATTACTTTGGGTGTTATGAGCATTTTTAACAATGTTAATTCTTCCAATCCATAGACTCAGTATAACTTTCCATTTACCTATGACTTCAATTTCAAATTTTATAGTTTTCAGTGTACAGATCTTTTACTGCCTTGGTTAAATTTGTTCCTAAGTATTTTACTCTTGATGCTATCATAAATGGGACCATTTTCTTGATTTTCTTTCTACATCATTGTTGGTGTAAAGAAATGCAACTGAGGGACACCTGGGTGGCTCAGTGGTTGAGCACCTCCCTTGGGCCCAGGGCATGATCTTGGAGTCCTGGCATTGAGTCTCTCATTGGGCTCCCTGCATGGAGCCTGCTTCTCTTCTGCCTGTATCTCTGCCCCTCTCTCATGCCCCTCATGTGTCTCTCATGAATAAATAAATAAAAGTAAAAAAAAAAAAAAAAGAAAGAAATGCAACTGATTTTTTGTATGTTGATTTTGTATTCTGTAATTTTACTGAATTTATTTATTAGTTCTAGGAGTTTTTTTATGGAGTCTTCAGGGTTTTCTATATATAGGATCATGTCATCTACAAATAAAGATAGTTTTAATTTTTCCTTTCCGATCTGGATGCCTTTTATTTCTTTTTCTTGTTTGATTGTCCTTGCTAGTACTTCCAGTGTTATGTTGAGTAAAGGTGGCAAGAATGGGCCTCCTTGCCTTATACTAGAACTTAGAGGAAAAACTTTCAGTTTTCCCCATTCCTTAAGGTATTAACTATGGGCTTTTCATAAGTGGCCTTTATTATGTTGAGGAAGTTTCCTTCTATGTCTATTCTGTTGAGAGTTTTTATCATAAACAGATGTCATATTTTATTGAGTGCTTTTCCCTTTTTTCCCTTCATATTGCATTTATTTTTTAATAATAAATTTATTTTTTATTGGGGTCCAATTTGAGTGCTTTCCTTTATCTACTGAGATGACCATGTGGTTTTTTAATGTGGTATATCACATTGTGTGATTTGCATATGTTAAACAAATTTTGCAGCCCAGAGATAAATCTCACTTGGTCATGTGTTCATGTGTTCATTCTTTTTGATGTGTTGTTAAATTTAGTTTGCTAGTATTTTATTGAGGATTTTTCTTTTATATTCATCAGAGATAGTGGTGTATAATGCTCTTTTCTTGTGGTATCTTTGTCTGACTTTGGTATCAGAGTGATGCTGGCTTCATAAAATGAGTTTGGAAGTATTCCCTCTACTCTTACTTTTTAGAAGAATATAAGAAGGATTAGTATGAATTCTTCTTTGAATGTTGGGTAGAATTCAGCCATAAGCTATCTAGCCCTGGGTGTTTCTTTGTTGGGAGTAGGAATGTATATTCTGCTGCTGGGAGAAACGTTCTGTATATGTCTGTTAGGTCCATTTGGTCTATAGTATTGTTCAAGGTCATTGTTTCATTCTTGATTTTCTGTCTTGATATTCTATGCATTACTGAAAGTAGGGAGTTGAAGTCTCTTATTATTATTGTACTGCCGTCAATTTCTCTCTTCAGATCTGTCGATATTTGTTTTGTACACTTAGATGCTCTGATGTTGGGTATATATATATATATATTTATTATTATTTTAAAGATTTTCTTTTTATTTATTTGAGAGAAAGAGAGTGAGAGCACAAGCAGGGGAGCAGCAAGCATAGGGAGAGGGAGAAGCAGGCTCCCCGAGGAGCAGGGAGCCCGATGTGGAGCTCCATCCCAGGACTGTGAGATCATGACCAGAGCTGAAGGCAGACGCTCAACCAACTGAGCCACCCATGTGCCCCTATATTTATAATTGTTTTATCTTCCTATTGAATTGATCCCTTTATCATGATGCAATGGCCTTCTTCATCACTGGAGATAATTTTTGACTTAAAGTATACTTCGTCTGATGTAAGTATAACCACTCCTGCTTTCTTTTGGTTACTGTTGCATGGAATACCCTTTCTATTCCTTCATTTTCAGTTTATGTGTGTCTTTAGATCTACAATGAGTTTCTTGTAAACAGTATACAGTTGGATATTGGGTTTTTATCTATTCAAACATTCTGTATCTTTTTATTGAGGAGTTTAGTCCTTTTCCATTTAAAGTAATTATTGATAGAGAAGGATTTACTATTGCACTTTTTAAAACAATTTTCTGTTTGTCTTATAGTTCTTTTGCCTCTTTTCTTATGCTGCCTTCCTTTATAAACAAAGTCTTTTATTATTATTATTATTATTATTATTATTATTATTATTCAGTTCCAATTCCTTTCTCTTTTTCTTTTGTGTAACTTCTATAGGTATTTTATTTGTGGTTACCAAGGGGCTTTTTATCTTTTCCTGTATGTATGTCTTACTTCAATAAAAACATAATCCTTGCCCTCCAGATTATGAGAGGATACAAGGAAAAATGAATACAGTGATAATTTTAATATAGGTCTTAAAAAGTATCCTCACCAGGTTTTTGTGCTAATCAGGACATTTTCAGCTGCAAGTAACAACAAAATCAATCTAACTGATTTAATCTAGAATATCTAAAAAAGGACTTCATGTCCATGGCATCCAAAGGCAGGGCAATAACAAGATTGGCTAATTCGTGGTCTGACAAAATCATAAAGAATCCAGGTTCTTCCTATCTAGTGTCCATCCATCCTTTGGCTAGCTCCCTTTATGTTTATAAGATGGTTGCTATGATTCTAGAAATCATACCCACACAGATAATGGCTAGCAGAACTGTTCTTTCCATATCTTTGATTTTAAAATATTTATTTATTTTTTTAAAAAAGATATTTGTTTATTTGACAGAGAACAAGCACAAGCAGGAGGAGTAGCAGAGAGAGGGGAAGAAGTAGTCTCCTCGCTGAGCAGAGAGCCAGATATGGTGCTCAATCCCAGGACACCGGGATTATGACCTGAGTGGAAGACAGATACTTAACAACTGAGCCACCCAGGCACCCCTAAAAATATTATTTTAACCCTTATTTTAAAAAGCCTAGGGGATCCTGGGGTGGCTCAGCGGTTTAGCGCCTGCCTTTGGCCCAGGGTGTGATCCTGGAATCCCAGGATCGAGTCCCACATCGGGCTCCCTGCATGGAGCCTGCTTCTCCCTTTGCCTGTGTCTCTGCCTCTCTCTGTGTGTGTGTCTCTCATGAATAAATAAATAAAATATTTTAAAAAAATAAAAGCTTTTCCCAGAATGCAGACATTTCCTCATTATTCATTGGCCAGAATTATATCACATGACCACTCCTACACCAATCACTACAAAGGGCATTGGGACCACTATAGATGGTTTCAACTAATCAGGGTTTGCCTGTGTCAAAATGAGGAAAGGTATCAGAAGCTAAACCAGGGCTCTGCTCCCATGAGCAAGAAGGAAAGTCTACTGGGTAGGCAGCAAACAGAAGCACAAGGTAACAGTGGAGGTTTGGATGAGGAGAGAAACATCTGGTTGAGAGACTAAAAAATAGTTTCATGGAAAAGATGGCTTTAGGGATAGGACCTGGAGGATATAAGGATTTTTAAAGGTGAAGATGGAGACAAGAGCTGGGGAATAATTTCAGACTAGCTGGCAAAGGTATGAAAGTCTGATGGGTGTTTGAAGCACAGCAAATAGTTCAGTTGGGTCTGTTTAGGAAAGTTGTGGGAGATAATGTAGAAGGGCCTTGGTCACCTAACTGAGCAGTGGCAACTTAATATAAAGTAATGAAGAGTCACTAAAAGTTTCTTTGAAGGAATGTGACAGGATTGGAATCTCAGTAGTGGTGTTATAAAGGTCTGTCTTATTGTAATGTATTAGTTTTACATTATTATATAACAAATTATCTCAAATTGTAATTCCTTAAAATAACAAACTTTTGCATACTACCCAGAGCAATCTATAGAATTCAGTGTAATCCTTAGAAAATGCCAACAGCAGTTTTCACAGAATTAGAACAAATAATCCCAAAATTTGTATGGAACCACAAGATTCCACATAGTCAATGCAATCTTGAGAAAGAAGGACAAAACTGGAGGTATCACAATCCCAGATTTCAAGATATGCTACAAACTGTAGTAATCAAAACAGTATGGTACTGGTCAAAAAAGAGACACACAGATCAATGGAACAGAATAGAGAGCCCAGAAATAAACCCATGTTTATTTGGTCAATTAATCTATGACAAAGGAGGCAAAAATATACGATGAGGAAAAGACAATGTCTTTAACAAACAGTGTTGGAAAACTGAATACTAAATGAAAAAGAATGAAACTGGACCACTTTCTTACACCACACACAAAAATAAACTCAAAATGGATTAAAGACCTAAATATGAGACCTGAAACCATAAAACTCCTAGAAAAAAACATAGGCAGTAATTTCTTTGATATTGGCCTTAGCAATATTTTTCTAGATATGTCTCTTTGAGCAAGGAAACAAAAGCAAGCATAAACTATGGGACAACATCAAAATAAAAAACTTTTGCACAGTGAAGGAAACTATCAACAAAATGAAAAGGCAATCTACTAAATGGGAGAAGATATTCACAAACTTTTATTATCTCACAGTTTCTGTGAGTCAAGAATTTGGAAAGAGCTTACCTGGGCAGTTGTGTCTCATGGTCTTTCATGAGGTTGAAGTCAAAACATTTTCTGGGATTGTAGTCATTTGAAGGTTTGACTAGGGCTGGAGGGCCCACTCCCATGGTGGCTCACTCACAGGCTGTTGGCAGGAGGCTTGAGTTCCTTGCCACCTGGGACTCTCCATAGGGCTGCTTGAGGGTCCTCACAACATGGCAGCTGGCTTCCCCTAAACTGAATGATCCTAGGAGGTGGGGAAGCAGAAAGAAGCTGCAAAGCTTTTATGACTTACCTTCAAAAATTATCAAGTTTCAGGTAAAATATTACTTCTGCCAGATTCTGCTCATTATAAGGGAGTCACTACATAGAGCCAAAAAAATGGGAAATTAAGCTTCACTCTCTAAGGGAAGAGTATCAGAGAATTTAGTGGACATATTTTAAAACTACACACAAGTAGGTATTGATTCCCTGCTCTTGAATTGACTAGCATCAGTAGCAGAACCACAGAAGATATATTGGTAAAGATGGCCAAGAAGCCCAAAGAATGCAAGGTGTTATGGGGCTAAGAAATTCTATTCCTGTTTGATCTTTGTCCTCCTGAAACCCTATTTGGTTGGTGATAGTGGCCAGACTCTGGCCAAAAATGGACTCTGACTAGCAAGTGATTTTAGTTTCAGATGACAGGTTGGGAAAGGAGCCTGAATCTTTACCCAGCAAAACAGAGTTTTTAGTCTGTCACCTGCCTTCATATACTTATATTTAACACACACATGGATAATGTTATCTCTCTAATTTTCAGAAATTCTCAAGCATCTGAGTGGCACCCCATGTTACTTTGCCCAAATGAGAAGTGTGAAAAAAACCAATGTAGTCAGTATAGAATAGTATGGTATGCTATAGTGTAGGGAATAGTATAGTTTAGTAGTATAGAATGGTATAGTATGTTATGGAGTAGTATATTTTAGTATAGAATGTTACTGTGTGGTATAGCGTGGGATGGGATGGGATGGGTTGGGATGAGATGAGATGGGATGACTTGTGATGGAATGGGTTGGGATATAATAGAAGAATAGAATAGAATAGAACAGACATGCATGCTCACAGCCTAAACTTTTGCTTCCTTGTAACATCAGTGTCAGCTGTTCTGAATCTTGCCCAGCCAGATTTCTAGTTTGGGTTCAGATTATTCAGATTATTAGCCAAAAGACAAAGGCGGGATCCCTGGGTGGCTTAGCGGTTTAGCACCTGCCTTTGGCCCAGGGCGCGATCTTGGAGATCCGGGATCGAATCCCACGTCGGGCTCCCGGTGCATGGAGTCTGCTTCTCCCTCTGCCTATGTCTCTGCCTCTCTCTCTCTCTCTGTGACTATCATAAATAAATAAAAATTAAAAAAAAAAAAACAAAAGACAAAGGCTATTTTTGCCTGGCTTGGGATGAAAAATCAGATGGGAACTTCCAGATGGACCACCTGGCTCCTGGCAGTTTAGGGCAAAGGAAATGAAAGGTAGTTTCTTTAAAAACAGTGGTTCTCAAAGTGTGCTGCCTAGACAAACAGCAACAGCACCACCTAGAAACCTGTAAGAAACACAAATTCTCTGACCCAGCCCAGACCTGCTGATTCAGAAACTCTGGAAGTGGGGCCAGATGTTTTTAACAAGGCTTTTAGGTGATTTTCATACATGCTCAAGTTTGAAAATTACACTTTAGAAAAATCCTATGCCCAACTCACTGCATTTAATTTTATAATACCTGAGTGTGAAAATGAATAAAGGAAACCTGATTTAAAATGGAGTCAGTGAGGGCAGCCCAGGTGGTTCAGTGGTTTAACGCTGCCTTTGACCCAGGGCCTGATCCTGGAGATCCGGAATCGAGTCCCACGTCAGGCTCCCTGCGTGAAGCCTCCTTCTCCCTCTGCCTGTATCTCTGCCCCCCCCTCCTCTGTGTGTGTGTGTGTGTGTCTCTCTCATGAATAAATAAATAAAATCTTTAAAAAAAAAAGAACTTTTTAAAAAAAAATAAAGAACTTTATTTTAAAAATAAATAAAGAAGAATAAAGAAATAAGAATAAAGAAATAAAGGAGAATAAGAAGAATAAGAAGGATGAGGGAGAAGGAGGAGGTGGAGGGGTAAGAAGAGAAAAAAAATTGTGTATTTTTAAACTTAAGTCCTTAAGATATCAACTCTTTCTACAATCACAAAATGCAAACACCAGTGATCTTCACAGCAGCCTTAAGAAAGTTAAACATTTTAAATAATTTTATGCCTCCAAAACTCAACATTATCGACAGCATTGTTCACATATTTAAAAGAATAAACATCTGGGATGTCTGGGTGGCTCAGCAGTTGAGCGTCTGCCTTTGGCCCAGGGCATGATCTTGGGGTCCCTGGATCGAGTCCCACCTCGGGCTCTCTGCATGGAGCCCGCTTCTCCCTCTGCCTATGTCTCTGCCTCTCTCTCTCTCTCTGTGTCTCTCATGAATAAATAAATAAAATCTTTTTAAAAAATAAAAAAGAATAAAAGAATAAACATCCTACCAAAGATGTGCTTGGTACGTCAGAACTTTCTCCCAAACTATAGATGGTACCCAACTTATGATGGCTCAACTTACAAGTTTTTGACAATGGTGAAAAAGCAACATGCATTCAGTAGAAACCATACTTCACATTTTGAATTCTGATCTTTTCCTGGGCTAGCAACACTTTCTCGTGATGCTGGGCAGTGGCAGCAAGCCACAGCTCCCAGTCAGCCACAGGATCATAAGGGTTACAACCAATATACTTACAGCGTTCTATAACCACACAGCCATTCTGTGTTTCACTCGCAGTACAGTGTTCATTAAATTACGTGAGATATTTGGGGTGCCTGGATGGCTCAGTCCATTGAGCGTCTGACTTGATTTCAACTCAGATCATGATCTCCAGGTTGTGAGATTGAGCCAGCTATGGGCTCCATGCTCAATGGGACTCTGCCTCTCCCTCTCCCTCTCCTTCTGCCCCTCCCCATCCCCACCGGCCCCTCTCCCTCTGAAATAATAAACATATTTTTATTTTTATTTATTTTTTTTTAAAGATTTTATTTATTTATTCATGATAGTCACACAGAGAGAGAGACAGAGAGGCAGAGACACAGGCAGAGGGAGAAGGAGGCTCCATGCAGGGAGCCCGACGTGGGATTCGATCCCGGGTCTCCAGGATCGCGCCCCAGGCCAAAGGCAGGCGCCAAACCGCTGCGCCACCCAGGGATCCCTAAACATATTTTTTTAAAAATTACATGAGATATTCAACATCTTGTTATAAAATTGGCTTTTTGTTATATGATTTTTGCCCAACTCTAGGCTAGTGTAAATGTTCTGAGCACGTTTAAGGTAGGCTAGGCTGAGCTATGATGTTTAGTAGGTTGGGTGGATTAAATGCATTTTCAACGTACAGTATTTTGAACTTATCATGGGTTTATGGGGATGTAACTTCATTGTAAGTTCAAGGATATCTGTGGTTTGCTTTTTAACTTGTACACACTGTGAAGGGAATTGTTGACTATGCTTTCTTCTTCTAGAAAACTCAGAGTCAAATTAGCAAGTGAACATCAATCAGCCTTTAGCACAGGAGCCTCACGAGGCTATCTTATTTTTCCTGCTTTTATTTCCTCGGCCTGGTGTTCCTCCTTAGTATCTACCTTGCTGTACCATTCATATTTCTGTCAGACATTTAAAATCCTTTTAGGAATGAGGCTGGCAATACAAAAATACATCTAAAGGGTGAGGTGGGGGTGCATAGTTTCTCTCCTCAAGCAAACAGAAAACCAGAGGGGAGAGGTGGAGTGACAGCCAACTGTCCAGCAGCCCCTTCCCTGATGTACTGAGCCGTGGTGGGGTAGGCACTGAAATCAGGGTCAGCTTCTGAAAAATCAGGAGCGGAGAGGGGAAGAACAGCTGTTAGTGGCAGAAGAGCTCTTTGCACTAGTTGTTTCCTGAGGTTAGGAAAAGAGGGTGGGGAGAGGAAATTGAGGTCTAGCTTCTCTATCTTATGAGATGGATCTATTTCTTGTCCTCTCAGTCGTCTCATTTTAAGATTAAATCGGCATCCACACAGGACTGGCAAACAGGATGCAGGCCACCCAGACCCCAGGCATCTCTCCCTTTAAGTGTAATGCACAAGCCACTGATATAGACCACCCTGACCCCACTCTGCTCAGAGTTCCCAGGGAGATCGGCCAGCAGTTTGGGGACAGGAAATTATAGAGACAATAGGGACATCTGGTGAAGGCTTATTGCAAAAGTCAGAGAATACTTACTGTTTTGATTTCCTGTCTTTCTAGTTTGGAACAGATCAAGGGTATTTTTCTTGGGTAGCTACCTTGGAGGGACTTATTCCAGCTTCAAGGCAGGCTGATTGGAAAGGAATTAGGAATCAGCCACAGAGTGGGGGCTGTTTGGAGCTGCCCACCCCACCAGCCAGCAGTGCCTCCCAGGAAAATTTCCATAAACAGCTCCGTCAGGACTGCAGTGTCAACCTTGACCAGTCACTTCTGAGCCCAGTTACATCCATAATGACATTTCTCCACCTTCCCCTTCCCCTCAGAACATGACAGATGAGGGGCTTCATGGAACAAGTCTCCGAGCTGCGATGGGAATCCGTCTCGCTCCATTGCAGGAAAAATATATATCCCTGAACAGCTGTGAGGAATTCTTTCATTATTCATCTACAATATTACTGCTAGCCCTTGCATCCTCTTTTTACAATAAAAAATGAAAACAGATTAAATGGCATATTCTGACAATGATTGCTTTTAAACACCCAGGCTAGAATAAAGGAGGTGGTAGAGAGAATGTGAAAACAGAAGGTTTGTGGAACCCTGGTCTCTGGAGACAGAGAATGGCCCCTGCTGAGTGGAAGTACAAGGAAGTTTCCCAGGGTGGCCTCTCTGCATTGTGACCACACAGGGTCATCAGAAGCTTCCTGCTTATGCCCCACCCAAAGCTTTTTGTTTGGAACAATTTACAACCATTCAGTATCGTACTGGCTATGGTGTGTTTTGAGAAGAAAGTAAATTTTATCAAGGGCAGAAACAGTCATTGGGCAAATAAAGTGGAGACAGACACCCAAAGACCACCTGCTCCATGTCGTCCGCATCACAGAAGGAACTACTAGGTCTATTGAGAAGACTCAAACCTTTAGGAGGGCTCTCATGAGGGGGCTTACCCTCCAGAAACTCCCCCTGAGGTCAGTGGAAGCAGGCTGAGAGGAGATGATGGGGGGAAGGTTTAGGAATGGTGTGAGGCCATGCGGAGGATACCACAGTTGGCCTGGCTTGATGGAGGGCCTGACCCCACTCAAACAGTGAAGATGTGGGGCACAAACCATCTCAAGAGGCAGTGGAGTGGTGGTGGAGTTTGACCATGCGGTCAATGGCTGGAAGACATTTTCAACAGTTAAAAGCACAGTTTCTGACCATTGCCTAACTAACCTCCTTATGTATTCACTCAATCAATTCAACATCAGTTTATTGCACAGCTGCTGCATTCACTTTCTATACCACTTAATTACCAAAAACTCAGCAGCCCTAAACAACACACATTTATAATCTGTAGCTTCTATAGGTTAGATGTCTGCACACAGCTTGGCTGAGTGCTCTGTGTAAGGGTCTCACAATCCAGGTGTTGGCTGGGGCTGTGGTCTCATCAGAGGCTTTAGTGAGAAAACATCTGCTTTCAAGCTCCCACAGATTTTCCTTGTAGTTACCACCTGAGGGTTTCAGTTTCTTGCTGGGATCTACTCTCAGCTCCTAGAGAGTGCTAACTCACAGTTTCTTGCCACATGAGCTTCTCCAACAGGGTCATTTACTTCATGGCAGCCTGCTTCTCCAAAGCCAGTAAAAGGGAGAGGGGGAGGGAGAGAGAAACCGAGGCAGCTAACAAATGAAGTCTTACATATTGCAATCATGGATGTGACATCTCATCCTTTTGCCATATTCTATTGGTTAGAATGAAGTCACAGTCAAAAGCAGGGGATTAAACAAAGATGCAGACGCCAAGAGGCAGGGGTCATGGGAACATCTTAGAGCCTGTCTATCACATCTACTATGAACCCGATTCTGTTTTAGGCAGCAGGGGTACAGCAGTGAACAAGTCATATCTTAAGAGGGAAGTGGTTAGGGGTGGGGAATGGAGGGAAGGAGGGAGAGGGAGAATCTGTCTGTAAATTAAAGGTCACATGTTAGATGAAAAGATATATCTACAGGGACGCCTGGGTGGCTCAGCGATTTGGTGCCTGCCTTTGGCCCAGGGTGTGATCCTGGGGTCATGGGATCAAGTCCCATGTCGGGTTCCCCACAGGTAACCTGCTTCTCCTTCTGCCTGTGTCTCTGTCTCTCTGTCTCTCTCTCTATGTCTCTCATGAATAAATAAATAAAATCTTTTAAAAAAGATATATCTACAAATCTCAATATCTGGACCTCATTTGGATTCTGATTTTTTTAATGTAAAAAACAAACCCTGATAATTATGAAACAATTGGAAATTTGAATGTCAACTAGATATTTGATGACATTAAGAAATTATTAATTTTAGAAGTATTTGTGGTCTTTTAATAGAGTCCTTAGTTTTTTAGAATTTCTTACTGAAATAGTAAAGATGAAATGATATATCTAGGAGATTTTCTTTAAAAAACTATGGGAGTGAGGGTGCCTGAGTGACTCAGTTGGTTAATGTCCTACTCTCGATATTGGCTCAGGTCATAATCTCAGATGGAGCCCTGTGTTGGGCTCTGCACTAGGCGTGGAGCCTGCTTAAGATTCTCTCTCTCCCTCTCTCTCTGCTCCTTCTCTCCTCCCTCTCCTGTGCTCTCTCTCTCTCATAAAAAAAAAAAAAAAAAACTTGGGAGTGAGAGAAGGTGGAGATATAAGTGAAACAGAATTCCCAGGGGTTGGTGGTGGTGTGGTGGGGATGATGGACATATGGAAGCTCATTAAGCTATTCTGTCAACTTTTGTGACAGTAATGTCACAAATGTGCTCAAAATCCTGCATAACAAAAGCTTTAAAAATAAACATATTGGTATATACTCTTGATACTAATCCTAGAAATGCAAATGAAAACCATGTGATGCCACTTCATGTCTATCAATTCACCAGAATTTTTTTTTTTTTGTGATGATACCCATTGCAAGCAAGGGTGTGATAAAACAGATTTCTGATGCATTGTTGGAAGAGGGTGGAGGATGAGTGGTGTACAAATGGGTACACTCTTCAGAAAGCATTTTGAGGGCAGCCCAGGTGGCTTAGCAGTTTAGTGCCGCCTTCAGCCCAGGGCGGGATCCTGGAGACCCGGGATCGTGTCCCAAGTCAGGCTCCCTGCATGGAGCTGAGCCTGCTTCTCCCTCTGCCTGTGTCTGCCTCTCTCTCTCATTCTGTGCGTGTCTCTCATGAATAAATAAATAACATCTTTTTTTTTTAAAAAAGAAAGCATTTTGATAATATGTATCGAGTCTTTAAAATATTCATATTCTTTAGGGCACCTGGGTAGCTCAGTGAGTTAAGCATCTGCCTTCAGCTCAGGTCATGATGCTGGGGTCCTGGGATCAAGACCAGCTTTGAGCTCCCTGCTCAGGGGGGAGTCTGTTTGTCCCTCTCCCTCTGCCCCCCTACTCATGCTTTCTCTCACTCCCTATCTCAAATAAGTAAATTCTTTAATAAAATACTCATATCCTTTGATCCATAATTCCATTTCTGGAAATTTACTCTAAAGAAATAACCTTCAAAGTAGACAGTTTATGCACAAAGATATTTATTACAGAATGTGTAATAGAGAATTCACCTTACCCAAAGAATGTTCTGGTCTTTGTCCTCAACTTTGGGAGGTGCTTCCTAGGTCCTTGGAATGTCCTGACTAATAAGAGTGTCTTTGTTTACCTGGGGATGATTTATGATCAGGTCATTGGGCCATGTGATATCCAATCTATGTCTAGAGGATCTGGAAGCTAAAGATCAGCCACACAGGTTGTCAACCATGGAGCTCCAATAAAAACTCTGGACATCAAGGCTTAGGTGAGCTTCCATGGTTGGCCATAGTCACTCCATGCATGTTGTCATATATTATTCCCAGAAAAGTAATGCCGTCTATGACTCCATGGGTAAAGAACAACTCCATGTCTGGATCTTTTCTGAAATCTCTTCCCATGGCTGTTTTCATCTGTATCTTTTAACTGTAATAAACCATAGCCATGAATATGATAGCTACCTGTGAGCTCTGTGAGTCCCTCTAGGGAATTATTGAAATTCAGGGCAGTCTTGGGAACTCCCAAACTTATCATTGGTGTCACAAATGAAGGTAGTCCTGTGAGCTGTTCCTAACTTTGCAGTTGATATCAGAAATGAGGGCAGGGGTGCCTGGGTGGCTCATTGGCTAAATATTTGACTCTTGATTTTGGCTCAGGTCATGATTTCAGGGTCATGAGATTGAGCCCCATATCCGGTTCTGTGCTCAGCAAGGAGTTTGCTTGAGATTCTCTTTCCTTCTCTGCCCCTCCCCCTGCATGCCCATGCACTCTTTCTCTATCTCAAAAAAAGCTTTAAGAAAATGAGGGCAGTCTTGTGGATTGTTTCCTTTCTAACTTTGCATGGCTTATTTACAAAATAAAAAAAAAAATCCCTGGGAACACAAGAATAATAGTTCAATAATAGCACTACTATGTGTTTCACATATGTAATATTATACAGGCATTAAATACAGCACTTATAAAGAATTTATATATTAATAGGAGGGAGGCTATGCAACATGTCCAATGCAAAATATTCAATGCAGAGTATTATCACTATATGCACGTAGATTTTGAAATACATGTAGAATAATGTCTAGATGAATTATACCAAAATGCCAGTGAGTAGCTATTTTGGGGTGCTAAGATTAAAAAACTTTTCCACATCTCTAAACTTTTCAAATGCTCTATAGTATGCCAATCTGTATGACTTACTTTGATAATCAGAAATGTCCCTGGGACAATGGCAAATCCCTGGGATCACTTCCAGGAGGGTAACTAACTAACTAAGGCTTCAGTCTTTGAGTGAGGCAAAGGGGGTCTTGAATTGAGTGCTCAAAACACTTTCCCAAATAAGGCACCTATTCTCATGGGATTCTGTTCTTGGAAATCTTGGCAGAGTGGAATGTGCACAAAAACTAATAAACAAGATGAGTTTTGGCTTAAAGAGTATCAGAAGGCTGAAGCCAGCAATGAGTTGAAATTTACACACACACACACACAACACACACACACACACACACACACACACACACACAAAGCCAAAAGCATCAGAAATGGCTTCTGCTTTTTAAAGTTAAATTTAGGGCAAGTTGGAAAACAAAGATGACAGAAGCCACTGTTTAGGAATGGTGGTGATTTTTATCAGATAGAAGGCAGAACTTCTACACCACTAATTTGCTTCCATCTTTTCTGTCAAATAACATCTTCTACCACGAAATGGGCAACACAAATGTTGATAAGAGAGAATTAAAACCCTGAGTGAAGAGATTATAAAAAGTGCACCTGTTCCCTAGCTACTCTAATGAATTAAAGTCGCTTACCTCAATGAATTACTTTCCAGGATGCTGATAACCCTTGCAAATGGGATTGCTAAATTATTGTCAGGGATCTTGGAGGCAACCAGGAGAATAGAAGATTTTCAGAGATGGAGATTGGAGCTTTTATAAGAAACTGCAGCCCAGATATAATGCATTACATTTCACTAAGCATTTTCATACAAATTCCTGTTTGTTTTTTAATAATAATAATAATAATATTTATAATGTTTATAATAATAAACAGTATGGTTGGATCAAATGAGAGAATAAAGGCTAAATGGTAAAGCCCTAAACAGAGGTTTGGAATTATAAGTAGGATAGATACAATTATTCCATCCATCTTACAGATGAAGACACTGAGATTCAAATAGACTTGCCCAAGTTCCCATTGCTGGTTCACTTTGCAAATACAGGGATCTAATTACTAACACCCAAGCAAGAGTTTCAAATTCTAAATAACTTCCAAGCACTCAGGAAACAAAATGTCAAACACTAGGACATTGTATGGATTCACTTACAAAACACACACATATAACATGATGACATCATTTCTATCTTTGCCATGGTTATTAGATTCTTGGATATGGTATATCTGTAATTCAACAAAGGATTTCCTAATCCCCTCCCATCAGGCACAATGTTGGGCTGTCCCTTAAAGGATGGTAGAAGCATGTCAGAAGAGGTGCCAACCAGGAAACCTAGAAAATTGTGTTAATGAGGCCAGAAGCTGAGTCAGGGTAGGCTGGGTCAGAGCCCAGTAACTATTAAAATGTGTATCCTATTTTTCTTACAGTTATATTGCTATAAGCAATAGACTCTTCATCTATTGACAGGAAACAGTGGACTTTCCTGAGAAAGTTTTGGTGAACTCACAGGACTGACAGAAAGGAGGAGTGGCAGGGCAAGGATGGACAGGACTTAATTGGCTAGAGAACCATGTTGTCAGGGCACTCCCCATGGAATGTGTGTATTTGGTGTTGTCTTTTGCTATTGGAGGCTGTCCTTACATCCAACTACTCAAGATTGGAAGTTTGGGACACTGAATCCCACTGCTTAGCTTTAGTAGTATTCCCATCCCTTGAGAAGGGGAGGAGAAATTTCATCTAAACTTCATGAAGTGAGAATGGAAGAGGACAGATTCCTTCCCCCAAAAAATTAGAGCTGTTGCTGGAAATAAGGTGAATAAACCATGTTTGGGCCCCAGGGGTAATCTGTTTCCAGAACCCACGCTAATATGTGGAGGGATTTCAGCAAAACAAAACAAAACAAAACAAACAAACAAAAACAAACGCCCCCCCCCCCCCCAAAAAAACACTCTTCCTTCCACAGAACGGTTGAGGCAGGACTGAATGGGAAAATGAATAGGAAAGTGTTTCAGAAATGCTAAGATGCTTACTCTTATTATTAATAGGATGGGAGGGAGAAAACTTCCCTGGTACATTTTGAGAAGGAATAGGACATATTCACCTTCTGGGCTCTCTTTTGAAGCCTGCCTGCCCTCAGGGGTCATTGCTCTCTTATGTGTAGTAACTTAGTGGAATGGGCTCTGTCCTTGTCACAAGGAGGCTTCTTTCAGGAAGTGAAATGTAATTCACTTGGCAAATCTAGAGCCATGCATTCCATTCAGTTGTAAAGCTGACATCTGGGTCTCCATCTCCCTGGTTACTGGGTCTATACCTCAGTTGGTTTGCAACTCGGGAAGGAAAAAAGATCTCATCTATCTACCTATCCCCAAACCAATCACAGTCAAATCAGAGGAGCCATTGAGAGAACAATGG
Source organism: Canis lupus baileyi (assembly GCF_048164855.1). Taxonomy (NCBI): domain Eukaryota; kingdom Metazoa; phylum Chordata; class Mammalia; order Carnivora; family Canidae; genus Canis; species Canis lupus. Next base: position 50,651,267 of record NC_132846.1, on the reverse strand, counting down.
CAAAGAGGGCCAGGCCAGTGCAAGGCAAACTGGAAGAGGTCCCCAAGGTCGGATGCTCATGCTCAGAGTGGCTTTATCTAGTTTCACCCTGGCTTTCATAAGCATGCAGCTGTTGAAGGAGCTAGAATACACAGGCATCTGACAAGGAATTTTACACTGTGGAGGATGAGATATAAATATAACAGAGTGGTTAACAGTATGGATTCTAAGTCAGAATACTTGGGTTCATATTGTGGCTCTGCCACTTAAGAGCTCTGTGCTCTCAGGCAAGTTAATTAACTGCTCTGTCCCTCGTCTGTTAAATGGGAATAATGTTAGTACCTACCCCACTGAGCTATTATGCAGATTAAGTGAGACAATGCACATAAAGCACCAGAACACTGTCTGGCACATAGTAAGTCTCAATAAATAATCTTCATCATTAGGAATACAGCATAGATGCTAGTTTAATTAGGGGGAATCAGTAACTACCATACCCAATGAGATTGCCTCATGAATATTAATCTAAAGAGAGGTTTCTAGAGGTTATTCAAGGGCTCTGTCCTGAATCCCATCCTCTCATTTTTGCCAGTGATGGAGGCCAACACAGAAAAGGTATGCCTCTCAAATCTGCAGATTAACCAAAGCTACGTATGAATCAAGGTGCATGCATGTCATGTCAGGATATGATTTTAAAAGATCTTTAAAAAGTGGAGCAGCAAACTAATCTAAGAAGATTAAATGCAATAGCAGTTGTACTGTTCTTCAAGTAGGTCCAAATCAAATTAAATCATATACATATAGGATGGAAAAATATGGCTTTAGCTATAGCAGGCATCAAAAATGCAGAGAGATTTTAGATTAGTGATAGTTTAAAAGAAGTCCAAAGGATATCTACTGAAGCCAGCAGAGTTAGTCTTCAGCAAAGTAGACACAAGTACAGAAAATGGAAGTGGATGCTTCCCACTTACTTCTGAGGGGAGGAGTGGGGGATTAGGCAGGGATAAGGAGGCTGCTCAAAGAGTTTAAAAGGAAAGGGCCACTGGCACGCTCCTAAGCCAGAGTCTTTGATGAATAACCAAATATAAGGGTTAAATCTAAAGGGACTTAACAGGATTGTGAATGGCAAAGAATCAGTACTTGGGAACCAAGTGGAAACAGGGTCTAAGTGAAAGAAGTAGGAGCATATGGAGAGGATACTAGGGAAATGGCCATGAGCACCATAACAGATCTTCGTTAGTATAAGGAAATACCTTCTAAGAGTTGAGCTTTCTGACTATGGATGAATAATATTAGGAGGCAGTAACATTCAGGCAGCTATTGGGTTTCCCGGGAAAATTGTAACAAATTCACATATCAGATGGGGAATAGGACTGGACCTCAGAGTTAAGTCCCTATTAGTTCTGAATTTCTGTGCTTTTATTGTCAAACAGTAAATACATAGCCTTCTTTTGACTGCAAGCACAGCACCCATCATATTAAGGAACATCAGTCCATTATGGAACCCAGAAATTAAAGTTCAGTAAAGCCACTCCTAAGCTGCCATGTTGATAGTTAGCCAAACTCCTGATACAAGAGTTCAAAGACACTGAGGTCTTGTTTTTCTTGATGCCCGTGGAGAGTTTGCAATCACCTGGCTGTGGGCTGCAGCCCTCTGGATGGAAAGCATGTCTGAGTCAGTGCCTGTGTCAGGAGACAGATGGAAGCTGGCCACATGACCTCTGGTCCCACATCCATTCCACCAAATGGAGAGACATGACAAGCCTTTTATTTTCAGGACAGAACACCATTGATTATTCCCTGTTAATGCTTCCCCGTCGATGGCGGGCCGGGACTAGAGGGAAATGGAAGGATGTGATATCCGGGCCCCCCAAAGGGAAAATCAATGTGATATGGTTTGTATTTCATTCTAGGATAACCTCTTTCTCTGAGTGCCAGCCCACAGGCCGCTGTTTCTCTCTCCACCAACTCCTCCAGACGTTGTCACATCCTCTCACACTCACCGAAGGACAGGGAGGGAGAGGAGAGGAGAGAAGGACCGGGTGCTTCGAATTATTAAACTCTGCTTTCATTCTCTTTCAGGAATTTACAGTCACTAACAGGTTACAGGATGCACAGACTTCCTCGGCAGGTTCAGATCAGAGGGGAAGAGCCTACCAAGCCAGCCGAAGAAACCCTTGTCTGACTTATTACAGATGCATACAGCAGACAGCTCATCTCAAAGGATGACCTTGGAAAACCGACAACCTAGAAACTGCATGCCCCCTGGCACAATGCTGAAAGTTACAAGTTAAGAGAAAGAGGCAAAGACTTGTATTGCAGGGAGGTGAGAGGCAAGAAGCAACCTCTCTTTGTGTGTATACACACACACACACACACACACACACACACACACACACACAAATCAAACACCACAAGTGTTTATGTTCCTCCCTCCCCAAAAGGAACCCAACATTTGAAACACAAATGCTTGAGGATCTTGGATCTAACAGAAAGGGGAGGTTTTGTTCCCTCTAGGGTCTCAGGGTGAAGTTAAAGCAATACTACTTTATTGTCTCAGAAGTGGGGAACCAAACCAGTAATATCCTGATACCTAGAGCTATACTCACCTTTTGGTTCCAGACAGGGCATTTTATTACCGTTTAACCTCCTCAGTATTGCAGCCTCATAGACCCATATAGTGTTGCCTCTGGAAAACTCTAGGATTATCTATTGCTGTTTATCCCCTTCACGTAGGACTTACCCTAGGAGAAGTGAACTCACTTTTCTCCATTTACCTTATTCCCTGGGGCCAAGAATCATAGGAGCTGAGCCCTCTGCCTGGGAGAGGTTGGACCGCGTGACCTCCAGTGAGCTTTCCAACTCTCAGACTCTGTGTCGGATCCCTGTGGTGTAGACCGAAGGGAATTGTTTTCTGCTTGTGGGAGAATGGAGCAGGTCCTGTTTTGCACACCGACACAGTATGGATAACCAATTCCACTCGAGTCCTAGCAGCATGCTTTCCAATGTATTGCTATATGTATAGGATCGTGTGTGTTAAAAAGATGAGCTAAAACATGAATAAATAAAACAAACAGCAGACAAAAAACCATGAGCTACTTTTCTAATAACTTAGCGTAAAAGCTTGTGTCCTAGCAGGTCTATGATTAATTCTGTTACTCGTTTCACAAGTGACTTGCTGTGAAACGGTACTACCAGTGAGGCTGTGGAACATGAACATCCTACAAGAGTCTTGAGACAGTGTCTCTACACATTCTTCTTCCCACAGGGGATCTACTTCATGCCTTGGGCTCTACCCCCCTCAGCTGGTGGCAGTCACTGGTGCCTGAGTCTCCCCTAGGCTCTGGGGCTCCATCAGCCTCACTTTCCTGCTGCCAGGGCTCTTTCCTCTACTCCACATTGACCAGACAAGTGCTCAGGAGCTTTGAGTTTGGCAGGGAGGGGCGCTAAAGACATCTTTGAGTAGCCGCTTCGTCCCACACCAGGGATATCCTGCTGGAAGAGATATATCCCATTCAGAACAGATGGTGAACAGAAGACTCAGGGGGCAGAGTCCCAGTGTGGCCTTTGCTGTGGAAATTCCTTTGCAGACAATGTGACAAATTATATATGGCCCCGTGGCCTGCTCTGAAAGTAAATGCCAGGCACCCTCAAGGATCCCCACACCACAGGGAGGGAGGATCCTTCAGACAGCCCAGGAGCAAGGACCTCTGTCCAGTACTTTGTGCCCAGGTCCTGAGCTTGATGGAGAGATGCAGTCTATACATGCCCTGCTCTGGGCTCTTAGACATACCCTTCGGACACTCAAAAACACTCACCTATGGTCACATACATTTTTGTTTGCTTGTTTTGTGTTGTTTTTATTGAATACAACATACTTCCAGAGACATGCACAGTCATACATGTACAGCTCGATGAATCTTCATAAAGAGAACATACTCATTAAACAAAGGCAAGATTACCAAAACTTCCAGAAGCCCTCTGTCTCCTTCGGTTAATCACACCTACAGCAGGCAAGCACACTCCTTATTTTTCTTTCTTTTCTTTTCTTTTCTTTCTTTCTTTCTTTCTTTCTTTCTTTCTTTCTTTCTTTCTTTCTTTCTTTCTTTCTTTCTCTTTCTTTCTTTCTTTCTTTCTTTCTTTCTTTCTTTCTTTCTTTCTTTCTTCTTCTTTTTAAAGATTTTATTTATTTATTCATGAGAGACACAGAAAGAGAGAGAGAGGCAGAGACACAGGCAGAGGGAGAAGCAGGCCCCATGCAGGGAGACCAACGTGGGACTCGATCCTGGGTCTCCAGGACCACGTCCCGGGCCAAAGGCGGCGCTAAACTGCGGAGCCACCCAGGGATCCCCACACTCCTTATTTCTAACAGCAAATTTCATTTTGCTTGTTCTTGACCTCATATGAATGGAATCACACAATATGTTCTCATGTTTCTGGCTGCTTTGCTCAAGCTTATGTTTCTGAGGTTCATCCATGTTATTGCATGTGGTTTGTTAACTCTCATTTCTATACAGCATTGTATGTATGAAAATTCACAATTTATAAATTCATTCTGTTGACAGACATCTGTATCTTTTCAGCTTGGGCTGCTATGTATAGAGCTGCTATGTGTACATATTTTGGTACACATAAGTTTACGTTTCTACTGAATATATACCTAAGAGTGAAATTGTTAGGTGGTTGGGTTTGCACCCGTACAGCTTTAATAGATATTGTCAAATAAGTTTCTGAGGCAGCTGTACCAACGTACGCCTTGCCAGGTTTAGGAGAGTGCCTGTTGCTCCACATCCTTACCAGTACTTGCCGTTGTTGCTCTTTTTAATTTCAGCCATTCTGGTGGCTCAGCGGTTTAGAGCCACCTTCAGCCTACGGTGTAATCCTGGAGACCTGGGATCGAGTGCCATGTCGGGTTCCCTTCATGGAGCCTGCTTCTCCCTCTGCATGTGTCTCTGCCTCTCTCTCTTTGTCTCTCATGAATAAATAAAATCTGTAAAAAAAATAATTTCAGCCATTCTGTTGAGTGTGTGAGGATATGTCATTGTGGTTTCAATCTGCATTTCATGAATGAATAATGACGTTTAGCACTTTGTCATATATTAATTGGCCATTTGGACATCCTCTTCTGTGATGTTTTGTCCAAGTCATTGGCCCATTATCCCGTTGGATTATTGGTTTAACTGATTTGTAGCAGTTTAAAAAATAGATTCTAGATGCAAGTCCTCTGTCACATCTTTGTATTGCAGGTATAATCTCTTACCCTGTGACTTTTTTACTCCCAATGGGCTCTTTTGACTTTAATGTAACCCAATGCATCAATCTTTTATCTTTAAATATTTTAAGAAATCTTACCCAACTTCAAGGTATTGGAGATACTTTCTTTTTTCCTGGAAGTTTGTTTAACTCTTTCACCTTTATTTTTATTTTTTTAAAGATTTATTTATTTGCTTGAGAGGGAGTGGGAGAGGGAGAGAGGGGTGGAGGGACAGAGTGAGAGTCTCAAGCAGACTCTGATATCTCAGACTCTGAGATCATGACCTGAGAAGAAACAAAGGATCAGTTGCTTAGCTGACTGCACCACCCAGGTGCCCCACTTTTTCACCTTTATGATGCAATCTTTATAGAACTGGTTTCCTTTAAGTAGTGAAAATGGGGATCAAGATTTATACTGCAAATGAATACCCAACTGAGTAAGCACCAGTACTGAAAAGGTCGTCTATTCCTTATTGCACAATCGAGTCACCTTTGAATCTGCTTCTGATCGATTTTGTGTCATTAATGTATCTATGTGTGTACCTATAATATAGAATAGCATTATAGCTTTATAAGAAGTCTTGATACATAGTGGTATAAATCTTTCAGCTTTGTTCCTTCAAGATTGTCTTCTCTGATCTTGGTATTTAACATTTTATCCTTCCTTCCTCCCTTTTTTCTTTTCTTTCTTTCTTCTTTCTCTTTCTTCCTTCTTTTTCTTTCTTTCTTTCCTTCCTTTCTTTCTTTCTTTCTTTCTTTCTTTCTTTCTTTCTTTCTTTCTTTCTTTCTTTCTTTCTTTCTTTCTTTCCTTCCTTCCTTCCTTCCTTCCTTCCTTCCTTCCTTCCTTCCTTCCTTCCTTTCTTTCTTTCTTTCTTTCTTTCTTTCTTTCTTTCTTTCTTTCTTTCTTTCTTTCTTTCTTTCTTTTTTTCTATGCCTGATGTGGAGCTTGAACTCACCACCTCAAGATCAAGAGTCCTATGCTCAAAAAAAAAAAAAAAAAAAAAAAAAAGAGTCCTATGCTCTACTAACTGAGCCAGCCAGGTGCCTTGGTCTTTAATGTTTTTACATAAATTTTACAGTTAGCTTAATTACCTCCCTACTCCCCCAAAGAAACCCAAACTGCTGTGATTTTGACTGGGATTGCATCCTTTCTATAGACTAATTTGGAAAAAACTGACATTTGAGCTTTTCAATTCATGAACACAGCAAATATCTCCATTTATTTAGGTCATTTTAATTTTCTCTCAATAATGTTTTCTCTGTAAAGGTCTTGCACATCTTTCATTAGATGTATTCTCAGGTATTTTATATCTTTAATGCTATTGTAAATGGCATTTTAAATTTTCATTTTGTTTGTTTATTCATATTCTGTTCATAGTATTTATTTTATATATATAAAATATTATTATATATAATATATAATAATATAAAATATTATTAGTATATATATCACTATATATATACTATATATGCCGTATATATATATATAGTCCCCTGAATTTGGGGACTGCTCTATTCTGTATTTCTAATAATCCTAATAAACCATAGATTCTTTAGGATTTTCTACATAAACAATCATATCATCTGTGAATAAAGGCAGTTTATCCCTTCCTTTACAATCTTTACAACTTTTTTTTCTTACCTTATTACAACTGTTATAATCTCTAGCACAATATAGAATATAAATATGATTAGGAGGTATTCCCAACTCAGGGAGAAAGCTTTCAATATTTCACTATAAACCATGATATTTTCTGTAAGATTGTTATAGATGAGATGATCTTTACCAGTTTAAGAACACTTCTTTCCATTCCTAATGTGTTAAGTATCTATCATGAATAAGTATTTGATTTTACTAAGTGCTTTTTCTTCATTATTCTATTAAGATAGTCTCACTCTTTTTCTCCTTTATTATGCTAGTTTGGTTAAATACACTACTTTTTTAAGTTGAGATATATCATGTACCATAATGTTCATCCTTTTAAAGTGTACAATTCGGTGGTTTTCAGTATATTCATAAAGCTGTGCAATTGTCATCAGTATCTAATTCCAGAACATTTTAATCATTCCCAGAAACTCACTCCAATCCCATTAGCAGTCATTCCCCATTATCTTCTTCCCTCAGTCTCTCCTAGCTACTAATCTACTTTCTGCTTACATAGATAGGCCTATTCAGGACACTTCATTTATAAGTGGAATCATATAGTAAGTGGCTTTTGAGTCAGACTTCTTTCACTCAGCATAACGTTCTTACAGTTCACCAATGTAGGATGAATCAGTACTTCATTCCTTTTCATGGCTGAAAAATCATCTCACATATCTATATACCTTATTCTGTTTATCAATTTTCATTAGTTGGACATCTGAGGTGTTTCTACTTTTTGGCTATTATGAATAATGCTGCTATGAATATAGGGGCACAGATTTTTAATCCTTGGGAATTATATACCTAGGAATAAAATTTCTGGGTCATCAGGTAACCTGTATTTAACATTTTGAGGAACTTTCTTTTTTGTTTGTTCGTGTATTTAACATATTATTTTTTCTTTTTTAATTTTTTTTTTTTTTTTTTGCTTTGAGGAACTTTCAAATTGTTTTCCAAAGTGGCTACACCATTTTACATTCCCAACAGCAATTTATGAAAGCTCCAATTTCTTCACATCCTTGTCAACACTTGCTATTGTCTGTATTTTTTTGAGGATTTTTAAAAAAGTAATCTCTGCACCCAATGCGGGGCTGGAACTTACAACCCTGAGATAAAGTTGCATGACCCACTGACCACGCCAGCCAGGGGTCCCTGTATTTTTTGTTTGTTTCTTCTGTTTCTTTTCTTTTTTTTTTTTTTCTTAATTACTTTAAGGGTAGAATTCAGTGATTCATCAGTGCATACAACACCCAGTGCTCATTACATCACGTGCCCTCCTTAATGCCCATCACCCAGTTACCCCATCCCCCACCCACCTCTCCTCCAGCAACCCTCAGTTTGTTTCCTAGAGTTAAGAGTCTCTTATGGTTCTATTATTGTCTTCCTTGTGGGTGTGAAGTGGAATTTCATTGTGATTTGATTTGCATTTCCCTAATGAGTAACCACATTGAACATCCTTTCATGTGCTTATTGGCCATCTGTATCTGTTCTTTGACAAATGTTTATTCAAATCCTTTGCTTACTTTTTTTTTAAGATTCATTTATTTATTTAAGAGAGAGAGCGAAAGAGAGCATGTGAGCAGGGGGAGGGACAGAGAAAAGAGGGAGAGAGAGAATCCCCAAGCAGATGCCCCACTGAGGGCACTGCTGAGCAAGGCTCGATTCCAGGATCCCAAGATCATAACCTGAGCTAAAATTAAGATTTGGACACTTAACTGGCTGAGTCACCCAGGCAGCCCCCAACCTTGACTATTTTTTAGTTGGATTAACTTTTTATTGTTTAGTTGTAAGAATTATTCATATATTCTGGATACCAGACTCTTATCAGAATGTGAGTTACAAATATTGTCTCCTATTCTATGGGTTGTCTGTTTTCTTGGTAGTGTCTTTTGAAGCACAAAAGTTTAAAATTTTGATGAAGTCCAGTTTATCTATTTTTGTTTTGGCTGCTTGTGCTTTTGGTGTCATATGTAAGAAATCATTGCCTAATGAAAGATCATGAAGATTTATACTTGTATTTTCTACTAATAGTTTTATATTTTAGCTCTTACACTTTGGTGTTTTTTTTATCCATTTTAATTTTTCCCTATGGAGTATGAAGAGATCCAACTTTATTTTCTTGCCTGTGGATATCCAGTTGTCCCAGAACTACCTGTTGAAAACACTGCTTGATTTTGTAGTATTAAGACAACATTGTAATCCTGAAATAAATTACACCATTGGACTCTACTTACTAATATTCTGTTTAGGGTATTTATTAAGTATGTTCATGAGAGGGGCAGCCCCCGTGGCGCAGCGGTTTAGTGCCACCTGCAGCCTGAGGTGTGATCCTAGAGACCCAGGATCGAGTCCCGCGTAGGGTTCCCTGCATGGAGCCTGCTTCTCCCTCTGCCTGTGTCTCTGCCTCTCTCTCTGTGTCTCTATGAATAAAATAAATAAAATCTTTAAAAAAAAAAAAAACTATGTTCATGAGAGATATTGGTCCTATAACTTTCATTTTTTATAATGTTCTTCTGATCCTTTGGCATTAAAATTATGGTGGCCTCAAAATGAGTTGGGAATTGTTTGTTCTTTCTCTATAATTTGAAAGTTTGTATAAGGCTAGTCTAATTCCACTAAATGTTTAGAAGAAATTGCTTAGTAAAGACATCTGGACCTGGAGATTTCTTTATGGGAAAGTTTTAGGTCAGATTCAAGTTCTTAGCTATAAAACATTCAGATTTTCTATTTCCTCCTCAGCTGATAAACTGTGTTTTCATAGAAATTCCATTTCATGTAGATTTTCAGATTTATTAGTATAAAAATCTTCATAATACCTACTTATAACATTGGTAATTTGTACCTTTTTTCTTATTTTCTTGATCTAGTAACTTTTTTCTTGCTATCAGTTTATCAATTTTATTAGTCTTTTCATAAAACCCAGCTCTAGATTTTTCTTATATATTTTTTCTATTTCATTAATTTCTATTATCTTTTTTGTTTTCTTTACTCTTTTCAGATTTAATTTCCTATTCTTTCTGTACTTTTTGAGATGGAAACTTAGATTTTTAGTCTTTCTTTTCTTTCATTAAACGCAGATTTAAAGAAACAAATTTCCCTTTAAGTACAGGCCTAGCTTTTTTTTCAAGTTTTGATGTATCATAATTTTTATTTTAATTTAGTTTAAAATATTGTCCATCATTGTAACTTCTTTTGAATTATTGGTTATTTAGAAGCATATTTCCATATGAGGATTTTCTAGTTATCTTTTTGTTATTGATTTCTACCTTAATCCCACTTTAGCCAGAGAACATATTTTGGATGATTTCACTCTTTGGAATTTGTTAAGACTTGCTTTATAAGGACCAGTATTTGGCAAATTTTGGTAAATGTTCCATAGGCATTTGGAAAGAACATATATCCTGACAATGCTGGTTGCAGTATGCTGTGTGCATCAGTTAAAGTTATTACTTATGTTGAAACTTCCATATTCTTAAAGATTTTTCACTGTACTGTTACTTATAGTTCTCTAATTTTGCTTTCTATATTTTGAAACTACAGTATTAGGTGCATTAAAATACAAAATTATTACATCTTCTTGGTAGATTTAATTTTTTATTTTTATGAACTGTCCTCTGTATCTTTAGTAATGCTTCTTGACTTAACGTTTACTTTGACTAATATTGTATAGCTACATCAGATTCCTTTTGGTTAGCCCTTGGTTGGTGTACCTTTTTCCATTTTACTTTCAATCTTCCTTTGTCTTTATACTTAAAAAATGTGCCCCTGAAAGCAATATATAATTAGGTTTTAAAAAGTATTTTTCCATGTGGTAAGCAGCCTCTTTAAGATGATCCCAAATGATCCCCACCTTCTGTATTCAAGCCCTTGGATAATCTCTTCCCCTGAGTGTGCACCAAAACTAACTCACCTGTAGTGAATTCTAATGATCAGCCATGATCATAAGTCATTTTATACATAATACAAGTTTATCTGTAGGAAAAATTCCTAGGATTGTTAGGTTAAAAGATATAATGTGCCTTTGTAACTTTGATATTGCCAGCCTCCACAGTTTGCACTAATTTATGCAAGGTGTGAAAATGCCTATTTAACCACATGCTCACCATTATAGCATGTTATCAAGATTTATTATTTTTGATAGGTGAAAACTTTATCTTATTACAAGTGAGGTTTAACATATTTTCATATGCTTAAGAGGCATTTGTATTTTCTTTTCTATAAAATGTCTATTAATTTATTGGATTGCTGATCTATTGCCTATCTATTGGATTGCCTCTTTTTTGAGGGGCTCTTTTTACATTAGATAAATTAGTCCTTATCTTGATGGAGTTACACATATCTCACCCAGGTTCTCATTGGCATTTGCTTATGATGCTACTGTTATAAAGAAATTCTTTATCTCTATACAGTCTCATCTAGCAATCATTTCTTATAAGGCTTTTGGGTTTTTTTTTTTTTTAATTTTGTATTTATTTATGATAGTCACACACACAGAGAGAGAGAGAGAGAGAGGCAGAGACAGAAGCAGAGGGAGAAGCAGGCTCCATGCACCGGGAGCCCGACATGGGACTCGATCCCGGGTCTCCAGGATCGCGCCCTGGGCCAAAGGCAGGTGCTAAACCGCTGCGCCACCCAGGGATCCCGGCTTTTGGGTTTTGTAGCAGACTCAGGCTGTCCTCACTCTCACGTCATAAGAAAATTTTCTTTTTTTCTAGTACATTGAGAGTTTTATTTCTTATGTTTAAGTCTTAGAACTGTCTGCAAGTTTTCCTGAAATAAGGAGTGAAGTGTGGATTCAACTCAATTTTTTTCCAGAACACTACCCAGTGATCTCCAATTCCTCAGTAATCTTTTTCCTACTGATTGAAAAGTCACCTTTATCATACTTAATTCCCATATGTAATTTCAATCTGTTTCTAAACTGTTCTGTTATACTGATCTGACTATTCAAATTATTACAACTGTTTTAATTCCTGTAGATTTATAAATTTTAAGCATCTATATTATTAATCTCCTTTTATCACCATCCCTTTCTTTCTTGTATACTCTTGCTTGGTTTTCCATATGAACTTCAGAATCAGTCTGTGTAAATCTATTTTAAAAATCTGATTGGTATTTTTATTGGATATCAGATTAAATTTATAGATTAACTAGGGAGAGGTGACAGCTTTATGATGCTAATTGTTATGTATAAACATGGTATGTCTTGTCTTTTCAATTGTTCAGGTCTTGTTTTGTGTCATTAGTATTTTAGAATTTTCTAAAAACAGTATTTCTTGAGTTTATTACTAAGTATTTTATATCTTATGTTTTCTACTGTGGTTATAAAGTGGGTTTTCTTTCCTTATAGCTGTAATTAGACATTGTGTATACAAAGGCTGTTGATTCTGAAAATTAATTTTGTAAGCCATTTAATTTATTGAATTCTTGTTTTAAGTTTTTGGTTACTCCTTTTTAGTTTCTAGGTTGATAATCCAATCATATCAGCCAATTATGATTTTATCCTCTCTTACTAATTCTATACCTTTCATTTCTTTCTCTTGTCTAATTGTTTTAAGTCCTGAAGGACAATTTTAAGTAATAGTGATTATTAGTGGACATCTTTATCTTATTTCTGACTTTAATGAAAGTGTTTCTCTAATTCTCAGTTAAGCATGGTGCTGGCTTTGGATTGAGATAAATATATTTTATCATATTAAGGAAATACCCAGCTAGTCTTCATATTAAATGGTCCTTGTGTTCCTGAAATAAGCCTCATTTAGTCATGGTGAATTCCCCTTATCTGGAGCCAGCCTGACTGGGTTAAAATCCTAGAACCATAACTGATTAGTATTTGAGTTCAGGTAAAATACTTTAATCCCTTTTTGACTCGGTTTCCTTCTCTGAAAAATGGGGATGATAAAAATATCTCATTAGGTTGTGAAAATCAAATAATTAAGAAAAGCTGAGCATCTTTCCACTTGCTTAAGGGACATTTTCCTCTGAAAACTGTTCAAATCTCTTCCCTATTTTCCTATAGGACTTCCTCTATTTTTAAAAGGTCTTCATGGGACACCTGGGTGGCTTAGCAATTGGGTGTCTGCCTTTCACTCAGGGATCCCAGGGTCCTGGGATGCAGTACCTTATTGGGCTCCCTGCAGGGAGCCTGCTTCTCCCTCTGCCTGTGTCTCTGCCTGTGTGTGAATTTATTTATGAATAATTATTATTCATAAATATACTATTATATATTTATTTAATATATAATTATATATTATATAATTTTTATTTATATATAAACATGTAATATAAATTATAATATATAATTTATATATTTTTATATATTAATTTAATTTTATATATATAATTATAATATATAATTATAAATTAATATATGTTAATTATATATTAATATATAAATATATTATATATTTATTAAATATATTATTATAATTTATTTATGGATAAATAAAATCTTTTTTTTTTAAAGGTATTATTTATTTATTTATGATAGTCACAGAGAGAGAGAGAGGCAGAGACACAGGCAGAGGGAGAAGCAGGCTCCATGCACCGGGAGCCCGACGTGGGATTCGATCCCGGGTCTCCAGGATCGTGCCCTGGGCCAAAGGCAGGCGCCAAACCGCTGCGCCACCCAGGGATCCCGGATAAATAAAATCTTAAAAAGAAAGGTGTTCATAAACTAGGAATATAAGCCCTTAATGTGTGGAAATAAACTGCAAATATGTCATCCCAGTTATCACTTGTATTTTACTTTGGTATATTTTGCATGGAAAAGTTTTTGATTTTATTTTTTGGCATAGTCAAATATATCTCTTCGTGTACCTGGATTTTTAAATTACTTGTAATCTGGAAGATTACATTCCTGGCCTCAATCCTGCCCCTTTTTCAGTATCCCCACCCTTTGCCATGTGAATTTACAATCCTTTCCACGAATGCATGAAGACTATTTTCCTAGTGGTCCAAGGAGAATGAAAGACATGTGGTACAAACCTGCCCTAGCTGAGCTCAGGTCCAGAATTATGCAATGACTAGCTAATACCACTAGGAAAGTTTCCTCACTCCTAGATTATAGAGTAGGGGCTGGCAATCTTCTTTTTTATAAAGGGTCAGATAGTAAACATTTGAGGGTTTGAAACCAGGTAAGTTTATTTCCTTTCTCTCCTCCCCCTTTTTTATTGAACACCTTAAAAGTTTTTAAAAATATATTTAAAAAAAAATCTTATTTGGCTCCCAGGAGCCCAAAAATAGGCCCCTGGCCAGATTTAGCCCTCAGGTCAGTTTGCTGAGGAATTCATCTTGTTTTTTCTAGTAATTGTGTGGACAGCATCATACAATTAAACTTCTGATCAATTTCAAGATTATCCTGGTACATAGTGAGGAAGAGATCCAAGTTACTTTTTCCATATAGCTATCCAGTTATCCCAACAAAACCATTCATTTAATTTTAAGAACATTTTTTTAAAAGTAAACTCTACCACCAATGTGGGGCTCTAACTCCCAACCCTGAGACCAAGAGTTACATGCTCTGCCGACTGTGCCTGCCAGGCACCCCTCAACACCATTCATTTTTAGTCCATCCTTCCCCCACTGACTTCAGACATTGCCTTTATTATATCCTGAATTTCTATATGCAGTTGGATCCATTTCTGAATTTTCTATTCAGTTCGTTTATTCATGTATTGGTACACTTTCAGTCTTAGAGGCTGTATGCTTTAATATCTTTTCCCTTCAAGTGCCCTTTTTCAGGCTAGTCTTGCTCATTTGCTCTTCTAAATAAACTATAAGTCAGAGGGATTTCCACTACTTTGGTGGGTCACACAAAATCTTTCTACAAAGAATATACAGTTTCGGATTTTAAACTACTAAATGTTTAGTGTTACAGGACTAATCAAGTTTTCCATTTCTTCTGATTGAGTTTTGGTAATTATCCTTCTGGAAATTTGTCCGTTTTGTCTAAGCTTTCAAATTTACTGTCTAAAGTTTTTCATGGTATTACTTTATTATCTTCTAAGGTATCTATAATTATGTGTCCCTTTTCTTTCCTAATATTGTTAGTGCCTTCTCTTTTTTTTTCTATCTTTTCTTTTTTTTCTATCTTTTCTTAATGATGTTAAAGATTTGCTTGTCATAATTTTTAATTTTTCAATAATGTGTTTATTTCATTTCATTAAATTCAGATCTTATCACTATTATTACTTTTGCCTACAATTTCTGTCCATTTGTCATATTACTAAAAGAAGGTTTTTTTTTTAAAAAAGATTTTATTTATTTATTCATGATAGAGAGAGAGAGAGGCAGAGACATAGGCAGAGGGAGAAGCAGGCTCCGTGCCAGGAGCCCGACGCGGGACTCAATCCCGGGACTCCAGGACCGTGCCCTGGGCCAAAGGCAGGCGCCAAACCGCTGCGCCACCCAGGGATCCCCTAAAAGAAGGTATTTTAAACTTAGTTTTGCCCATTAACTTTTATGTATACTGAGCCTCTATTATCAAGCTTAGTTGAGAATTAGTATGTCTCTCTGGCAAATTGAACCACTTATCAGGGATTGAGCCAACATGTGTTATTTCACAAAGATTATCTTTACTTTCTCTGATTAGCTTCCTCTTCTATTTTTTTTTCCATCCTTTACTTTCAATCTTCCCGTGACTAAGTTTTGGAAGTATCTCTTCTAAATAGCATATAAGTGGATATTTAAAATCCAGTATTACTGGCTTTATCTTTCAACTGGAGAGTCTAGTTCATTAACACTTATAACTGATAGATTTGAATTCTTTTACCAGCTTATTTTCTTTTTCTCACCTTTCCAGTTTGTCTTTTTATCATTTCTTCCCCCCACCCCCATAGTAACTTAAAGGCTATATTCTCTATATTTATTCTTTTAGTCATTACCCCAAATATTTTGACATGTCTTCTTACCTAAAGGCCCCAAAATAATGTCTTTAACTCCTCCTGAACAACTGAAGGGCAGTAGGACACTGTAACTCTCATTACACCCTTTCAAAATTACATGTTTTTTGGTATTTATTTTTGGTAAATACCATGCCTGGTATTTTGAGGCCTTTTATTTCTTGATATAGACTTAAAACATTTAGTTTATATTGTGTGGCAGTAAGTACATCTAATGTGTTTGAGTCTGATTCTCCCGCAGGTTGTTTCTGATGACTCTCCCTTATGGTATCTTGTTTCCTTCTTTGGTTTGTGTTTTTTAACTATGAGTTACCCACATTCTTTATAACTATGTGTTGTTCTTTGATACTGTGATTAAAATTTCGCTCCTCTTGAGAGAATTTGTGTTTGCTTCCACAAGTCATCTGAGGTTACTACTGACCTGAGTCCATTGTAAGTTAAATTCCCATTTGTAGTATTTTAGACTATTCCAACAGAATAAACTTAGGCCATAAACCTCTATAAGGGACAACTTGTTAAACATTTTTAGGCTGAAACAAACTTTTCCTCCACCTAAGGCTGAGAAAGGACTTGCTGTAACTTCTGCTTGGTGGATTTACTTAGTATTGATATTTACGCTGTGAGTATAGCACTTTCAGAGCCTCCATTTTGTGGGAGATCTCAGGCTAACCTCTCTGCTTTGAGCAAGCCCTGCTTTACCTCCTACACTCACCACAGTCACCGTAACAGAGGCCCAAGGGGACCACATCTCTGCAGATACTTTGAGGGTGAAAGATGGCTTTCATCTCACTTGTTGCCTAAGTCAAAGTTGAGCTTTCACAGTAGTTTTGACCTCTATAGGTTCTTTCATTCCTTGTTACTGCTCAGTGCATTCAGAAAGATTTTTTTTGGACCCTTGAGAATCAATGATAAAACTCACCCAAAAAGTAAAAGAATTCAGTAAGGTAGCAGGATATAAAATTAATATACAAAAATCAAAAGCTTTCCTATATAAGAACAATAACCAAGTAGAAGACATAATGGCAGAGAAAACCTCATTAGTAGCAACAAAGAAGGACTACTAGGGGATAAACTTAACAAGAAATGCATAATACCTATCCAAGGAAGATTTTTAAACAGTCCTGAAAAGGCAAAAAAAAAAAAAAATAGACATGAAAAAATGGATATACATCCCTTGTTTTGGATAACTCGACATTGTAAAGACGTCAGTTCTCCCTAAGTGAGCTAATAAATGTAATGCAATCTCAGACATGTTGGTACTAAAGTTTATATGGAAAAACAAGTATGTAAGAATAGCCTGGAAAAGAAAGATTATACAGGGGACTAGCTCTATCAGACATTAAAACATACTATAAAGTTTCTATTATTTAAAACAGTGTGCTACTGTGCACAGATAGACCAATGAATAGAATCGAAAGCTCAGAAACAGACCCAAGTACATATGGATCCTGGATTGAATCCTTAACCAGAAAAAGGACATTACAGGGAAAACTAGTGACACTGAACTAAGTATGTAGTTTAGTTGGTAGGATTATGTCAATGTTAATTTCCTAGTTTCGATAACTGTACCATGGCTATGCAAGCAGTTAACATTAGAAGCTAAGAAAAAGGCATAGGGCAAAACTTTCTATACTATTTTTGCCACTTTCCTAGAAGTCTAAACTTATTTCAAACTAAAAAAAAATTTAAGTTTTAAATTGAGCTCCAAAAAATGAGAAGGGGCTCTAAGTCACACTAATATGGAACACTAGAAAAAGGGCCATACATTACCACTGTTGGCCCAAACCACTAAATTGGTTCCATTTTACAGGGTTCAGCTAACTTTATAGCATGGTATCAATGAGACCCAAATCATGGAATCAGTGCTTAGTATGGGCCAGCTGCATTGGTTTTATCCTATGGACACTTTTCTGCAGCATTGAAATTGTGAAGATTGCAAAGTTCCCCAATATAGAGTGTAAATTGATCAACACCAATTTACTGTGATGACTGAGGAAAAAAATCCCCAAATACATATTTTAGAGTGGCAACTTTGCTACTGAAGCACAGAACTAGCAATTAAGATTAGCATATTGTGCATTAAATTCTACCAAGATAAGGTGCTTTAAGAATAACCTCAGACTGGCATCATGATAGAACACATGAAGAATTCAGTCAGCCATGGTGCAGGGTGATACTTCCAATTCAGCTTCATCTACTCCTAAGCTTGTCAGTAGCTCCTACAAATAGATGGATCTGGTTATATTTCCCAGGGAGGTGATCAAGGGGTTGGAAACCTGTTCACATCTCAGTTCCAGCTTTGTCTGCACAATGGGCCAGTTGCAGTAGGCTTTCCATGACTACACAGCAGAGGAATACTGGGACAGCTCTACAAATCAGGAAGCAAGCTAGTTTACCTAGGGTCCTTCACTTTGTCTCCTGCTCCTGTATACTGTCAGCCATACCAAAATACTTACAGTGCTGTGTACGGACCATGCCCTTTAGGCTGGATGGCCTCATCCTCTCCTGTTCATCCTCCAGGACTCGGTCTAGTATTTTTCAAATCCTCTCTCTACTCAGTTTGAGTTGGAGTGCCTTACTCCTTGCTGCCAAGATACCCTGGTTTTCTTTCTCAAAATTCATCATTCTAAATTGTAATATTTGCTTTCCTGGTCTCTTCCTCAGAAGACCATGAATATCATGAATGCCTTTCTTCATTGTATATTCAGCAGCTAGCAGGATGCTTGACATAAAATGTACTCTTTTCACATCTGAGTGAAGGGACATTTATAAAGGTTAAAACTGTTAAGACAGCTATCTTGCTAGCAGCTCTATGAGATGTTTAGCAAGATGTTCAGAATGGTTCATCATTACCATTAACAATTCAAAGTACATGTCCTCCTGGCTTAGGGATCCATTTTGCTTTGGCCTACAAAGGATAATGTCTGTTTACTGCCATAGATTTGGAAGATTTTATTGACTTTTGCTCTAGTTATTTCTTCCCAAACCAAGAATTGGTCACTATAAGAAGATGCCACAGAAACTGCCTATCTTCTTTCAATGATGTAGGCATAGAGGAGATGAGCCCATTCACAGTTGCTTTCATAGAGAAACAGCCTACCAGGAGCAACAGGTAAATGGAGCAAAAGAGTGTCATGAGACACCCAGTTCCAGGCCTAGTGGCACAGTTTATTTCAGATATACATGGCCACCGTGAAAAAAGCAGTACAGGGTGTTACTGGGAACAGAAAGTCTAGCACCAAACTTGGGAGTTTAAATGCTGGCTTACACTGATTTTACTATGTGACTCTGAGCAAGTTAATCTCTAACTACAAGCATATTTCATTACTTTAAGACAGACATAAATTTATCTACCTTAGAGTTGAAGATTGAGATGCTGTTGACAAATGGCATATAATAATAACTCAGTAAATAGTCATTATTATTATTGTTATTAGGGGCTCTGGAAAGGGTCAGGCTGGCTTCAAGCAGAGTATATCTAAGGACCTTAGGAATATCCTGCTTTGCAGCAGCCACCTTCCCCAATAGGTCCCTGAGGAAGACTGGCTTAGTGAGTGCTCAATACATGTTGGTTCAATCAGTAAATAGGAAAATGGCCCTAGCGGACTTTTGTTATTCTTATCAGCCATCCAGCATCTGAACTTGTCTCCTATGTTTGAGGAATTCATCCAACTCCAACAGAAGCTACACATTCCAGATAACCTCATTCTCCCTTCCAGCAGCTAGGACATAAGCTCATGAGTACTAATCAGAGCCACTCATCCCAGACTTTGAAACAGAAACTAGTGATTGAAAGAAGCCAGGAACACAGGATCCCTTCTGGTCAGAGTGGAACCCCTACATATAGTTCCAGAGGTAGCATGCAGTGATGGTAATAAAGTAGAAAATCAAGTTCCACTTTACCATTAGTAGAGCTAGGTAGGGCCTGAAACCCCAATAAATATTCTCTAATAAAGTAAGATCCAACACAGTCAAATCAAAGGTCAAAAATTGGTGAGGAAATGAGTCTGTCTCCCCCATTAAACCCAAACCAACCTCTTACCAGCAGCAGCAAACAAAAAAACGGAAGTAAGCACTAGGTGGAGGTAGCCTCCTTATATGGAGAAGGCGGCCCAGGCCTCCTTACCAGTCCAAGATCCTGGATAGGAGATAGCAGAAGGAGGACCACAGTTCAAGCCTGACTTTTCATGAATGGCAACTCCAAGAGTAAACAGGGGCAATCCATCTGACCAATGTGGCTGGCAACCTTCCTACCTCAGTGGACCTGGAGGAGAGACAGCGAGAAACGAAGGAAGAAGCGGAGACCTCGAGCATGCTCTCCTCTATGTGCCCAACAATGACTAAGGAATGTAAATGCTTCCCTCTAAGTCCATGCTTTCAGCCAATGCATTAGGTGGTACAGCCAAGGAGCTCATTAGTACATAGGTGTTAACTGAAAAATTGGAGGTGAGAACGGGGACATTCACTCTGTTGGACTGACCTACCAACCGATCTGCACACTATGGAGATGGAAAAAGCAAAGTAGAGAAAAAAAATCAGGAGAGAGCATGGTGAAATAAGCAGAATTCCAAAAAGGGAATAGTTATGCAGTGTGAAGTCATAAGCATCAACCGAAGGGCTACTATATTTTGACAACTGGTGAATCCAGCAAAAACGATTTTAATAGCAGTGAATGTAGCAACCAGGTTTTGGCATGGTGGTTCTCAGCCCCAGCTGCACCATTGTTTTTTTTTTTTTTAAGATTTATTTATTTATGATAGACATAGAGAGAGAGAGAGAGAGAGAGAGAGAGAGAGAGGCAGAGACACAGGAGGAGGGAGAAGCAGGCTCCATGCCGGGAGCCCGACACGGAACTTGATCCTGGGACTCCAGGATTGCGCCCTGGGCCAAAGGCAGGTGCTAAACCACTGAGCCACCCAGGGATCCCCATGCACCATTGTTTTAAAAAATGAAGCCTGTCCCACCTCCCAATACTCATGTAATTGGTCTGTGGTCCAGTTGGGGGAATTAAGATTTTAAAAAATCTCCTGGGGTGGTCCTAACATGCAGCCAGGGTTAAAAAACCACTGCTTCAGTGGATTGAGAATTAATGAACAGGAAGTGTAAGTGTATTTTAGTGGTAGTCAAGAGGTTCAAAGGGTTCAAAAAGGTGTTTTCGTTTCAAGAGGGAATCTTTAAACATGTTCAAATGCAAAGCTGTGTCAGGAGTAAGAAGCTATAGCTAGACTGAACAAGGCATCTGATCCAAGAAGAGGGACTCTGGGCATAGGAGAAGGGATTTGTCTTGGGCAGGATAAGAACAAGAACGAAGTGAGGAAGGGTATATGTAAGGGTACACAATTGGGGGTACTCCTGTCTAATGCTTTATTACTTATTAGGGAACGGGGGAGATTAGCTGCTGAGGTTGAGAGAAGGTAGAGGTAAGAAGAGTTAGAAATGGCCACAGTCTGCAATAGCTACTGACAACAAGATTGGGATAAATACTGAGAGCAGTTCAAAATGTTGCCATGATTTTAGGGTGGCAAAGTCTGCATAATCATGACAATTGTTCATGGAAAAATACATGGCCCACTGGGAGGAGCAAGATGTAGAATCTACACATAGATTCTACATAAAATGGGTTCATTGAAGTCAAAGCCATCAAGGCCATTTATAAGTTTTCTGATATTTTTTTCTTTTTCAGTTAAAAACATTTGAATGAGGGATCTGCGAGGGTCAGAACTCACTTCTGGAGGAAAAAAAAACATTTATTTTCATAATTTACATCTTAAAAATCTTTTTATATTCCCATAGTTTGAAAGCATCCAGTAACAACATTATTGGCCAGAGGTATTTTTAACTGGTTTTCAAGATGGAAAAGAAAAATTACATGGTGTTTTAAAAAACTGCAAAGATTGAAAGGAGAGGTTAGCAGCTTACACATATGTGTTAATCATGGTTTTTTTTGCTTTTCTATAAAGTACAATGTTTTAACAGATTTAAAAAAAAAACCCTTCTGGCTGGGAAAACACTGCCCCTCCCAGGGCTAGCTGATTCTTAGCAAAGGATTCAGCCAGTAGCATGCTTTTGATGTGCAAACTAACCAGGTGTGATGGAGCCATACCCCCTCCATCTGGCCTGTTACATTCCAGAAGCAATCACCCCAGGCCCAGGTACCAGATAACCACAGAGTGTATTGCAGCCCAAAGGCCCCAGAATAAGTCAAACTAGCCATTTCTAGACTGTTCACTATGGTTTGCCTTCCTAGAGGAAACCCCAATAAAGGCTCTGGCCTAAACCTACTGCTTGTTCCTGTCTTCTTTCTGCCTCCTGACCCAAACCTGGTGTTCGTCCTGTGGTCCTGAGTGACAAGCCGTGCCTTGTTTCCAGGGCAACTGTAACAACAAACTTCTTTCAAACAAACTTTCTTCTCCAGATCTGAGCCCTCACTTAATCACCTTTATCAATTAAGCCCTACACACAAAACAACATGAACATCTGAGAAATGATACCAGAGAACTCCTCTTTGGCCACACAAATTCCCAGAGAAAACTTGGGTTTGTGGGCATTAGTCATAAATTAGAGCCTAGCCCCATTCATACAAATAAAACCCAAAGAAAAAAATGGTTGTGATTTCATTACAAAGCTTTAGGATTAGAGTACCATATTCTGAAATGCTGAATCCATGAGTTAGACAACAACAACAAAAAATAGAACATGCGATTGCTATTGGCCACCAAGCCCTGTAGAATCACTGAAATGTAAAACAAAGACAATAGTGTGTGATTAAGTGGATCACTGAAAATTGATTTTTACATGCTCTGAAGTACCAAGATTAAGTCCTAGCAAAAAATCACCAATAACACAACAAGTATTTATTATACAACACTATGTACTCAGGATGGTTTTTTCTTCCAATTATTTTCATTTTTGTCAGCCATATTTTAAAGACTTCATCATTATCATGCTGGAGAATACACGACATTTTCCTGGGAATCTAAGATGTAATGAACAAATATCATGAAATCATGGATGGCAGTACCTTACACAAATGTTTTACTGTCTATTGTGAAAAACGACTATCATTCACAGACTAAAAATTCATTGTTATATTTTAAACCACTTTAAAGGTTGTTTCCATCCACCTAAATATAGCCTTGATGGCATTTTTCTCTACATCATTCATTCTCAGTATTTCCAGGAGATCTTTTAAGGGCTTTAAGAAAAAGCATGGGAAACAAAGACATTAACAGTTTCTGCAAAGAATCATTCACAAAACAGGTCTATAGTTATGGAGGGAAATATAAGTGTACCTCAGAGCTTAGGGGGATGCCCATATATTAAAACATTTAAGTACAGCACAGTCTGTGGTTCTCAAATCACTGGCGTGCACCAGAGTCCCCCAAAGGGCTAGTAAGACTGCCAGGCTCACCCTCAGTTTCCGATTCAGTGGGTCTGGTAGGGGCAAGTACGTACTGCTGCTGGTGGTCAAGGGGCCCCAGCACCCCTGACTAAGCATCTCTCCTTCTCTTCCTCATGCTTTCTCACTTTGGGACTTTGCCAAGATTGCCCTCCCTGGTGAACATCTTTGGGATCCGCCTCATTCTTTTATAGTGTGCTTGGAAAAGTTTTCACTCCAAAAACCCTGCAGTTTTGCCAAGTGCTTATCAGGTCTATTTGCGGTGACAGCCAAAGCTCTTCTTCTGGCCCGAGGTCTGTTTTGCTGGGCTTGTTAAAAACCTTACAATCCACACTCTTCAGCAAGATCATTCACTTCCCTTGCTTCTTTTCAATGCTGCTGTTTCCAGGCATTTGACATTCATCTGTTTTGGGATCTTAATGTAGGTAAAAGCATCTCTGGGCCACCTTGCACTTAGTGTCACAGCAGAACCCACCGATTCCCTCACCTTTTCCCTCTGTACCACTTCTTGATGGGGTAGGGACCCATCCTGACTGCTACCACCATTAGTAACTCCACTAGCTGGCATGACTGGAGCAGGAGATAAGAAAATACTGACAAGACAGCTCAAGCGTTAATAAAGGGAGCAGCTGGCACCAATGGCAAACTGCTTTTACCATCTCTCCTGTCACCCCATGCATCAAGATGCACCCTGCAAACTGCACCCCCAACTGGACCATATCCACCACTGGTAGAGTCTGTTCTAGCCACTGTTTTCACCCAGGCTCTGATAAGGCTCACCAGACTTACAGAACACTGACTACGGCTCCCAATGCTGCTACTTAGCTTTCTCCCTAGGAAACAAAAGGCATATGGTTCAAACCACAGGAATGAAGCCAAACTAAAGAAAAGACCTGAAATGATCAAACTTCACCAGGAGCCCTCACCTGGAGCCAAATGGAGAAGCCCTCACATCAGCAATGACACTGCCAGCCTAGCTCCTTTCACATGACTCTAATTTGTCCGACTCCAAGTGACCTCTGTGATAGCCCTGTTCCTCTGCAGCTCCAGAACTTCCAATGCTGTGGTCCAGACTGTGTTTCTGATGCCAAAATGCAAGAAGATAGATCACAGTCATCTATGTGGGATTCATAAATAGTTTAATTACCTGTCGTCAGTGCGGAGCTTTACTCATTAGCAAAAAGGATGCCACAAGCATCACAGAATAAGAAATTTTATTTCAGCTTTTGGTCATTCTGCTGCCAAATGGCTTTGTTTGCAGCCTGTTTCACAGCTCAGTAAAACAATGTCTGATATTTTTAATTGCATTTGATTTCAAAAGACTTCAAGGTTAAATGCACCTTATTTATCAAGCACACACCACTCAATAAAGATCACACTTTGCCCCACCTAAATTTGGCACCATGTAAACAGCTAATTCCCTCTTCTGCATGGGTTCTTACCAAAAAAGCAACACAAGAGTTGTGATGCAAATGAATCTGTTCCCTTTAAAATGCTGCATCGGGAAAACAATCTCAAATTCCCTTAAATGCATAAGCAACACTAATTTTTAATAATGATGCTCATGCAAGTGGATAATGTCTTGACTTCTGCTCCTTGTAGAAAATACAGAAGATCAGACAGGCAGATTGTGAAGCCAAGCTAGGATAAATCAGAAGCCTGAAATACGTAAGAACTGTGGAACTCCACTCCAGTTACCACTTCTGAGCAGATCAAATACATGTGAGCTCAATGATTATCCTCAAAGGAAGTCATGCTATCAGTTTTTTCAATAGACTATAAAACCTGATTTGAAATTATATCTTTTGTTGAAAGGTAACAGACTACTCAGTGTATGGTATCATACACTTTGCTATATAAAAAATAAATTTAAAATTTATGATTCAAAAAACACTCAATTCTAAGGTTATTCCTTTGGAATTGACTCATAGAAAACAAGCAAAGTAAGTTGGTTAATAATTCTGTCAGCATGCTCATGCAGCAGCTTAAAATGAGGAGCACAATTTACAACCCTGTGTTGCAAAGTATTAATGGCTATTTCTTAGGCAATTAATTTTCTTCCCCACTTATTACAGGGAGATATGGCATTTTTGGATAGTCCCCATTGTATGTATTCAAAATATGTAGAAAAGCATGCCCAAGAAAGATAATAAACATTCATGACACACTGTTTCAAAATTATGGGTCTCAGAGTGACTCAGATCTATCAATGAAAAACAAAAGATTATAACCCAGGGCAGAGGAAGGCTGAAAATCTGGGATTTTAGTCTTGACTCGATCCTGTGATTTTTGGGCAAGTCGCTATACTCTGTGACCATTTTCGTCTCTGTAAAATGGCAGTACATCCTAGAGATGTTTAAAATGTAAACAAAGTTGTATATATAAATTATTTGTAATCACAGGTAGAAAAGAGAACTGCTTGGCAACAACAGTCTAACTGGACTGTGGAGGTCTGAATAAGCCATGATCATAGGACCTATCTCTTAAAGAGCCAGAGCTTAGCGCAAAGAAAATTATGTCCATGGATTTTTCCCTGAAATCCAACAAATTACATCAGAAATGTGTCTGAGGACACGATGGGAACTAGGTAAGAATGCACATATGACAATAAAACCCACCTTCTGCACTAAAACAACTTGGGAGTGCCACTTCATATTCAACAGGCACTTTATTTTCTATACTGCTATGGATACAGCCTCGAGGGATGACAGGAGAACCAGGGGTGACTCCTGGGGATCCTGGGTTGGCTTTAATGCTACTTCTCAACCCCATAATCTCCATCTGTCCCTCCCTCCACCAGACTTCTTGTTATGGACAACTGATGTGTTATCCATCTTACAGAAAGTGCCATTTAAATTAGTTTCAAATCCCCCCTCCAACTAGATTCACACATGTGCCCATCAACAAGGAAATCCTGGCATTAGCACTAAGAAGGACTATCCTTTTTAAAGGGAACAGGAGAGAGCAGCCCACCCTCACATTCTGTATGAGGAAAGAGGACAGCTGCGCTTTGGGGGGAAGGAGGCTCTGTTGCACTCAGCACCTATTCAGGAAGCACAGGAAATACCCAGGGGTGGGGCTGGGAGTTCTGTTAGCAGAGAAGTGGGCATTTAGAGGACCGTTTCTCTGTATTTCAAAGTAAATGTACTCAACTCGTACAAAAAAGAACCCTTCTGTCAACTAGGCCCCTGAATGACAGACACTCTTGATAATACTTTTTTAGAAAGGGCGGCTTCTCTCCAGCAGCTCCAGGCAGTCACTTATTCCTCATTTTGACAAAGGAGCATCCAACTTCAGGCATGGCTGTATATATAACTCCACACGCAGCTGAGCCGTCATAAACACGCCAAGTATAAAGGCGTGTCAAAAAGACATTTTTCTCCCCAAATATGGCCCCCAAGAAGCCATTATTATAATAGAGTGTGAATTTCTGCTACAGGTTATTGACCTATAAGCTAACAATAAAAATCCCATTTAGTACATAAAAGCTTACACTATGACATGAAGTATTAAGACACAATACACAGACTATTTTAAGTTTGCTGAACAACTAAACCATTTCTTCATTATATTATGAATATACATATCCTTCTATGGGAGAACACCAACTCTGGAGATGAGGCAAAGTATGGTGCAGCTGCTGGAGATCCCATTGGGCCATTTAGAAAAATGGAAGAAGTTCCCACCGTCCATGCTGCTGGTGTCTCCTCTGAAGCTCCCAAATGAGGACTTGGTGAATTTGGCTTATTGGCACTCTCAGTGAATCAAGACCATGCTCAAAGGCAAACTCTATCTCTTGTAAACACAATCGCACACACAGGTCTTAACTCAGTGTTTACATCTGTCTAGAACTGGCTACAAATTTGGGACTTCTTCAAATGATATTAAAAGCTCTACATAAACAGTATGCAAAAGCAGTTACTAGTTTTTCAAGAAAAGAGACATACCTGCAAAAAGCAACAGCTCTGTAAAAGGAGCTGTAGGTAGCTGTTGGGACAATGATAACAACATAACAAAGATAGCATAGGATGACCTTTTTTTAAAAAAAAAAAAATTGCTGCTTCAATACTTTACTTTAAAAAAAAACAAAACAAAACTGATTTCCACAACATGATTTTCTAAGAGAAAGTCCACTGCTTTGTTTGGAAGTAGGATCATCCTGGCGGTGAAAGGACTGGGAATGTCAATTATGTTAAGCAAGACTCTGCAATACCAAGTCTAGGATGCATCTCACAACACCCAGTGGCTCCTGGTGGGTGGAATCCTGCTCTTTAGCTGTATCCAGGGCTCTTTTCCGGTGGCATTTTAAAAAATGTAGCTGCAGCTGAGTCAGTGGCTTTCTCTGCGGCAGAGGTCCTGACCAACCACTCAGGGTTTGGAGGTTTCTGGACCTGTGATGCTGGTGTTGTTGGCTCCACTACATCCACGTGCACTGGTAAGGTGGTTACAATAAAAGGAAGGAAGGAGAGATCAAGGGGAGACAAATTAGAATCAGAGACACATCAATGCACAATTCTCTGAATCCTTTTATTTTATAACTTAAGAACCCAAGAGGCCACATAAGGCTTTTTTTTTCCTCAGTAAAGTATTTCTGTACCTGAGAAAAATGGGTTCAACTGAACAAATATATAAATACAGTACAAATTCATATTCATATACTATAAATTCATAATGTAGTCATGATCATTTATTGCACTTATGTGCCAGGTACTATGCTATGTAGATACTGTACAACCATAATCTGATTTCCTAATGCAAACCCTTGGAGGTAGGAACTGTCATCTCCATTTTCTGGATCAAAACACTGAGGCAAAGATAGAACAGATATGTTGTTCAGGAACCCAACAGAGCTGGTTAAGTAGGTAGCAATATTCAAACTCAGACACTGGACTTCAAGCCCTAGGCTCTTTCTGTTACACGCTACGCCTCCAGTAACACAGTGTTTCCAATAAATAGCATATCATAAGAAAAATCACAAACTCAAGTCCAGCATTTTTCAACAAGGACACCAAAGACATTCTCAACATGATAATCATTGCTTGTGCAGGGTTGTCCTGTGTATCTTAGGACACTTACCATTCTGGACCCCATTCACTGAATGCTAAAAGCACTCCTCAGTCATTGTGATGACCACTGTCCTCACATTTACAAATGCCTCCTGAACAGAATGGTACAAACCACCATCACGCCCACTCTGTTTAGAGCAAATGAACATACACTAAAATACAGCAAAATCTAGAAAATTTTCAGTTTTACCTTCTCACTCAAATAATCCTACTCTTAGGAATGTAACTAGAATAGTAATATTTAAATTGTGGGTCACAAAGTCAATTGGGTAGGTCATGACCAGTAATATTTTTCTTAATGAAAAAGAATAAGATATACAAAAGTGAACTCAAGAATTTCAGATTTACATGTACACTCACATACATATTCAAGTATGAGTTCTTACTATAAGTTACTGCAAAAAAAAATCTGTAGGGTATGACTCTATGGCATATATGCAAGAGCTTCTTGAGGGTAACAGCTTTCAAACATTTTGGAACCTCAACCACAATAGCAAGAAATACATTTGACGCCACAACCCAAATCTCGGTCTTTCCCTCTCACACAAACACATGCACATACATGCTCACTCATTCATATTTAGCTGAAAATAAATTTCATAAAACTGTACCTACAATTACTATATGGTATTCAACTGCAGTAGGGAAAAAAACCCTTATCCTAAGAAAACGTTTTTGCTCTATATTTTTTTTACTACAGTAAAATACACATAACACAAAATTTACCACTGTAATAATTTTTACATGTACAGTTCAGTGGCATTAAGTACACTCATACTGCTGTACAAGCATCACCACCATCCATATCTAGAACTTCTTCACTGTCTCAAATGGAAATACTGTACCTATTAAATACCAACTCCTCCTCTCCTCCTTCCCCAGGCCCTGGCAACCATTACTATACTTTGTCTCTACATATCTGACCATTCAAGGTACCTCATATAACGAATGACAAAGTATTTATCCTTTTGTGTCTGGCTCACTTCACTTAGTATTATGTCATCATCCATGCTATAGCATGTCAGAATCTTCATCCTTTTCAAGGCCAAATAATACTCCCATAGCTATAAGTGTAAACCATATTTTGTTTATTGATTTATCCAGCAAGAGACATGTGGGTCACTTCTACTTTTTAGCTCTTGTGTATAATGTTGCTATGAACTTGGATGTACAAATACCTGTTTGAATTCATGCTTTCAATTCTTTTGGGTATACACTTAGAAACTGAATTGCTGGATCATATGGCAGTTCTATGTTTACAATGCTGAGGAACCACCATTCTCTGTTTCACAGTGGCTGCAATATTTTACATTCCCACTGGCAATGCCCAAGGGTTCCAATTTCTCTATATCTTTCCTAACATTTGTTGTTTCCTGTTCCTTGATATAGCCATCCTAAGGAGTGTGAAGTAACCCAGAAACAATTTTGCACATGGCTCTCCCAGAACAATGCAGTTGTTTTTCACAATAGCATAAAATGGGATATAATACAAATGTCCAGGAATGCTTAATTATAGTATGCTCCTCATATCATACAATGGAATACCATATGTACATGGCAGTAAAAAAAAAAAAAAAAAGGACTCTGACAGGATACAACATTAATGATTTTCAAAACATAACTGGATGAAACTTATAACTTATAAAATAAGACATCCCATTTACACAAGTCTCTAAAAAATGCTAACTAGACAATACATTGCTTAGAGAGCTATGTATCTGTTAAAGCTATCTGAAAAAACTCCCAAGGAATGATAAATGATCAACAAAAAACATATTCACATAACCAAAAAACCATATCAGGACAATGGTTACTTAAAAGGACAGTGGGAGGATTTTATAGGTAATGTTCATTTTCTTAAAGTAGATGGTAGGTACATGGATATTTATGCTGTTGTTTTTCTTGACACCTTGTATATCTTCTATAAATGTTTTTATAGCCATTTAATATTTACTGAAAAAAAAACACTTTTAACTTTAAAAACCATTTAAATGTTAAAAAGGAGCAGTAAGAAAAAAAAAAAAGGGCAATAAGAATCTGCCCTATGACACCTGAGACAAGGGCTGACCTACAATGGAACTCCTGAATCCCATCACAGGGTAAGAATAATTTTTAGAATAACTGTTTCAGCTTTAAGATTCTATTCACTTATTCATATGAGAAATATCTACTGAGACCATTATCCGTGCTGAGTATTCTTTTAGATGCTCAGGGTACAGAAGTGAGCAAAAGAGATAAAATTCCTGCTCTTGCAAATGTATCTCTACTAGCACTGGCCTGGTATTTGGAATCTGATCTAACTAGTTAACAGATTAACTGCTGGGTACCCTTCCAACTGCTGCTCTACGGGCACATAACCTACACCAGGGACAGGAAGGTCAGAAGAGGCTTTGGGAATGGCCAAAATAGGGCTCTGAATACAATGTCTTTATCATTCGCTTAATTCTCCTTTACCTAGAGCCATGTGTTTAATTTTTGAAGGAATGGGATTCGTACACCAAAGGTTCCATTCTTGTCATTCTGATGAAGAAAAATCATCTCAGAAATGAAATCTGGTTTTCGGGATCCCTGGGTGGCTCAGTGGTTTAGCGCCTGCCTTCGGCCCAGGGTGTGATCCTAGAGTCCTGGGATCGAGTCCCACATCGGGCTCCCTGCATGGAGTCTGCTTCTCCCTCTGCCTGTGTCTCTGCCTCTCTCTGTGTGTCTCTCATGAATAAATAAATAAAATCTTAAAAAAAAAAAAAAAGAAATCTGGTTTTCGAGTTTCTTATGTTTCTTTCTTATAGCTAATCTCAAATCTTAGAGGAAAATAACCCATCTTTTCTTTTCCAATTACATTCTTTAAGAGCATACAGAGCCAATTCACTTCAGCATGAGGTAAAGACTTCCCCTGTTCTGGGCATTCCCTGTTCTGTTCTGGGCATTCCCTGTTCTGCTATTATGGAAACAGAAGCAGGTTTACACAGTTACTTGCTAAAATCCAAGGGTGGTTCTGTGCAGGTTATAAAGCCATAAAGGGAAGGGGAGTGGAGATAAAAAGAAGAAAATAAAGGTGCTACTCTTTCAAGAAGAATCTACTTAATGACCCTAATGAAAAGGTCTTTTTCTCTGGTCTTTCCTGAGTATTAATATAAAAAGACAAGGAAGACAAGTTACTCTTTTCTGCTCTTCACCTCTCTAGCCTTATTAATACCTTTAAATTCAGTCAATCTCAACTCAAAACTTTCCACCATTGGGGGTGGGGAAAAGGGAAAAGATTTGTGGCTGCATGTTTAAGAAAGAAGCTGAATTCATCACAGTGACAGGGGAGAGTGTTGGCAGAGATCTGAGCTATTTATTCTTTTAGGAAAATCCTATAAAGAATGACACAAGGAAGCCTCTATCTGCAGTCGTGTTCATCACACTGGTGAAGAGTCCGATAACAGATGTATGCAGTAGCGTGATTTAGTGCCAGGAGCTGGCCCCTGATGTGTATTAATACAGCGGCAAAGCGGAACGCACCTCTCTTCATCACTCATTTCTATAAAAGAGGTGGAATCCGAGATGGCCCGATGTTAGGCAGAGCAAGCCCATTTGTTCTACTGACTGATGGCGCGGGCTCGGGCTGTGTCCTTCACCTCCATGGGGCACTCAGGTTGTGGATAGAAAAAAAAGAAAATGTTCAGTGAAGCAGACCTTAGTCAACAAGTGAGAGGAGGAGTTGGGCTCAGTAGGAGAAATGCTTAATGCCGAAGTCTTGTTTAGTACCCCCAGTAACATTTCCTGATTTGAGTATGGAATAGGTTTTTAAACTCTTCTCAACAGTTGTCTTCTGAACATTAAAAGCTAAAAATAGAAGCTGGATATTGAGGGGAAGAAAGAACAAAAGATAAAAGAGGGGAGACTGTGTTTTAATACTTCCAATACCACAGACTGGATTTTGATACAGTCTTAATTTGGAACCAATGCTATCTTACATAACACAAAATACCTGAAGTATGTAAGAGGGCAGGCTCACTAGCGTCATAGGGAAATCAATTTGACCTTGGCCCCACAATTTATCATCCATGTGACTTTGGACAAGGGATTAAACCTCTCTCTATAAGCCTCAATTTTCTCAGGTGTAAATTGGGAATAAAAACAGCATCTCCCTAGGAAAAAAAAAAAAACAAAAAACAGCATCTCCCTTTTACTTGTTGCAAAGATTAAGTGAAATAATCCATGCAAAGTAATCAGCTCAGAGCATGGCCATGTAGAAATCACTAGAAAAAATTTATTATAATTATCAGACATGTGATTAAGATTGTCCAGTAAGAACCATTATCAAGCAGCTGCCCCAAACAGAAGCTCAAAGAGGTCAATTTCAAAGTATGTTGAAACTTTCTAAATTAAGGGAGGGGGACAGAGTTTCCTATTTCTGAACTCTACTCTTCACTCATCAATCAACTGATCTGATCTATATAATACATAGTATTTTCTGAAGAAAATAATCTATGATATACTCAGTTTCCTCAGAGTGAATTCACCATCATCAATAAAGTAACTATAGGTATTTCTGATAGGTCATACAAACAGACATGATCTTTTTATCCGGAGCAATTCATCCTCAACTGTATTGAAATAACACAGTATTTCCTGATTACCAATTATGTTTAACTACCTTTTCTTAACTTCAAAGAAAAATACCTACATTCAGTATTATTTCTGATATAAATAGCAACTACCCCCCAATTTTTTAAGGATAACATACATGTAAAGTGTATAAATCATAAACATACAACTCATATATATATGTAAAAATATACATATATATGTAAAAATATATTCCTACCCAGTTGATGACATAGAGCACTTCTCAGACTTCTGATTATGTCCTCTCTTAGTCACTACCCCTTCACCAAAGATAATCACTATTTTGGTTTCCAACCAACAGGTTTTGCCCAGAAAGCTAAAAGGTTTTAACTTGAAAAATAGTTTTTAATTAGAAATTTCATGACTAGTAAAAGTATTAGCACTCTACTACACATAAAAACAGTGAGAAGTTATTATACTATGTACCAAGTAAGAGAGTAAATAAATCCATGTGACTCCTTGGCTACTGAATAAACCACCACCCTAACTGGATTTTCATTAACACAGACCTAATTTCCTATCTGTGCTAGGACAAAAGCACAGATGACTAAAGATTGCTGATTGTAGAATACCGGGATTCAAACAAGCCACATGACACAGTGTAAAAGCACAGATTTCAGGGTTAGAGAGAACTAGGCTTGAATTCTTTTTTTTTAAGATTTTATTTATTTATTCATGAGAATACACAGAGAGGGGGGAGAGAGAGAGAGAGAGAGAGAGAGAGAGAGAGAGAGGCAGAGACACAGGCAGAGGGAGAAGCACGCTCCATGTAGGGAGCCTGACGTGGGACTTGATCCCGGGTCTCTAGGATCATACTCTGGGCCAAAGATGGCGCTAAACTGCTGAGCCACCGGGGCTGCCCTAGGCTTGAATTCTTAATATGAGTGTGACCTTGGGCAAATTCCTCTCACATTCTCATTTCTCCAAGTAAAATGGAAATAAAATGATCTAGCTTATCATAAAAGTTATATAAAACATAAAGGTATATAAAAGGTATATAAAACATAACTTAGTGCCTGACACACAGTAGGTGCTCAATAAATGATAACTACATACAGTTACCTGCATTTGGGGTAGAGAGAGATGCTGTGGCCACAGGTTTCCGCTTCCTCTTGATGTCACGTGAACATGGGGGTCCCAAGTGTATGTTTGCCTGTCTGCAGATATGAGAAAGAAAAAACATTGTTTTCACTCTGTAATTCTTATTGTAAGACATTATGTTCAGCCCAGATAAAATCCCTGACCCAATACAGATATACACTAACAAGACAGGCACCATTCTTTGTCATCAAGTGTCACGTACAAGATTATTCAGGATTAATCATAACTCATTCTTTATGCACAATATATACCCATTCTAAACTTCTTACCTAATTTCAGAATAGCAGACACTCAAGATTAATTTCAATAAATGTGTTTCATTACATGCTGATTTTTGTACAATTATTTTTCATAAAAACTATAACTGCAATTGTTCTAAACTCACTAATGAAATACCTACTCCCAAGTGGTAATATATTGAAAAGTTTAATGCTGCATGAACACAGATATTTGCATAGAATTTTAATAGCAATTTTAACCCTTCTATCACTATAAATCTGGATTTATAGACACTATTAAGTGTCTGTATCACAAGTTAAATAAGTTTGATTTCTGTGATTTTTAAAAATATTAATTACTTGCTAATAATATAATCCCTCATCTGAATATTCAGCATACTCTAGTAACAAAACAGTGGGTATTTCAAAGCTTGCAAAAAAGCAAAAGACTGTCTGAAAGACAATGGACTTAACACTAAACAGCTGGTATGCTATTTTAGTTGCCTGAAACTTCCTCCTTCTTCAAACTAGACAGATCCTACCCCTGATTAAGGACCTAGTTGATTCTCACCTTTCCTTGAACATTCAAGGCCTTACTCACCATGAATCATTATTTAACTGGTATACATATATCTTGTTTCCCTAATGAGGCTTAATCTCCTAGAGAACAGGGACCATATTTATATTTCTTTCATAATTTTCCAATGATCTACTAACCTCAGCACAAGGCACTTAGCTGACGGCCATTAAATATCTGTTGACAAGAACTGATATGAATGAATAAAAGTTCTAAAAACCAAATAGTCAACTGTACAGTTAAAAGTGGCTAAAATGGCAAATTCTATGTCATATTTATTTAGCACAATTTTTAAAAAATAGAGTATGTAACATATAAAAAGGAATCTAGTAAAATTATACCAGACTGAACTCCTATTTGGTAATCCCAGCTGGGGATTAAGTCTCAT
Organism: Canis lupus baileyi; assembly: GCF_048164855.1. NCBI lineage: Eukaryota > Metazoa > Chordata > Mammalia > Carnivora > Canidae > Canis > Canis lupus. The sequence goes on along the minus strand of NC_132846.1, from coordinate 50,616,127 downwards.
GGCTTAATGATCTTAATACTAGAACTTCAGTCAAAACTAAGACCACCTAGTTAACAAAGCACCAAGATAACTGTCTGGACAAATTTTCCTATTCAGAGGGCTCCCAATCTGGCAAGCTCCACAGTTTAGAAGCATGCATGGGGGCAGCCCAGGTGGCTCAGCGGTTTAGCACTGCCTTCAGCCCAGGGCGTGATCCTGGAGACCTGGGATCAAGTCCCACACTGGGCTCCCTGCATGGAGCCTGCTTCTCCCTCTGCCTGTGTCTCTGCCTCTCCCTCTCTCTGTCTCTCAAGAATAAATAAATAAAATCTTAAAAAAAAATAAGTAAAAGCATGCATGTAAATATATATTCTTTTCTCTATATGCAAAATCTTAAGAATCAATTCATTTTTAAGCAAGAAAAGAATTTAACTGAAATCATAAGATTTTCGGAATGCAAACAACATTACAATAGGCAGAGATTTACAGTATAAAGCCCATGTTTGGGGAAATACCATCCAAGTCACCTTGTATTGATAGCCCTCTCTTCCATGTGGGAAAAGAGTTAACTTTTAAGTATCCCAAGCCATGAATAGTTAATTCTGAATGCCCAAAGTGAAATGTAAATATTAATGTGTAAAGTAGGGGAAAACAATTCATTTTTTATACCTTATCAAAGTCCTGAGAATAAATCAGCATGTTGGTTTAATAACAAGAAACACAGATGATGGAATATCATAGATAGGCCTTCAGTCTAAAGGGAGAGGAGGTAATTCCCTCTGAAGCCAAAGATACAGACAGAGAAGAGAGTGATTCTCAAAACCAAAATTTGGTTTTTCTTAAAACAGAGAAAGACTCCCATCTTTTTCATAAACATGGTACTGGAGTACATACAGATCTGACCTCAAAATGACCACTTTGCTCTAATCCTTTTTGGTTTTTTTAAAGATTTTATTTATTTATCCTGAGAGACACAGAGAGAGAGAGGCAGAGACATAGGCAGAGGGATAAGCAGGCTCCATGCAGGGAGCCCGATGCGGGACTTGATCCCAAGACTCCAGGAACATGCCCTGGGCTGAAGGCGACGCTAAACCGCTGAGCCACCCAGGCTGCCCCACTTTGCTCTAATCCAATCATCCTTCTCAAGTACTTCAGAAAGAAAAACAAGTCAAATAAAGGGTAGTAAGATATATTCATGCTTCTTTACCTTAAGCTCATTAAAGGACTCTCCAAAACTTTTTAGATTAAACGTTAATATCCTTTCAATCTAAACTATGTTATTAGATGTCAGGACAGTGGTTACCCTTGAGCTGTGGGGCAGAGGGGAGGAGGGATAGTGACTAGACAAAGCACCAGGAGCTTTTGGGGTTCTTTCTGATAATGCTCTGTTTCTGGATCTGGATGCAGGTTACTTGAATGTGATTTCATCATCCTTCATTAAAAAGTCTAATTTAAAAAACTGCAAAACGAAAAACAAAAACATTGCTTCTTCAAGATCGATGCAAAATGTTTAATTTTATGAGATGCAAAATGAAAAGAGTAAGAAAAGTACTCAAGGCAGCTTAAGATATTAATTCTTGGAGTATCCACTTGGACTGAACAAAATAAATACTGCCTTTTATTTCCACACCATCCATCATTTTCAGCTTCGTATGTTTGATATATTTCAGTAAGACAGTTAAGGGCCCCTATTATCCCTCCTTTACTGACCTAGTCAGTAACATTTATCTCACATTTTCAAGAAATGACACATTTGGGAATAAAAAGATGAAATCATTTATGTACAAAGATATTTAAACTTTTAATCATTTTAAATAGCAATATGGTGTTTTTAAAAACGCTTATTTTAGTAAAATGAAAATAAGTATTACTTACCTACCACTACACATATAGATCATTACACTGTACTACATCTTAGGGGGTTGCTGCAGATACAAAGACTCAGGTGGTCCTTACCATACTCCGCCCCTTCAGGCCTTGGTTCTTGGATCCCCACTCTGCCCTACTCAGTGATGGTAATGGAGGGCTTCAGGGTTACCTGTTCCTACATTAAATGACCTCTGACTGCTAAGCCTCCAACCTGTTACTTGTTTCTGTGGTAAATATCTACTTCTATCACCCCATTCTCATTCTTCATGGTTGGCCTGAACATTCTAAATCCTTCTAACTTTGAAAATTCTCTGGTGATAACTTAGGAATGAACTGAAGGTTTTGTAAGGAACCCAGCCAGGTAATAAAGCTTATGAAGTCAACCACATTATTTTGTTGTAAAAGTATGTATTTTTCCTTTCTGCTCAGGAGGTTCTTTTTGCTTCGTTCATTGTTCACTGCTTTTACTGAGGTGGTGAACAAGAGACAGTCTCATCCCTATAGGACCTAGTAGCCTAGTCTTACTTCCAGCCACACGGCTTTTCTAGTTACAGAATCTGGATAACAGAGAAAATGAGGCAGGGATAAAGAGAAGCCATGTTCATTCCTAAGACTCAGTTTAATGCTCCTTCCCTCTTAACACATTTCTCTTAAGACCATTTCCAGGTTGGAGAGCTATTTCCTAAGAAGTTAAATAACATTACACCTTAGGTCTGAGTACAGAAGGGATATTTGTCTCTCACTACACCCCTTACTAGTTAAGATGTAGGAAAGGAAAAAGAGAAACAGTCAAATTATTACAAAGGACAATAAGACATTTTCCTTCTTTTTGGTTTTAAGTGAATACTACTAATTAGTAGAGTTCACAGCTTGAGAAAAATCTATTTTTCCCTTTGAGGGCTCTGTCTGCCTGGAAGGGACCTTGCAGGACAAAGAGGGAAAGAGACCCAGAAGCCTGGAGACCCAGAGCTTAGAGCTTAGAGCAAGAGGACTTAAAAAGGAGACAGGACATGGAACCTGCCATGCTGTATAGCACATTCCGAACATTAGGACACCCTGTTCAGGAGTGGAGAATAATCCATGTGGTATTGGAAGGGCCCCTTGTGTTATTTTTGGGATCCTGAGCATGGGAGTATGCACCTGCTGCAGCCCCAGCTCCCTATTCAAGAGGCAGTTCCAATTTCCATTTGTCCCAAATAATTCCATATCAATAACTACAGACATAAGAAATTAAGGAAAGGGGAAAAAATATGACCTTCCCCCACTCTTCATTTGGCTCCCTTTCTTCCCAGTGTGTTGTGTCTTTAATTTGTGTTCGTTTGCTTCGATGGTATCTGTCTACTTTCACAAGATAGAAATTGAAAAGGGTCAACACGCAAACAGCTCTCACAAAGGACAGGGAAAGTCAGAGCTTTCCCTTCTCACCAATACACACAGCCCCCTCCCTTGGAGGTATAACAGGTAGAAGATTTAACAAGATTTTAAAAAACTCTTTGTCAAGAGCAGTATACAGTCATTCCTGTGTTGCAAATCATGTACTGTATGTACAGGAAGGGGAATCTTTCAATTATTCAGGGGGCCAAAAGGCTAAGTATCAGTTCGGCTGAAATTTCTACCAGGTGAAAACTTCTTTCTCAATAGAAGTGGCAATGGTTATCAGAATCACGTAAGCAGATTTTTACAAAATATGCATGCCCACCACGCTGGGGTGAGAGAAGAACCAGTAAGCTTCTACCTGCTGTGTAAATTACTGAGTTAAAAAAAAAAAAAAAAAAAGCCAAATTCCCAAAGCCAACCAGTTAATAAAAGATCTAAAAATTTAACCTAAAGAATAACAGAATGATTAAATGAAAATTAATTTAAGTAAAAATGCTGTTCCCTAGTATACAAGCAATTACCCTAGAGAAAAGACAGGCTACCCTGGTTCTGTATCATCTAATCTGGGCCTCGGGAGTTCTTGGGGGCACTCCTCCTTTCACAGGCATAAGTATTTCCCCTAAAAATACCACATCCAGCAGCACTGGCCAAAAAGGACTAATGAGGGGTGGGGTGAGGGGTCGGGAATGAGCATTAAGAGCAACAGATACAGTCTTTAAAAATCTGACTTCAAAAAAAAAAAAATCTGACTTCAGGAAAAGTAACTAAATTCATTTCATAAATGTGAAGGTGAATGCTGAAGATTAGCAATTAATTGAAAGAGTATTCTGTGTATCCACACATAAACACAACATTTCTATTTCACTTTTCAGTGCAGGTAACTGAAAGATCAGGTGAGTTGTTAAAACTGCAGTGTTACTTAGGAAACTGGGCAGATCACTATGTCCCTGGGGCAGGAATGTACTTTTAGGGGGAAAAAAAATTACTTTGAGAAATACATGCATGTTTAATAGAACCAATGTTGGCAAAAAATAACTGAAGTGGCTGCTTTAGATTCAGAACAAAGATGTTTAGAGTCGCTCCTTAGGAGTGAAAACAGTCTTTATCTGTCAATGGCAAGCCAATTTAAGGAATAGTTCACCTTCAAAAAATCACTCAATTTTAAAATCCATTGAAAAGTTCACTTATTTAACATGGAAAATAAAAAAAAAATTTCTTGTGAAAAGGTATTTATTTGCTGTATTTTTTTTCTTAGGCACATACAAACAAGTAATATCGGGAGAAAAAATTATTGATATTTCTAAGGACCAAAGGTCATATATATCATATATTCCAATTATTCTCCTTAATTACTAATCTACTCCCCTCAATTATTGTTAACACAAATTTATGGAGGCCTACCCTATGTAAAGCACTCTGCTGGATGTGGAGAGGGTATACACAAGATGACCGAGCAGAGGGCCCGCCCCCCCAGAGCGACATAGTGAGGAAGGTCGATGTGTAAAGAACAGATACAAGACATTGAGCTGTAATCAAAGAACAAAATGCTAAGGTAAAATGAAGGAAAGGAGGATTAAATTTAGGGAAGTAAATTCCTTCCTTCCTCACATGTGATTTTATCTTTGGGGTTAACTGACATTTATGAAACACCCAGTAAGGGAACTATTTTCTGAGATTTGCACACAGTATAGGGTCTGGGCCTGACATTAGCAGCAGCTAGTGACAGAAAACCACAATTAGAGGACACAGAGGAGGCTTATCTAACAGGAAGAGATCCCAGCAATTCTAATAGTGTTTTCACTCAAACCTAATCCACAAACCTAACCTGCAGCAGTCAGGGCCAAACAGCTCACTAGCACCTGAAAAGTCTCTGCATGCTCCTTCCCTTGGCTGGGCCAAGGTTGGCATATATCTCAGAGTGGTCACATGCCACCCCACAGGAGCAGAAAAGTTCTGCACCGATCGGAAAGTTGGGTCCATTACAGTGGCCGGAGAGGGAAAATGCTTTCATCGCCCCGCTCAGGCAGTAAGATGCCAGCCAGCTGAGAGCTGCTGTCAACAAGACCATCCGGTGAAGGACAAAAGATTCAAGAGCTGTACACTCTATGACAGGAAGTTCCAGTAGGACAGGGCAGCTTTGTGGACAATATCACAGCAGAAACATTTCCTCACACATGGCCAAGGCTAAGGCACTGAAGAGGTGGGCAAGGGCTGCTGTGCATCACAGCATCCCCAGCAGATATGGGACTAATAAAAGGTTCTTTCCCCTTAGCCCTGAGGTAAAACCTGAGGCTGTTTACTATGGCACCAAAGGTCAAAATTAATAGCGTGAATTGAGTCTTCTTCTTGCTCTTTGAAACTCCTTGTCAAGTGGCATAGCCAGCTGGGCACACAACTCTGATATGCAGATCATAACGTTTGTGAACAGATAAAATGAATTACAATGAGCACAGGCTATCACATTTCAACTCTCTAATGGGAGGAAGGTTTCTCTTTTTTACTCAAACACTGTCCAAATGCCTCCTCTTATAGTCCATCTGAGGCTATTTATGCACCTCAAGAATCTGTACGACATCTCATTAGCAAATGACTCTGGAAGCCAACCTGAAGTTTATAAAGCTGTAATTATCCTAAGGACATGGTAGTAGTGGCAATGTAACAAAAATGATATTAGCTACCAGTATGCTAAACGGTCAAATATTTTGTTTTGATCCCCATTAGCCCAATAAAAAATGAATATTTCCATTTTCGAGATAAGAAAATTGAGGTACAGGAGGTTAAGTCATTTGCCCAGATAAAACCAAGATTCTTATCCAGGACTGCCTCACACTAATACCCACTAACATGAAATTAAAAACTTAAAGAAGGGATAAATGGAAGTGGTATCACCACCCATGATAGAGGAAAGGTCAGGAAAGTTGGAGAAAACTCAAAATTGCCACACGACACTCAAAAACCACAACTGGTGACTTGTGCATCATACAGAGATGTAACATTTGATAAGTTCTAGTTATGGTTTTCTACAGCAATCATGGTAAGAAAAGCTATCCTTCACAATCAATAAATCTCTCATTTTAGGAAAAGCTGCCTCCAGCACTAGCTCCTTATTACCATTCTAGAACTGTGTCCTTGACAGCAATACCACTGCCTCTACCAGAACACCAATCACACCATCTGCTGTTTGAGCAGCAGCAATTCCTAACATGGATAACAAGTATCACTACTTTAATACAACATCCCAATACCAGCAACCAAAACAACCAAACCAAAACAGCTGGTTTATGAAGTTCATCCATGTACCCTGCCAACTACCCAAACACCTACCCAGCAAGTGAATCACTATGTGCTGGGCACTGTGCTAGATCCTGACATTCTCTTCTTCACCTCAGAAGTCTTCCAAAGTGAAGATTAGTCCAGCATTCCACCTTCCATAAGGAATCACCACACAATAACAAATCAAAGAGCTCATGCTGAGTATGAAATGAGATTTCCTATTAAGAAAATTACAAAGCACAGTCATAAAATCATATGCATTTAAGACAACAGTTCATAACCCCAGCTGTGTATTAGAGTAACCTGGCAACTTTAAAATAATGCCAATGCTCAGGCCTCATCCCAAATCAGTTAAATCAGAATCTCTGGAGTGGGGTTCAGCATGGCTATATTTTTTAAAGCTTTTCAGTGGATTCAAAAGTGCAGTGAGAGTTGAAAAACACCAAATTTAAGTATTTCTAGAGTGGTATTTCTGAAAACCTCATAGCCCATAAATCTATCAGGTGGTACAAAGACCACAAAGACCCCCTTACTGATCCATTGCACCTGCCATCTGGGCTGTATTAAAATAATACATCAATACAGTGTTCTCTTAAAATCACAGTCCCATCATTTCCTTGTTTTTAGCAATGAAATACTAATCAAAAGAGTACCTGAGGTTACCCATGGCCTCCCAGTGGCCCCCAGGCCTCACCCTGAGAACCAGAGCTGAATGGCTCCAGTAGTGAGAGGGTGGTTGAGGGGTCCTCAGCCTCTTGCAGTTGAGTGTTTGGGTGAGGGGAACAGGCAATGTCCAGGCAAGAAGCAGCCTCAGCTCAGTAACCCGACAAGAAGAAACCTTCACAGTTCAGGCATGATTATCAAACTCTTTGTGCTCTTAAAGGAGAGTAATTATAGGCATGTGAAAAAAGGGAAGCACTCCCTGAGGAACTCTTCCTCACATGCTTCCCAAGAGGCACCAGGGCCATTAAAAATTCCATGATGAAGAGGAAAAACAGCCTGGGAACAGCCAGGAGGCAATACAGCAAATTAATACACCAGCCCTCCTCGGGGAAAGCTGTGATAAAACAGGAAACACTTCTCTCTTCGCAAAATAAAATTATACCACTAATGATAACATAGTCACCACACACACACACACACACACACACACACACCCCGTTCTAATGATAGGTGTGAAATTCCCAAGGCTGCCCAGACGCTTTGAAAGAAATCTTTTCCTACTACAAATAAAATGGAACAAGAAAAAGATAAAATTTCCATTCGAAACAGTTTTTAATACAGTCATTCACCTGCCTCTTCCCTGCCACCACAGCTCTTTAACATTCCTTGCTAGATGCCAGGCTTTGTTAAATGGTGTCCACTCTGTGCAAAGCCAACCATCCAGCTCTGAAGTCCATCTAATCCTTCAGCCACACCAGAGCTAGATGGCTCCTTCTCAACTGACTTCTTGCTGGGCAGGGCCTGCCCAACCCCCTGCCTTCAAAGGAGTGAGAGGATGCCCTGGGGGCTCAGGGTCTCATCACCCAGGGTTTCTTTTTTTTTTTTTTTTTTTTTTTTTCACCCAGGGTTTCTAAAAATTGCTTAGCAGTCACTTCTGCTGACCATTTCCCATAGAGCCATAGCTGCCAAACCATTGACTGTGCTCCCTCATGAGTAAAACATTTCCACAAAACCCTTTATGTATGTAATAAACATTAATATGTATATATGCTACTAGATTTCTCTATGTACAATTTAAAACAAAACAAGAAACCACATTTTTAAAGGATCAGATAAGATATGTAAGTTTAAAAAATGTCTTCCCCTACCCCAAAGAATGCAACCCTCTGTGTATCCATTGCCCTGGGAATGACATCTAGAAGGACAAGGATGAGCTAGAATTGTCTACATTCCCTCACCTTGTTTGCAGCAATGGTCTAAAGCAATAAGCAATATTTCCCTAGAGCTGACTGTACCAGAAACAGAGCCTAGACTTCCTTATATTTCCAAGTCTGGCCACAGCACTGTCAGCAGGAGAACGAAGACAATGATGTGGATAATAAGATACATAAAGAAACAAAAAGCTGACACCCACTCCAGCCAGGATGAGGCTTTAAAAGCAAAAGGAAACCTGATAAAAGTGTGGATACTGATCTCGGCACAGCATGGCACAACTCTAGGTAACAGAGGTAAATGGAGGAGGGCAAAGAATCTACTTTCTGCATCTGACAGGATATGATGCTATTCATATAATCTTCCCAAAGAGTATACATAGCCATTATTTCATGTGGTATTAAGACAAAAAGCTGGAGGACTGCTTTTCTATGCAATGAAATCTTGGGTCTTTCAAAACAAGTTGAGGATCACCTCCTCTAAGAAAACCTCCCTGAGCCTCTGACTTAGAAGCCTGTCTTTTGTGCTTCGTATCATTCTGGTGTACATTTTTACAAACTTGTCACTCCACGCTGTAACTGCTGATTTCCATGCCTGACTTTCTCAAAAGAAACTCCTACGGGTAGTAGCTAAACAAACAGCCTGGCACATGGTATGGAGTCAGTAAGTGCGGATTGAGTGAATAATGAACAAACAGCATGCTACTAACGACAAGGCCTTACAGAAGTAGTTTATGATCATCTCACAAAATTTTCCATGTTCTTAGTAACAACATTTGTGAGGGTCTCTCTTTCAAAAGACTTTCTTCTTTGATATATTACTTCTTCCATAGAAGGGCTGACAGTTGGCAGTAGTAGTAGTATGAATTTATTATAGTGGAAGTTCTCATTGGATCTGTGAAAAGATAATTTCTTGTGCCTGCACACCAATCTATGAACATATCCATGTAAGAATGAATTAAGAAGAAAAAAAGAAAAATCCATATCAGAATCTTGGAAAAAAATTCTCTGTGCTACTAGAAATAATAAAAGTTCTATGGTTCAGCCTATTAGCTCCTCTTTTGTGCGCAATAACCCTGCTAGGAGATGCTACCATTAAAACCACGTTTACTTCCCATGTCATCTAACTCCAGATAATTTATATTGAAGGACACAGGATTCATTCTGCTACACTGGCAAAGGATTCATTCTGACAAATATATACCGAATGTCTAGTAAGTGCCAGACACTGTGTTAAGTGCTAGGGATATTATCAGGAAACAAGATAAAACAAAGTCCTATACTTCGAAGCTTATACACTAGTGAGAGAGACAGGAGAAAAAAGTTGGAGGGGGATGCCCAATGAGCAAATTCATTGTAGACTGTGATAAAGCTTTAGTGGAAAGAAATCGATGAGGAGAGAGCAGTGGAGGTGGAGGTGGCTCCTTTAGATAAGATGGTCTGAGAGGTCCTCCCTGAGTTGAGATGAGACGTAGCCAACCATGAGAAGAGGCTTAATACAGGAGTCCAGACAAAGGGAATAAGTGTGAAGATTCAGAAGCAGGAAAGGGTTGCTATTTTTGATGAACAAAATGGAGCTGAGCTCCCTGGCACAGCTGGACCTCTCCCCTAGTGAGGAGAAAGAAGTATAAGAAAGGAGGCTGGACATGCAGGCAGAAGGTAAATTACACAGAGTTTTGCAGGTCATGGCAAGAACCATTTAGCAGAAGAATAGAAAATATAAGTCAGAAGACTTAGGGGTGCTTGGGTGGCTCAGGTGGTTAGGTGTCTGACTCTTGATTTCAGCTCAGGTCTTAATCTCAGGGTTGTAAATTCAAGCTCCGCATTGGGTTTCACACCCAGCAAGGAGCTACTTAAAAAACAAAACAAAAAAGAATCTATGCTCTAATACAAGTTAGAAGACTTAGGTCATAGTTGAGACTTAAACCACATACTAGCCATGTGATCATAGGAAAGTTACTTCAACATTCTGCCTCAGTTTCTGTATCTGTAAAACATCTACTGGCCTCTAAAAGTTGTTATAAAGATCAAATTGGATACTATACAGAAATACACTTTATAATTTGAAAAGTGTTATAAAAAAGGAAATGGTATTATCTGAAAGAAAACCATCCCTAGAAGACAATTACCTGGCAGAGCAGTGTGCTGGTGAACATCTTCGGTGAGAAGCATCAGTGAGAACGTCCAAGGAATAAAGGGGAGACAGAGGATTAAACTGCAGGAATAAATGAGATTATTTTAGGAAAGCTTATATGAAAAACAAAACAAAACAAAACACAAAACACCCGATCCTAAAGAGTGACCTGCTGTTCGATTACTTTTTGCCTCTTTGACCATTCACAACCCTTTTACCATACAGCAGACATCATTCACTAAAGTTGCAACCATGAATATAGTATACTGATCCCACACACCTCAAAAAAAAGGCTATTCCTTGGGAAGTAACAATTTTTCAAAAACTTTTAGTACATGACAATTACTTAAATGGCAGGAGATAGTACTTTTTAGGGATGCCTGGGTGGCTCAGCAGTTGGGCACATCTGCTTTCGGCTCAGGGCATGATCCTGGAGTACCAGGATCGAGTCCCACATCAGGCTCCCTGCATGGAGCCTGCTTCTCCCTCTGCCTATGTCTGCCTCTCTCTGTGTCTCTCACGAATAAATAAAATCTTAAAAAAAAAAATGATAGTACTTTCTATTTGACATAACAAGAACTTAGGCTATTGATTATTAGCCCTTGTTCCTAAGAAAACTAGTATGAAATTATCTTTTAATTTCCTTATCCTGATCAATGTTTCCAGTAAATAACTGGTTAACACATGCCAGCAGCAGTGTTAGTAGACACAGAACTAGATTAAGAATTAAAATACCTAATATTTAGGGATGTGTGGGTGGCTCAGCAGTTAAGTGTCTGCCTTCAGCTCAGGTCATGATTCTGGGTCCCAGGATTGAGTCCCACCTCAGACTCCCTGAGAGAAGCCTCCTTCTCCCTCTGCCTATGTCTCTGCCTCTGTGTCTCTCATGAATAAATAAATCTTTAAAAAATAAAATACTTAACATATAATTCCAGTCTATCCCTGAGTTGCCATACATTAAAAACTACATAATTTCTTTGAGCTTTACTATCCTCATCTGTATAATGGAAGCACTGCTTATCTGACCTATTTTACAGGACTACTGTGGGGGCTAAGTTAAATACTGTTTTCAGTTTATAATTCCAACTTCTCTTCTGTAAGACTTATCTTAAAAAGTGGTTGTGAGGATCAAACCTGGATACAATATATAAAAATACCTTACCTTCTGTTTTCTAGCTTTCTTTGGACTTCTCCCAGAATAAATAATTCTCTCCCCAAATATCAGAACAAAATATATCTTAAGACCAGAAGAACTCTGAATGATAATTTCAAAAGAATTTACAAAGAAGTATGACTTTTGGCAGATCTTTTAAATCTTATTTGTAAATAACAGATCTGGACTAGGTGATCATCACAGATCTTCTTCTGCCTTTACATCCTCTGATGCAAACACAATTGGTACCCTGGCTTCATGTTTCCCAAGCTGCAGTCTCTCACATACCACCTTCATGACTTTTTCTTTATCTGCTCACCACCTGCACTGTATTTACATATTATTTTTCTTCATACCAATTACTTTTACTCAGCCTTGTCCTCACTGTATTTCCATGGAACAAGATTGATATAATGATTATATTTTTTAAAACAAATTATAACTTAATGTAATAATCGTATGTCCAACACCATCTACAATTATCTCTTAAATACACACCAGTTAGGTGTATCACTGCTCTAATTCATTTTGAAATAGTAACTTCAGGAGGAAAGTTCCAAGTCTAAACTGTACACCAATTTAATACGTCCTAAGTAGTCAAAACACCAAACAAAAACTCTGAGCAACAGGAAGCCTGAGATTTTTACCTACCAGTCTTCATTTATTTTATACCTAATCGACATAAGGCAACCTCTATTCCCACAAAAATCAAAAGCTTCAAACATTAAAGGAATATATTGATAGCTGCTGTCAGTAATTTTTAAATTATGACCCCTACAAAGGCCCAGATTTGCCAGGGGCCCTCTGCTAGGGAGTCCCGAGGGAAGGGACTAAGAGACTAATAAGTCCACTCCCAACAGCCCACCCTTTTTCTGCTCCCTGGGTGCTGGCTTCACCACTGTACTTCTCAGCGCAGGATCCTGGTGCTGAACTGAACCACAAGCAAACAAGGTTTATTCTGATTTCTTACTGCAAAGTTCAAAACTAAAATAAAAAAAACGGATCCCTATGAGATATACATGACAAGTAATAAATCGAAAAACACAGTGGAAGCTAAAAAGGGGACTCAGCTACAGTTCTTATCAGTGAATATCAGATAATCTTAGACAACAGTCCTCTAAAAAAAAAAAATCAGAATAACAGAGGGAACAGGAGCCTTACCTCATGTGCACAAGCAGAAATGTGAGGAAAATCAGAAGCCAATGCTTTATTCTTTCTAAAGAAAAGGAAATCAAATGATAAAATAAAGATGACAAAGAAAAGCGATCTTACCTGATTTCGTTCTCTTTTCCCAGCTGACGGTAACCAGAAACTAAAGACAGGGAGAGAACAGGAAAGAAAACAATAAAAGCAGCGGTTGGCAATTATAGAGGAGGAGAAGAAAACAAATGCTGGGGTAACCAAGTGAAGACCAAGAAAGAACTGGGGAAAAGGAAGAACTGGAGGAGAAATGAAGAGGGATGGTAAGTGCGCACAAACTTTTTTGTGTAAAAAATAATTCTTCAAAGGAAAAAGCTTTGTAATGAAATATAAAACACTGGACTCTAAAAACAGACCAAGATTACAGTGTAACACCAACATACTCTCAGCTGAATAGTGACAACAGATTCCCAAATTCAATGAGAACACAAAGCGTATTCACATCTTGCCTATTTTGTAAATGACAAATTTGACCAGGCTAATGAGTATAGGATCATGAAGCATACAGGAGACATCCAACAGCCAATCATGTTAGGGGACAAAGCTGTCACAATAAAGTGAAGAATAATTTTCCTATCACTGCACACAGGCTTTCCAGTTGCATGTACCACAGTAGTGAAGACAAAAACATATTTCTCTAGATAGAGGTCTAAAAATGGGAAAAGCCTATAGGAGAATATAGAGGCAATCACCCGTTTTGAACAAAAAAAATTTAAGAGACAGAAAAATGAGCTTAAAACAGAATATTCTGTAAAGAAAGAAGTAAAATTATCAGTTTGCAGATGACATGATACCATACATAGAAAACCCTAAGGACTCCATCAAAACAGTGTTAGAACTGATAAACGAAATCAGGAAAGCTGCAGGATAAAAATCAACGTACAGAAACCTGTATTTCTCAACACTAATAATTAACTAGCAGAGAAATGAGAAAACAGTCCCATTTACAATGACCTCAGAAAGAATAAAATACCCAGGAATAAATTTAACTGAGGAGGTGAAGGAACTGGACACTAAAAACTACAAGATAGGGATGAAAGAAACTGAAGACACAGATATATGGAAAGATATTCCATGCTCATAGCCTGGAAGAACTAACATTGTTAAATTGTCCATACAAGAATTAACATTGTTAAACTGTCCAAAGCAACCTACAGATTCAAATCCCAATAGCATACCTCACAGAACTAGAACAAATAATTCTAAAAATTTGTATGAACTACAAAAGACCCCAATACCCACAGCAATCTTAAGAAAGAAGAACAAAGCTGAGGTATCATGCTCCCTGGTTTCCAATTATACTTCAAAGGTATAGTAACCAAAATACTATGGTATGGACATAAAAACAGACACATAGATTAATGGAACAGAATAGACAGCCTAGAAATAAATCCATGCATATATAGTCTATTAATTTACAACACAGGAAGCAAGAATATACTACAGGGAAAAGACAGTCTCTTCAGTAAACAATTTTGGGAAAACTGGACAGCCACATACAAAAGAAGAAAACTAGATCACTATCTTTCACCACACACAAAAATTAATTCAAAATAAATGATTAAGGACTTCAATATAGAATTTGAAAGTATAACATCCCTAGAAGAACACATAGGTAGTAAGCTCCTTGACATGGGTCTCTTTTGATTTTTTTTTATCTGACTCCAAAGGCAAGGGAAACAAAAATAAATAAATAAATGGGACATCAGACTAAAAAGCTTCTATGAGCAAAGGAAATCCTCAATAAAACAAAATGGAAACCTCCTGAATGGGAGAAGATATTGCGTATCATATCAGATAAAGGATTAACATCCCAAATATATAAAGAATTCATATAACTCAACAACAACCCCCCCCAAAAAAAATTAAAAGATGGGCGGGCAGAGGTTGTAAAGAACATCTCCCCAAAGACATACAGGCCTACAGGCACTATAGGCACTACTGAAAGATGCTCAATATCAATGAGATATCACTTCATGCTTATTAGAATGGCTATTTCCAACAAAACAATAACAAGTGTTGGTGAGGATGGGAAGAAAAGGGAATCTTTGTATATCGTTGGTGGGAATGTAAATTGGTGCAGCCACTCTGGAAAACAGTATGGAGATTCCTCAAAAAATTAAAAATAGATCTACCATGTGATCCAGCTATTCCATGTCTGAATATTTATCCAAAAAATATGGAGACACTGACTGGAAAAGAAATATATACCTCTATGTTCACTTAAGCATTATTTACAATGGCCAAGATATGGAAACAACAAAGTGTCCACCAGTGGATAAAAAACATGTAGTGTATACATAAATATACATACACACAATGGAATACTATTCAGTCATTAAAAAAAGGAAGGAAATCTTGCCATTTGTGACAACATGGATGAACCCTGAGGGTTTAGGTTAAATGAATAAATCAGAGAGAGAAGACAGATACTGTATGATATCATTTATATGTGGGATCTAAAAACAAATGAAAGAATAAAACAAAACAAAACACATAGGAAATGGATTGGTAGTTATCAGAGTGGAAGGGGGTTGAGGGGTGGTTGAAAGGGCTCCATTTCAAGCTGATGGATGGTACTTAGATTTATGGTGATGATCACTTTGAGGTGGATAAAAATACTGAAAATTACAATGCTGTACACCTGAAACTTATGTAATGTTATATGCCAAATTCACCTCAATATAAATATATAAGTAGTGACATCCTAATTGGAGGCTACTTTTAAAATGCAATCACCTGTACATATAAACAGCAAAGAAATAAAAACTAGTCTAGAAAGGAAAAAAAAAATCTCTCTCATGAGTTTAGGGTGTTAGCCATGTTAACTGTTGTGAAGTACAAATCTGTAAGATTTTCTCAATCAGCTCTAAAGTCAGATTTCTACGTTCGTTCATAAAACTTCCCTCTGCTTCCTACTCTAAGGAATGGGCTAGGATAATGCATAAATATATAAGCACTTACTCCTTCTGCCGAGGGTCACTAATGATGTGGCCTATCCTCTCAGTACTTATGCTGGTCTCCTGCAATGGCAAGAAGACAAGCATGTCATCTAACCACAGAAACAAACAAAGTATGATCTGTCATCAAGTTCACACTTTCCCAAAACTGTGCCAGCAACCTCAAAGGCACATGTCAAATGTCAATCTTAAAACCCAACAGCAAGTTTATTTCTTTTTATGGGAATCTATTTTAAAAGGTTATTCTAGACTTTTCTCCAGTGTTCCAAAAAAAGTCATTACAAACCTTGTTTACTATATTATATAGCATTTTAATACAGTGAGTTATTAAAGTATATAGTAGAAAAAACAACTTTTAAAAATCCAACAACAGCTGATTTTTAACAGGCTGCACACCAAACTCCCTCAGATCATATGATTACAGCCCCAAAAACCATCATGATGGGAAATTTACCCAGTCCTCACTGGTAACACCTAAAATCTGCTAACTAAATGTACACATATTAAAGGAATTTTGTAACTTAAAAAAAACTGTTACCCTATCTTGTCTGTTAAGCATCATCTCTTAGAGTAAAACAGATGTTTGTACAAATTGGTCCTTAAATTTAGGGTTCTTAAGACTATAATATGAAATCTTACCCGTAACACCACAAGCAAATCAGAAACTAA
The DNA here is from genome assembly GCF_048164855.1 of Canis lupus baileyi. Classification (NCBI taxonomy): domain Eukaryota; kingdom Metazoa; phylum Chordata; class Mammalia; order Carnivora; family Canidae; genus Canis; species Canis lupus. The sequence goes on along the minus strand of NC_132846.1, from coordinate 50,599,639 downwards.
TCACCTCCAAAAAAATTAAAAACTGGCACAAGGCACTCACCCTTCATTTAACTTGAGTACATTTACAATGAATGCCTATGACTGTACCTGGGGAAGTGCGCTGATAGTACATGAATAAGAGTTATACACATATGAGTTAAGTGATAAGATGAGAGAGGATAAGTCATGGGCGTGAATGTCAAGCCTGTTACATTTGTTACTGGGCAAACATTATGATCGGTATTCATTTATGTGTGCGGATTAGCCTAAAATATTAGGGTTACACATTTTAGCAGAACTGACTCTAGAAAAATTGATGCGAGGTCAGATTCTGGGCGGGAGTGGAGCTAAATGAAAAGGCTTCACATACTGTATTCTTCACATTCTTCATCCCTTACACACATACCTCCTGGTCACAGACATAGCCATAGTAGTGGGGCCAAGGGAAAGGATGGGTGAAAAATGAGCTATTTGTTACTGCAGAAAATTATTAACTTAAAGTGCCGTAATGTTTAAATTTACAGTTTATTACTGTGTAAATTACAAGCAGTACTTTGCGTAATTAGCAGCTCGCTGGCAGAGAGCTGTGAATGAAACTCATTATTTATGATTACAATTTAGAAAAAGAGCAGAGAGGTGGGGGAGGGGGAAGTAGGGGGGCAGAACATTGACCTCTGCTAGAAATGACAAATATCCCTTTAAGGTGATGAAGATGAATTAAACAAGTAAATATTATCCTATTCATTTGAAATTCTTAGAGGCACATCCAATAGGCCCTAGAGTTTCCTTTCAGGCAAGCTAAAGGAAGCCTTCAAGATGAACTGATTTACTTCTCTGGAAATGGAAGGCTCTTATAGGAGCTGAAACAAAGTAAGGTAGATAGTAGGTAAAACATTATCTTTCAAGCCTAACTAATACACAGAAAAAATAAAACCATCTCTCTGCTTCCTACTCCCAACCTCCTGCCTCCCTCCACCTCATGTACTCCTACCCTATTAGCTGTCCTATTAACTAAGAATAAGCTCCCAGAACAGCAAAAGGAGCATTTTCTTGTCTGAGAAATCAATGAGCCAAAAGAAGAAGATATCGTTCTTCCAATAATCAAATGTTTTTCTAATTAAGAGATTTGAAATTGAATTTAAAGATTAAAAATATCTCCGTTCACCTGGAAATAAACAGTTCTCTATTTCAACTACAGAACAGTAGCTCCCTGAGGGTAGCCAGGCTGTGGCTGTGATCACTTGTACCTAGCCTGGCACAGAGCCTGACACTTGGTAGGCATTCTAAATATTTATGCAGTGAACGAATTAATGTTCTGAGATGCCTCTCACTCCCTTGCCTTTTGCTCACCACCATTTTCTCTAACTAGGTATGAGCCCCAGGCTCAACTTACCTTCAATCTCAAAGCTAGAGTAAAAGTTAATTAAAATAATTTTTAGGAGTACCTGGGTGGGTCAGTCAGTTAAATGTCTGCCTTCAGCTCAGGTCATGATCCCAGGGTACTAAGACTGAGCCCTGCGTGGGGCTCCCTGATCAGTGGGGAGCCTGCTTATCCCTCTCCTTCTACCCCTCCCCCCACTCATGCTCTCTCTCACTCTCTCTCAAATAAATAATAATCTTTTTCTAAAAATAATTTTTAAAATTTAAATTAGAAAAGATAAAAGTACAACTGAGTTCAATTCTCTCTTCTGCTACTTCCATTTACATAGCTTCTTTGAACCCAAGTTTTCCTCATCTGCTAAGTGGAAACATCAACTCTTCTACAAGGTTGTTGGAAGGATTAAATGAACTGGGTGTCCAGCAGAGCCGCTGGGCAAAGGCAGAACTGCGTAAGTGGTAGAAATTCCTCCCTCATGGCCAAGGAGAAGCTGTGAAATCTGAGGTTTTCTTTCCAGTTTTGTTTTTTTTTTTTAACGAATTCTAGAATCAAAGTTAGGACAGAAGAAGCATTCATGAATTCAGGAGGAGTTATAAAGAAGCCAAGAGTATTTTAACTTCTACAATAATGTTATAAGATTAATCAAAAGAGTAGAAGAGACAAGATCAGGCCTGTAGATTTATAGACAAACTGTCATAACAGTGTTTGCTTTGTCAAAACTTCTGTATGAGTTAAGCTTCATCTTTTATGTGTGTACCATTTATATCCTATATAAGGTTCATTCTTATGAACTTGAAAAATATTTCAGTTGGCTTCATTTACTCCAGGGGAGTTCTGCAGCACCTTTGATTATCAAGGTACACAAATCCCAAAGGGAAAATACTGTCTTCCCAGTGAGCCCAGTAGACAGTGAGAGCAGTTACCTTCCCAGCAAGCCTTCTTCGGCCCTTTCTGAGGCATCGAGCTGCAGCTCCAGGCAGACGATTCAAGCGGGCATGGTACCCTAAAAAAAAAGAAAGTCCTCAGAAACAGAATGCAGAAGACTCCTTAGTGATGATATGCCTCTAGTATACCAAAGGCCTTCCTCCCCAGGATCTTACTAGACTGACCCTTAAGCTAGTATCACTAGTCTATTTGCCAAGGATTTATTATTATCATGCCTTGCAGTATGATCATAGGTGTGTCTTTACCTCTGACCTAGGCATCCTCACCTACAAAGGTGGGATAATCACTTGCTCAGTCCTATCTTACATAGCTGATCTGAAGACTCGATGAAGTAGCACAGGAAAGGTACTCTATAAACTGAAAACACCACACAAATATAAGGCACCATCAACAATTTCTAATTACAAATTAAATGCTAGTTATTATCTCAAAAACATGTAAGTCATAAAATAATAGTAAAAATACCCTGTAGAGTATAAGCCCATTTTTTCTAGTTGCTGTATGTGTTCTACACATTAAAAAAACACAAATGGAAGAATCCACACCAAAGTGTTATCAATGACACTGTCTCTGGGTATGGAATCATAGGCATATACTTGTGTGCATTTTAAGAGGTCCATAAAGAACTTTCAGAAATGGTCACTGAAACGTTTCATGAAAGTTATTACAGTAGCAAACATGTGCCTGCCAGGCAATTATCTTTACCAAGAGCCAACTGTTTTGAAAAGGATTCTCAATCATCCAAATTCATTGTAACAAAATGCTACAGGAAAAAAAAAAAAAAAAAAAAAACAAAATGCTACAGGAGTTAACAGCTCTCGGCATAATTCTGATCACCAAGAGATGCCCAATAAATACTTGATAACTGACTAACCGATTGATTACTGATTACTGGGCACCCTAGAATCATAAATTTATAGAGCTAAAAGAAACCTCTGCAACAGTTTGCTCAAAGTCGCTATTATTTAAACTGATGACCCCGATGGCCCAAGGAAATAAAGTGACTGTCACAGTCCCAGAGCTAAGAAGATAGTACTGGAGAATATTATCACCACAGTTCCTTCCCCTTGTCCTAGGCGCTTTCCACTCTACCTTGCTACATCCTAAGTAAAGGAAGAGCAAAGGGAAAGGAAGTATTTGTGTTTAAGTCCATAATAATAGAATAAAATAAAAGTTATTTAAGGAAATTATTTTAAAATCATCCAATTAAAAAAAAAATGTCATTATACCTTGTATGTGAATGTTCTTACTGAAATCTGTTCTCTTCCAAGATCCAATACTTCAGGTTCCCACTGAGCACTCCATAGCCCATCGGTTTCACAGCAGGTAAGCAGCAGTGACACGCTGCTAGGCTTCCTAAATCTGGCACAAATGGCAATAGCAAGCTGAAGGAATGCCCTGCTAATAGATATCCCAAGAGTCTCCATGGGTTGATTTAGGTACGAATGGAGAACCTCAAGCTTTGAGACTCACCCCTGAATCTTCTAGAAAAATCCCTGGACTAGCTCCAAAATTCAGATAATTAATGCATGCTTAGAGGCATGAGTATGCTTGCCATGGGATGATTCTCCCCAAAGAGAACCATTAAAAGTGTGGAGCATTTTGGTCTTCTCAGAACTTACCTCTTTGAGCTGGTCGAGAAGGTAAAAGGAATGTGGAATCAGAAAGTTTATCCAGTCCAGAATCCATTCTTTCTACTTCAGAGCAATGATCAGGAGCCCACTTGGGCAGAAGATTAGGAACAGTGAATCCTGGGACACACTCTCCCTCATAGAACCAATCACTCTGCTCATCATCCCCTAAAATAAAGAGATCATATCAAAAGCTGGATAAATCTCATTGGCTACGATACTGCCACTACACAAAGCTCGTAAGTTGGAATTTTAACATGCTCCATGGAAAGCCAAATGGGAGGATGGATTCTCAGGGCTATAGATTTGATTATACTTTTCAAATAAAGTCAAAACAAAAAAAAATTGTTTTGATCCTTCTTTTTGATTCATATTATGATGAAGACTAGAGTATCAACTCATTTCACATACTGTTTTACACTGGACCTCTTTTGAGAGTAAAAAACTAATAAAGTTACCATTTACTAAATCCTTAGCACCTATGAGGGCCCATGCTAAAAATCTGTAAGTATGCTATCTCTTCTAAACCCTACACTAATTCCAACTTATAAATGAGGCAACTAAAGCCCAGAGAAGGCAAATCAAGTCAGTAAATGATGAAACCAAGATCTGAACCCAAAGCCTGACTAACTCCAAAGCCTTAACACAAAAATAAACTGCCTCTTATGTACCATTCTATGGTATAAATGGACTTGGGAGTTCAAAGCCCACAAATGTTTCTCAACTCAAAACTAGTATTCCTGAGGGATGTAATATTTGCATTTCTCATAATAGGAGAATAAAAACTGTATACCCATACCTCAATTCTTCCTTGGTACCCCATTAATGGGACAAAAAATTACCTTGACACTAGCAATCCAAGCAACCAGGTAAAAACTAGAGACAAGCAATATAACTCCCCACGGTTTGTCATGAAGTTAACACCAGTTCCCCAAGGCGAGACTCTTCACCACCAACAAAGTCACGACTAGACCCATATAGCCACTCTTAGTTCAAACCTCTTTCTACTGGTGAGGATGAAACATCTCAGTTTGCAACAGAACTCGTTCCCGCCCACAAAAAGTAGTAAGACAGATAAGTTTAGGTCTGCCACTCCATAGTCCTTTCAAAATAGCAAGAATGAAGGAAATTATCCCAAGAATATCTAAAGAGTTCACAATGCATTCATTCTCTAAGGTTTGCTGGATCCCTGGAAAACTGCTCAAGCCAAGTTAAACATATGAAGCATCAGATTCATGAGTTACTAACATGGATGGGCCAGATAATAACTTTACACTCACCTTGGAAATCTCTAAAAAGGAAAATGAAATGCCCACAAAAAAATTACTCAGTGTTCCCTTACAAAACCACACCACCAACAGCTGTTTCTCTAGAACACTGGTTCTCAAACTTCAATGTGCATCAAAAGGAGCAGAAAAGGTTGTCAGAACACAGATTGCGGGCCCCTACCCCCTCAAAGTTTCCAATTCTGGTCCAGGAAGGATCAAAAATTTGCATTTCTAACAAGTTCCCTAGTGATGCTAAGCTTACTCCAGGACTACATTTTGAGAACCACTATCCTGACAGCCTCTCATCAAATCAGGTACACAAATGATAGGCTAAAGAATTAAGAATGATTAGTTTCTTTAGATGAACTAAAGATAGGCTTTAGAATTAACGATTAGCTTCTCTGCATGTCACTATACTAATTCCTTTCTTATTCATAAGCATTCCTTAGGCCATTTATTAAATAGTTAGCTAGAGCATATTTCCTGAAGATAACTGGTATCCCATAATGGGGTTTGTTTGGGGTTTTTTTTGTGGGGGGAAGAGGGGGTTCTTAAGCATGCACTCAAGCTTTTTGAGAACACAAAAAAGGACTCACTGAACTGGAGGAAACCTTGTGAAATCATCTAGACCAACAGTCTCCAACTCTGGGTTCATTAAGATGCATGATGCAGCAGCTCCCCCAAAAACTATTGCCAGAGAATAAGGAAGAGCCTGCTGGGTTAGGCTCCAGACTTCTCTCCTCCTGCTTTAACCAAAATAGATTTAGCTGCTTTATAATCTGAGATTCTACATCTAATTCTGTTTGAGGGAGAAAAAGGAGAATTTCCCCCTTATCTGGGTTTCCCAGTAACTATTTATTAAGATATTACTATATATATATATGCCAGGCATATACATATATGCCAGGCAACATGTTACCCACTGTAGTTGCAAAAAATAAAAAAATAAAATAAATTACTGCTTTGGAGGGTTTTAATGGAAAAGACACATACCTATAAACAATAATGTCATATGGTAAGTGATAAGAAAACACTAAGTACAGGGAAAGAAAAAGTAAGGGTTTGAGAAGATGATACCTGCACTGAGTGTTATCAGTTGGAATCCTCAGGAAATGCAAACATATTTAATGGATAATCGAGACTTTAATGAAGTGACTGTTTACAAAAGTGTAGACAGTATTAAGAGGTACCAATAAGGGATGATGAAGCAACCTGGAGCTGCATGGAATCTTTACCCTTCCTAAACCTGAAGCAGCAAGGAGAAAGAATGGTTATCAGAAACCAGAGAAAGGTGATCCCTGGGTGGCTCAGCGGTTTAGCACCTGCCTTTGGCCCAGGGCGTGATCTTGGAGTCCCAGGATTAAATCCCACATCAGGCTCCCTAATGGAGCCTGCTTCTCCCTCTGCCTGTGTCTTTGCCTCTGTGTCTCTTATGAATAAATAAATAAAATCTTGAAAGAAAGAAAGAAAGAAGAAAGAAGAAAGAAAGAAAGAAAGAAAGAAAGAAAGAAAGAAAGAAAAAGAGAAAGAAGAAAGAAAGAAAGAAAGAAAGAAAGAAAGAAAGAAAGAAAGAAAGAAAAGAAAGAAAGAAAGAAAGAAAGAAAGAAAGAAAGAAAGAAAGAAAGAAAATCAGAGAAAATTTAGGTAATATAGAAGGCTGCCAAATAAAAAGGGAGCCAGGGAAAGCTACAATCCAATGTGGTAGACTGCATTACTGTTTCCAATGCTTCACTACCTCCTTATGATAATACATCCATGCCTTCTGCCTTTTACCATAGAGTTCCAGAGCTTTCTCCTTGAGATAGAGTATACTTTTTCAACCAACTGATACCGGCTTGTCATATAACTTGCTTTAGGTAGTAAAACATGAGCAGGCCTAATTCAAGCATAAGCTTTAAATATGTATGGATGTTCTGGTTTGGTTATTTAGCATTCATGTTTCCCAGCATGACAAGTCCAGCCACATATAGTCATTGCTCCTCTGATGGAGGTCCCAGGATAAGATACGCTGAGTAGATACAAACCTAACTTAAAGCCTGGAGACCAGCTGAGCCCAGGTAGATCAGCTAAACCATAGCCAACCCCCAGCCCCATAGCAAGAAATAAATGTGGTAAACCACTGAAATTCTGGGGCTGTTAACAGTATTATCATGATAAAAACTTGACTAATACACTATCTCATTCACCTTTCTCTATTCCTCTGCTAATGCCTCCTATTGATCAAACCCAAAAAACCCCACTGATGTAGTCCATAAATAAGCACTAGAGGAGCAAAAGGAAAATTGTGTATGACCAACCATTCAAGAAAAGGTAAGGATGGAATTTCTGGCAAAGACACCGGCAGAAACAGAAACATGGAAGCAAGGAATAACATAGCTTTGTGCTGAGAACTCCAAGTATCTAAATATCATCAAATGTGTGAAGTTGACACAGAGAGAAAAGCTGAGGCTATAGAATATTCTAAAATCTTCCATCATAAACCAAGGATTCCTTCAGTAGAAAGGTTTCCCAAAGGCCAAACTTGATCTGTCGTAACAGGTCCACACTTTCTTAACCTTGGATAATTAAACATCATCTTTAAAACACATTATGAGGGGCACCCCTGGGTGGCTGGCTCAGTGGGTTAAGCATCTGCCTTCAGCTCAGGTCCTGGGATGGAGCCTCGAGTCAGGCTCCCAGAAGAGCAGAGAGCTTGCTTCTCCCTATCCTCCCTGTTCATGCTCTTTCTTGCTATGTCTCTCTCTCAAATAAATAAATAAAATCTTTAAAAAGAAGAGAGAGAGAGAGACTTTATAATACTTCATAGAACAGTATATAAGCAAAGAAAAAGGAACATTTGTAATTCTAAATAGAATGCACTAGTTCATTTACAGAAAGACAATCAGACTTCCCTGGTAGGAGACAAAAGAATCAAGACCCTAGCTGCAACATACGTGGGAGTATACACACACAGCCTCTAGTGACACCTAGCTCCCTCAGAATCAGAAAGGGACAGAAGCGCTCCTGGGTGGCTCAGTGGTTAAACATCTGCCCTTGGCTCAGGTTGTGAACTTGGGGTCCTGGGATCAAATTGCACATCCAGGCTTCTCACAGGAAGCCTGCTTCTCCTTCTGCCTATGTCTCTTCTATCTCTATCTCTATCTTCTATCTCTGTGTCTCTCATGAATAAATAAACAAAATCTTAAAAAATTAGAAAAAAGAAAGGGACAAAAATGTACTCACAACAATCTCCATCATAGTAGGAAGTTCAGCAACTCCATCCACACCCACAACTCTGAGGCATGGGTGAGATACCCTCCCCCATGATCTCTCTCCAAAATCAGAACTTGGATCCTGAGTCTCACAGTTCCAGGATTCCTCCAGTTACTAGGAAGCCTATCTGGATCAATCTGGACATTTAGCCATTGTGCATTGTCCTTCAATCACTTAACCCTTAAAGAAAAATTATTAGGTCACAGAGGTAAAAGGGACTTTAAGACATTTACAAATCCCTTATTTAGATCAATAGAACTAAAGTCCAAAGAAGCTATATGAAACTACTATTGGTACAAAATTAGTGTGGTCCTAGCAAGTCCACAGGATAAAACAAAGTTTCAGATTACTATTTAGGTTGTAAAAATAAAGAACTGGTAATTAAGATATCCCAGCCTTATTCACAGTGTTCTATACTAAACTTTAGGAGTTTTAGGGCGGGGGGTGGGGGTGACTGGGTGGCAGGCACTGAGGTGGGCACTTGACAGGATGAGCATTGGGTGTTATTCTGTATGTTGACAAATTGAACACCAATAAAAAATAAATTCATTAAAAATAAATAAATAAATAAACTTTAGAAGTTTTAAAACTAGAAAGATGTTTTCTATAATATATTAAGCTAGAACAATTAAGCTCATTTATAAATAAGGTTATAAAAATAATTTCTTATGTAAAATGAAGAATCTTTTAATATACAATAAAAGGGTATAATATAGAAGATACTTTTTGGTGCTAATAAAATTGGCAACTTCCCAAAGTCCCATCCTTGACACTACATTCCCCTAATCAATGATTCTTTTTTTTTTTTTTTTAATTTTTATTTATTTATGATAGTCACACAGAGAGAGAGAGAAGCAGAGACATAGGCAGAGGGAGAAGCAGGCTCCATGCCCCGGGAGCCCGACGTGAGATTCGATCCCGGGTCTCCAGGATCGCGTCCTGGGCCAAAGGCAGGCACCAAACCGCTGCGCCACCCAGGGATCCCATCAATGATTCTTAAAGTCTGAACTACCTGCATAAAAATCATTGCAGATACTTGTGAAAATTTCAGATTCCACTCTAGACCTATTTGATTTCTAGGAGCTCAGGAATTTTAACAGGTGACTTTTATATGCTCTGAAGTTTGAGAACCATTGCCATAGACAACCACCATCTTCTCAGTAGGTCATTCCTCTAATCATTAGAATCTTCCCAGAAATACTGAACCAACCTCCCAAAGCTGGGATCAAGATTACCTTGCCTTCCTTCGTCGTTGGTAAAGAGTCCTGTGTCACTGCTGCTACACACACTGCTGGTTTCACTGGAAAAAGAGTCAAACACAAGAGAACATATCAGTCCTATGAAAAACAAAGCGGTGCCCTTTCTTCTGGTTTTCAAATTGAACATCCCAAGTTTCCCTAATTTCACTCCAGTTCATTAGCCAATGAGAAATGTAAATTTCACACTCAAGCCATAGAGGAAAGCTTATTAAAGCTTTTACTTATATTTCAAAGTACTTTATAAATATCTAAAGTCACAGAAGTAATCTCAACCTGGCTAGGTATATCAAACAACACAAATTTAAAAATTTACCAACCCATTTTATTTTAAAATACTGTCAACTATCAGTTTCAAATGAAACTATACAACTTTAAGACATCTAACATGTATCAAGTTTTCTCCCCATTTACACAGTGGCTAACAAAAATCCATGAACAGGAAAGAAAGTCAATATGACCAAAATTATGTTTTCTAAACTTAATGTCTCCCTGATATGAAGTGGGTACAACACAACTCATTTTCAAAACAGAAGGTTAAAACTAAAAATATAAAAACAAATGCCATGTGAAACCCATTGAAATAAAAACTTTGCCCTATAGAATTCTGCTCAGTTGGCTTCATTTCCCAACCTATTGCTAACAATTGATTCTGCCTCTTTGGATGCTGTATTTCTTTTGCCTAATCGTCATTAAATTTGATTGATCTGGTTCAAGAAAAATTTCTCTATTTTTTACATATATTATATGAGCTATTTCCTTGATTGGGAGTGTTTCCTTCCAAGCTAGTCAATTTTTTTCACCTACTCTACAAGATGGAAAAAAACCAAAGCAAGGAAGAAACATTATCATACTGTATAAGGAATAGGCCTGGCAAAATCCCAGTCTACATTTCTGGAACAAAATTATGAAAATATTTTGTATTTTGCAACATTTCCACGTATCTTGTCAACACTAAATCCTTAAAATGCTGATTAAATTAAGTACCAATGCTTTCCTCACTTATCTCTGAATAGATCCAAGATATTTGCTATAGCAAGAGCCAATAAAACATACTCGATTTCTTTAAAGATTCTTTCATTTTATTTTCTTCTGTACTTGTAAGTGGGAACTTTCTCACATGTCATTCCAAGAAATGCCCTACAAAACTATACCACTAGATTTTGATGGATTTAGAATCCTCAAAGAGCTGTAGTTAAATCCAGAAGACATCCCCACTGAGTTCTGCACTCTTCCTACCTCTGACTGAGTTCTGCACTCTTCCTACCTCTGAGTTCAAGGAACTGCACCTCTTGAATATAATGGTGTTATTTTTGTGCTTTTGGAAAATTCCTAAGAATATCAGTGGTCTAACTCCCTTGAATTCTACTACACATTTTCTCATATTACTACTTTATTATCCTCCTCTGGCCTTAAAGATAAAGCATATTTGACATTTTTTAACTCCTCTTGAGAGTAAGGAGAGCTTAAAAAGTACATTAGGCCATCGAACAAATATTCTATCCCACCATCATGTTATTTACTTTAGCAGTACCACTAACTGAGATTTAGTGATCAGCAAACAACAGCCTGCCTGGGATCCCTGGGTGGCGCAGCGGTTTAGCGCCTGTCTTTGGCCCAGGGCGCGATCCTGGAGACCCGGGATCAAATCCCACATCGGGCTCCCGGTGCATGGAGCCTGCTTCTCCCTCTGCCTGTGTCTCTGCCTCTCTCTCTCTCTCTCTCTATCATAAATAAAAAAAAAACAAAACAACAGCCTGCCATCTATTTTTGCATGACCTGTGAGCTAAGAGTGTTTTTTTACAGTTTAAATGACTCGGGGTAAAAAAAAAAAAAAAAAAAGAAAAAGGAAAAGGAAAAGGAAAAGAAAAAGAAAAAATATTAAAGAGTATTTTCTGACATGTGGGAATGATATGAAATTCAAATTTCAGTGTCCATAAATAAAATTTTATTGGAACATAGCCACAGTTATTCATTTACATATCATCGATGGCTGCTTTCATACTACAACAGCAAAGTTGAGTAGCTGCAACACAGAACATATCACATATAAATCTCTAAAATATTTACTATCTGGCTCTTTACAGAAGTTTGCTGATCCCTGCTCTACATGTATTACAAGTTCTACTCCGTTGAGTATTTAACAATTAAAAAAACTGTTTGCTTTATTACCAAATCTATCAATTCTTTTCCCCATTCATTTCCAGCCACTTATAACTACTACAAGATACAGTGCTTCCTTGATCCTTTTCACGTGGGTTCCATTCTCTCCTCGTATTCTAAGCAAAGGGGACAAGCTCAAAGAAATCCAGATCAAGAAAGATGTTGGTAACCTGAAGCCTTCCTGTCAACTGTACATTTTCTATTTTTCTCAACAGTATTTAAGACTCATTGTTTTTGAAAATGCTTGGATTAAGCTTTGTCTAAGCTTTCCATATATAGTTAATTTGAGGAATGGCAATGATGTCACAGAAATATCACCAGTATTTTAAGGCTATGAGCAAGGGAGATAGGTATTTTCTTCATAAAGAAAATAATCTGTCTTACAAGATGCTAATTACATAACAGTATCACCAGTCTACTGGTATTTGAAAATGACTATTTCATCAGATAGACATTTGCTAATTCTATTTATTCCCTCAGAAGGACTTGCATTATGGAAACCTAATCGTATGTAAGAAATTGTTAGCATAATTTGATGAAGACAAAAGTGGGAACTTCACGGCTGGAAGTCTGCACATAAACACTATGATACATCATGCAAAAATGTAGTGCTAGCTAGAAAAATAGAAGCAAATATTTCCAAGTTATAGGCCAAAGTTGGCCAGTCTTGCAGATTTCATTCACTTCTGGCTCAGAGATCATGACTTCTCTGGAAAAAAAAAATCAGATTAGTGGAATTTTAATAATGATTTAGTCAACTATAAAATGTTAAGTTAGCTAAACAACAGAATGTTTACTATTTTATTAAAACTAAGCTCCTATCTTTCAATAAACACAAGTTTCTTTTACACTTTTATATATAGTTCACAAGGTCAAAAAGTTAAAAGATGTCAGGATCCTACATGTTCTTCCTATTCCAAAATCTTCAAATTTGTTTATAAGTTTTTTGCTATGACCACAAGTAGTGCCTTTAGTGTCCACTCTACTTGTGGTCTTCCAAAGCTTAGTCAGGAAGACAGAAACTCAGCCTTTGTTAATCTTCAGAAAAAGTAACTAGACAAAACCCACAAAGATAGCAGGTATGAAATCTTGTCTTTTCCCAAAATGGCAGCAACTCATACAGGCATCAATGCCTCCTGTCTTTGCCTTGGGAGCTGTTCTGTACTCCCTATTCTCACGTGATTCTAACTATAAATAGTTTGCATACAAAAAATCTTCCTAGAATCTCTAAAATTTCTAAAAATGTATTAACCCTACAAATAATTTATACAACATTCAAAAAATTCTAAATTGGGGCAGTAAGTTTCTCACAGAAAAAGGAGGAAGAATCCCCACCCCTATTTCTCCTAAACTTTTACTCATTCACTTGGTAAGCATTTATTATTTACAATATACCAGAAACTGCTCTACCCAGTACTAAAACTAACAAGAAAACATGTCAATAACAATATCAAGGTGTACATTTTATTAAAAACCTAGTCCAGACTCTGGGAGAAGGCTGTGAAAACAGAGAAGAATGCTTTCGAATGAATAATACTCTGCAAAGAAGGAGGTGGTCAAGCCTACATTTTAACCTTATGACACTGAAAAACCACATTTCAGAAGCCAAAAAACATCTCAAAAGTACTCCTGTGTGAGTAAAAATAGTTACAATATATCACACTTCTCTACAGTGGTTTTCACTAAAAAATGTTCCCACACTTAATTCAACAGCATTGGCACCAATTTAAATAAGACACAAATAAAATTAAAGCCTGGGTTTTAAACCACCAATTGTGTTACCTAATTACTATAACATTGTCAGAAAAGCAACTGAACCACATCCAACTGAAATAATGGATATGTAAAGACAGTCACCCCAGATTACAGTTCCAGAGGCTTTCCTCCCACAACATTTTATAACAAAAACTTTTAACATATGAAAAAGTTGAAAGAAGTTCCAGTTACCATTCATACTCCATCACATCACCTATTGCACATCACACATTACAACTAATATTTTGCTTTTTCTGTTTCATCACACATCTATACATCTAATCTTCCCACCCGGATATCTTTACAATTCAAGGCACTTTTGGCAGACCAGATGATTGGGCATGGCATCCATTCTCAGAGAAGTAGATTATCATAGGAATCAAGCTTAATAAAACACTATTGATACCCCACATCCACTTGAATAACTAATTAATTCCAGGGCAAACACTCTTAGCTAAACACTGCAAACCCTGGTAAGAACTGTAAAATGCAATCACCTGGCCCGACTGGGTGGCTCAGCGGTTTAGTGCTGCCTTCAGCTCAGGTCATGATCCTGGCGTCCCGGGATCGAGTCCCATGTCAGGCTCCCCGCATGGAGCCTGCTTCTCCCTCTGCCTGTGTCTCTGCCTCTCTCTCTCTCTCTCTGTCTCTCATGAATAAATAAATAAAATCTTAAAAAAAAAAAAATAAAATAAAATAAAATGCAATCACCTGAACTGCTCTTAAAGGAGCAACTAAAGGGTATTTTTTCAAGTTAGCAAAAACTCCCAGTTATAAAGTTTTTAAAACTACAGTATTTTTATTCTACAGAAAAGATCAATGTTTCGGTCTAAGTTCCCTAAATATTGAAACTCATGCTTGTTGGTAAAAGCACAGTCAATGGATTGAAAACCCCATCTCAGTATCTAAAAACATCAGCACTAGCTCTCAACTCAAAGTCAATTTTACCCCCTTTAACCCCCCGCCCCGACCCTTACCCCCCTCTGCATCCACAGGGTCGTTTGGCAATGTCTGGATAAACATTTTTTCAGGACTTGGGAGCAAAGGAGGGGGAAGTTGGTGTCCTACTGGCCATCTACTGGGTAGAGGCCAGAGATACTGCTAAACATCCTACAATGCACAGGACAAGCCCTCACAACAGAGAATTTATCTGGCTCAAAATGTCAGTAGCATCAAAGTTGAGAACTCTCATCTATACTGAACCAACCACAGGATGGAGAGGGCGGAGCATTATGTTAAGGGAAATACCACTTCAGAGGAGGAGAGGAGGCTGTGCACTTCTGCTGGATAAAGTCAGCCTTCAGGGACAGAAGTCAACATCCCATAATAGCAACAATGTCATTCTCTTGTCAGGGCCTCAAAGAGCCTGAGGCCTCTGGATCCCAGGAATCATGAGAAGGTAGCCGGATGGACCTTCAGGCCAACTGATAAACTGCAACTGCTCAAGTAGTACAGATCACCCCTCCCTGCCTAGCCCAGGCAGAAAGAAGATGCTACACAGAGAGAAGAGAGAGAGAGATATCCAGGCTGCGAAAGGAAAGATCTTGCTCTTTTCGATGTCCTCAATACCTAGGCACACAGCAGGCATTCAGCAAATGTTACATAAATGGAATGAACTCCTTCAGATCAACTCTATTGCTTCCCCTTGTATGGCCTTCGCAGCATGCCACTTCAATCTAATCCTACTTCCTGCATGTGAAAGGTGAATGGGCTGTTTTGAGGATGTGATGACATGAAGCATGTGAACCCACGCTGCAAATTCTAGAGCATTACAAAGAGGCAAAGGATGAAAGATTCAAAAGCTACATCTAGGGAGCTAATTCTGTATGTGCCCATTATTATTATTTGAGACATTAATAGTAATTTCCTGACAGTTTTTTTTTTATTAAAATGGTAATCTCAATTCAATAGGACTCTCATTAATACTTCAAAAAGAAAAAAATGCTATGGTAATCAAATCTATTTTCATTTTGAATGGAAAAATAAATGTGGCCTATGAAATCTAGTATTTTCCCTGGGTTTCATCCAAGAGAGGCAGACACAGCTCTAAGCAGATATCCAAACTACATGTGTCTCAAGAAGGAGTTTGGCCTTCCAATTGAGTTTAAGAAAATTATCAATATAATTGTGCCTTGAGACAACTGTAGCCAGGGCCATCAATTTGACTGCAACAATGTAAGTCTGAATCTAAACCATCCAGCAAAGCTGCTTCCAGATTCTGGACTTCAGGAACTGGAAATATTTTTTACTTAAAGCTACTAAACTTTAGGGCAGTTTCTTTCTGCAGCAATAAATAATACTGCATTTTTATGAATTCTTTTTTGAAAATAATTCCCTACTTTCTAGCCCTAACAAGAAGCTTCTAGTTTCCATAAGACAAATCTCTCTGAATTCTCATAATGGGGAAGAAAAAAACACAGCTTGTCTTCTGCCCTGACAGCTTGCTGATTCTTTCGTATTCCTAATCACAAAGGGCTGTAAATTTAGAACTAAATGAGAGTAGTTTATACCTATCTCAATTAAAATAAAGAGGTATAGAATTAGTTTGTCACCTATAATCACAAGGTAAGTTAACACTTCAGTTCTTCACCCATTGAATTTTTTTTAAGTAGGCTCCACTCACCACTCTGAGATCAAGACCTGAGTTGAGATCAAGAGTCAGACACTTAACCAACTGAGCCACCCAGGCACTCTTTTTACATCTAATTTGAAAAGAAACAAGCAGGATAGAGTTTAGGGCCTATACCATCATGTTAAAAGATTAGAGGTTTTCATTTTAATTTTTTATTAAATAATTCATTTAACAAAAGTTTAAAATTATCTTAGAATTCAGAAAAAAACAAAGGAAGTCACTCCTAAACCCAGAGCCCAAAGACATCTTTGCTCAATTTTTTTCCTGGATCAAGGTGATACATTTACAACCATATATAATCAGACTTCAGAGTCTAAAAGTAAATATGACTGAGGGAGAGGTTTTTCAGAGAAATATCGCACATCAACTGCAAAATCATTCTCACAGTAAGTTATAAGTATGTGTAATGAAGAAGTCTTTTCGTTTCATTTAGAGGAGACCATGAAAGAAATCCACCTCACTGGTTTCACAGGCTCATTAACTCAGCCCCTGCAATCAGGTACACTTTGTAAAGAATGATTTTCCTCACAACTCTTCTATTGTGCAGGGGGGCTGTGCCTTAGAGAGACCCACCCACCCTTTTAAGACTTACCTTTCTTTAGAGCTAAAAGTGATTCATCTTCAGTTAGATGAAATGTCTTTTCAGAGTAAATTTTTAAAGAGCATATATTCTGAGACCTGAATGTCTAAGAATGTCTTTCTGCTGCCTATCTATATGAAATCTATCTTGGCTATATATAAAACTCAGGGAGGAGTGGGAGAACAATCTGCCCCCCCCCCACACACACACACACACTCCAAATTCTACAGATAACTGTAGCCCCTCACATTTAAACTGTAGGGATAAATGCTGGCCTTGTTTTCATCCCTTTTGAGATTGTTCTTTATTCCTGTTCCGCCCCCACCACCAATGCAGAATGTAAAATTTTGCCAGGGTATGTCCAGGTAAATGTGTCTTTTCATTTGTTTACCATTTTAATCTTTATACTTAATTTTTTCAACCCAGGAACACTTTTTCTCTTTGGTTGTATTCTTAAAATCGTTATTCTATTCTAATGCTTCAGTGTCTTCCTTTGGAATACTTACATACTTACAGACTGGCCTCTTATCCTCTGTCTTCCAGATCTATCCACTTCTCTGTCATTTTCACCACCTCTCTGCATTTTGGGAGGGCTTCCAAAGTTTTCCACATTAACTCGATTTTCAGCAAAATGAACTGTCCTATTTTAACACTGCAGTTACATTTCAAATTTCCCTACAATTCTCCTCTACGCAAAACTACTGGGTTTTCAAATAGCCACCTTTCTGTCCTTACAATTTACGGCTCCTGTTTCAAAGTAAAATAAGTCAGTCAGAGAAAGGCAAACACCATATGAGTTCACTCAGATGTGGAATTTAAAAAAACAAAACAGATATACATAGGGGAAGGGAAAAAAGAGGGGGCAAACCATAAGGGACTCTTTACTATAGAGAACTAAGGGTTGCTAGAGGGTAGGTAGGTGGGTGGGGAATGGGCTAGACAGGTGATGGGTATTAAGGAGGGTACTTGTAAATAATGAGCACCAAATATTATATGTTAAGTGATGAGTCACTTCCTGAAACCAGTATTACACTTTGTTAACTAGAATTTAAATACAGACTTTAAAACAAACCAACAAAACCAACCAAACAAAAACAAAGTGGCTAAGTCTTCTTGCATCCTAAAGATTTTTGAAAATGTTCTTCTGGTTTCCACTGGCAGTAATTTTCAAAGATGTGTTTTTCCTCTCAACTTTTGAGATGATGTTCCTTTTCCCTTATTCTGCAGGCCTTGTTCAAAAGCCTCTTGTTGAGTACTGGTTCACCTAGAATCTGATTACTTGTCAATAGAAAGGGTATGTAAATTACCCCTGATTCCATTCTCTATTTCCCTGGACGTGGGAAACATGCTCTTCTCACATCTACAACTGGCCAAGACTATGTGCAGAGCCTCTAGCCTAATAACTCAGTGTCACTGGTAGGCTTTTCTTTCATATAGCTATGTTGGACTAAGACAGGATCTTCTAACTCTCATTGCCTTATTCTGACCCCATTCCAAGGGTCTGCGATATATAAAACATTATGATTTCTAGAATGCATCACTAAGAGTGATTTTTCCTTCTCTGCCCATGCCAACTGTAAACTTTATTCTTGGCAAATATATTTCCCAGGACTCAATTTGCTGTGACTACCTCTAACCCAAACACAAATAGACACATAGAAAACACTCATTTCCTATCCAACTGTACTCTGGGAGTTAAAGCCTCCAAATAAAAACTGAAAGATACAGATTGGGAAGTACAGTAGTCCTCCCTTATCCATGGCAGATACTTTCTAAGACTCCCAGTGGCTGCTTGAAACTGTAGCTAGTATTTAACCCTATATATACCATGTTTTTTCCCATACATACATATCTATGATTAATTTATAAATTAAGCACGGTAAAAGATAATAAAATAATAAAATAGAATATGTATAATAAAAGTTTTATGAATGTGGTCTCTTTCTCTCAAAATATCTTGTTATACTCACCCTTCTTAGGATCATGTGAAAGGCTGAAATGCCTAAGAAATGAAATGAAGTGAGGTGAATGATGCAGGCATTGTGAGTGAGTACTAGCCTACTGCTACTACTACTGATGACATGTCAGGACCGGATTGTGGGTAACTAAAACCACAGAAAGAAATGATGGATAAGAAAGGAATACTGTACGCAACAACACTCTAGCTCAAACATCAGCTGCCTCATTTTCTGGCTGAAGTGAACCTTGCACTTTGAACAAAGGTCTGACCATAGAGAAAGGATGAAGGCCCTCACTACCCACCTTCAGCGCAGGCTCAGCCCTGCTGCTGTGGGCTTCCAATGGCACATCTATCAGCCTTGTGGCTTGAGGAAATCTTGGCAAGAGGCCAACTCTAGGCCCTAGGTTCTGGTGATGTGAGTTTACAATGTTTTATGTCTTCATAAGTATTTTAGTGGGCAGCTGATGCTGCTTATCAGATAGATGCTTTTGAAAATACGAAGCTGCAATGACGTATTGGAATGAGGCTGTGATTGAAAAGAATGACAGAATCTCAGTGTTGCAGGGATCTGAGTGGTCACGCAGCGCAACCTCTCCAACTCTGTAATAACTCAGGACATGGTCACCAAGGCCCAGGGTCGAATCCCTTCAGTGACCTAAAAATCATTACCTTGTGAAACAATTCATTTCATTTGTAGAGAGTTCGAATTTGGGGATGTAATATTTTATACTGAGGCAACATTGAACTCTCTGTACTTTCGAGGAGTCCTACCTCTGTCCTCTGGGGTCCCACAAAATAATCCGAACACATTTCTTTCAAGAAACAGATCTTCAAATACAGTAGTATCAAATCCACCTCCAAAGCTGCCTTAGTTGTTCCTAAGGATATACCAGCAGAACTGTGAATAATCCATGTAGGCACACTATGCCGGCTATTCAATATCCTCAAATGCAATAGTACTATTTGCAACAATGGCAAATGTACTCTTGGTCAGCATCCCCAGTTATGGAATACAAACAGAACCACCTCAATCTACTACATATATTCTTTCCCACAGTTCCAGTAGCCCCTGATTAATGACCAACACTTGCAAAGAAGGCTACTTACCTTAACCATGAAATAATGAATGCTATTGATCCATACTGCTATGGAGAATTACTGATCACCCAATCTTTGGTTAAAATGGTCCTCATTTAGCAATTTCTCTGTCACAAATACCTGGAGCAAAGCATGCTCATAATTAAAGAGTTTGGGGGAGTAAAAGTGAAAAGTGATGGACAGAGATCTCAGCTTTCTCCCATTTATTCTTGCTTCTGAGCTATTGTTTGTGTCAGAAGGGATATTGATTTTCTATAAAAATAAGAAAACAAGAGGCACCAAGGGGCCGCAGAAGGTCAGCCTGGGCTGGAGAAGGAGGGAGGAGGTTTAGCACTCTATCTCTGTCACTTGCCTTCTAAGAGAAGGGAATATTTTCTTTCCTGTGAGATTGGCCTCTAATACATCACTCAGGAAGGCTCCTGACTGAGACTTCAGGCCAACATCAAACCAGTTCCCTTATAAAAGAACAGAAGCTAAACTATATTCAAGGGGAACAAACAAATGATGTGTTAGTGAAGAATAGAGCAAAATCATGCTATGAATCACCTAATAGCTGCTATACAGATGATATGAATAAAGACAGTAGAAACTAATTTTACAAAATAATTGCTCCATTTTAGAATGGAATACACATACACAGGAAAATATTAAAATAATAATTGATCTTTTGTAGGCATAAGAAACTTTTACATCATAACCACTTTCAGTTCCTCAGAACTCCTGAAGGACTGGTTGGCACAGAACTGAAGGAAGAATAGAAAAAGTAAAGGAATTACTGGTCAAGCTTAAAACTATTCCATGGTTAATTAGTAAAGTTTAAGGAAATTAGAAATAAAGCTCTTTGGTTGAGACACACATTTTCAAACCTAAAACATCTGATACACATTTTTTAAAAGAACTCTATCCACTGACAAGGCTAAGTTAAGCTTAATGATCAGCCTCATCCTAATAATTTTACCAGTCGGATCATACAGGCTGACAATCTTCAACACCACTAATAAAAGGTAAAGTTCTAGTAGCACCTGGGTGGCTTAGTTGACTAAGCATTCAACTCTTGATTTTGGCTCTGGTTGTGATCTCAGGGTTGTGAGATCAGGCCCTGAGTTGGGCTCTGTACTCAGCAGGGAGTCTGCCTGAGATTCCCTCCCTCTCACTCTGACCCTCTGCACCCACCCTCATTCTTGTGAACATGTGCATGCACTCTCTCTTCTAAAACAAATAAATCTTAAAAAAAAAAAAAAAAAAGTAAAGTTCTACACTTGAGCTGTAGGTGAACAAACAGGCACATCTAAGCAGATTTATGAAAGAATAACCAAGATTCTTTAAAATATCTGTTAATGCAGAAAAAAAGATAGGAAGATTTCTCACAAACCAACTCCCCAAAAATCATATAATATCCAAATTGTAAATTATTATCTACTTAAACACACACTAATGCTAGTCCTATCCACAAGATGGGCTTAATAATCAAGGCAAGATTTTAGTTCCATCTTACTGTTGGGAAGCTGAACATAATTTGCAGTCAACCTCTCTTTCTCCAAAGAGTAGATTTAGGAGGAAAAGGTAAGAAGCATTTCTGTTTTAACTACAGATGAATCAACAGAAGTCAAAGTATATTTAAAACTCCTAAAAAATTAGATTCTAAAGAAGAATTATTCTCATTTTAGGTCTGCTACTACTCCACCAACTACTCCCTCAGAGCTTCAAGGACTTGGGCGTCCATTATTAAAAGAACTCTAAAGTCATGGACCAGGCATACAGCATAAATGGGGTATTTGTGAGAGAGAATACACAAGGTATTCTCAATTTGAAGAGAATAAATATTTCATAAGGATTGCTGCCTACTTCAACTTATTCAGGCTCTCAGATAACTAGAGTGTTTATCACAACCTATGAGCAATAGATGTGGGTGGGGGTGGGGGTGGGGGAGGAACTGGAAAGACTAAAGAGCCTCACTGCTAGATTACAGACTCTATGCCTGGAACCATTCCTGAACTGTTATCTTAAGAGCAGACATAGTTAACAGTCCCTCGCCTACAATAACGTCATAACAAGAAATTCTGGGGAAGAAATAAACACAAGCTATCACAGCAAAAAACAATTTTTAAAAATCACAATTCTCAACAGTAAATTATTATGTTTGATACTGAAACATACTTAAATGACCCAATTGAGGGTTTTGATATTGTGAAAGACTATAAGTTGACTAAACATTTATTTGATTAAAAACAACATGATAAGAAAACTTTTATAACCCAAAATTATACATATAAATTGAGAAAATAGGACTTAGGATATACATTAGAAGAAAATGAGGGAAAGCAAATTATAAGCCTACCTGGTTGTGCAGACTGGCAAATATAAAGCTACTCAGAAAAACTGTTAAAGCTTGATTAAAAGTCGCCCATGAAAGGTACAGGCATAAAGATTAAGGAGCTTTTCCTATTACTGACATAGCTTTACCTCATAATTCCTAAGATTTATGTCTTTGTTTTTCAGACGAACTTCAGAAGCAAAGTCCTAAGAAAGGCCACACATTCTACGGTTGTAAAAGTTGCAATGAGACAGAAAAAGAGCCATGGAAAAGGCAAATTCAAAGGGCAGCAAAGGGCAAATTCATGGTTGTTACATATGAACCTTGGAATCAGGTTCAATTCCCAGTTTTGCTACCGGGTGACCGTGGGCAAATTATCTCAATACTATGAACCTTCATCTCCTCTTCTAAAATATGAACAGCAGGGCCTACCATACAGTGGAGTTCTGACCATTCAACTGGGACTACCAGCCCAAGAGGCAGCACCTACAAAGGCACTTGGTCTGATACTATGAAGGGGATGGGAACAGTGTAAGGATGCCATATATCCTGTAAAGCACAGACACAAATGTTTCTGGCTCAATGGCATTTGGTGTAAGACTAATGGGATTCAGTACCGTTATTCTCAAAGCCCACCATGTGTTCAGGCGGCTTGAATGTCAGCCATAAAAAATAAACTCAGTGCAGTCAAACTGGAGGGAGCAGACAACAGAATGATAGCCCCGTAGCTAAAGCCATGACTCTTAAGGGGAAAGGCAGCTTACCAGGAACATACACAAACTCCATGTGCCTGGCACCAACATTTTCTCACATACACAAACACACACACCAGCCTCTACTGAGACCCTCGTTCTCACAACATCTACATATGATCTACATGGCATAAACTGCAGTAAATTGTTTTTAAAATAAAATTCATGGTTATGCATGTGAGGTATGCATTTTAAACAATTTTTAGAAACAAATGTGTTTCATTATACATAGCTTTCTTGACATAGGGAAATAGAATCATGAATATACTGTAAAAAGCTAGAGACAGACCCTAGCAGATTGCTTAAAGGAGGGGCTACAAAGTCAGCATTACAGTGGCTAGCTCTGAAAGAAGGTTGAACTCCTCAAGACTATGGATTTGTACTCAGGGTAAAAATAACCAGGACAATCTCTGACTTAGTAAGGGAGATCTCACCATTCTGACATGTTCTCATCAGAGCCCTGTTTTTGTTCATCTGCTTCACACTCCATCCTTTCTTTCCTTCCTGTTTTGCTTAGGAAAGTCCTATTTTCTGCTGATTCACACAACCCATGACCTGATGAGGTCCAGGGAGTATTCTCCTTCCAGCGGGACAGACGCTGCTTCTTAGCTGACTTGAACCTGCAGCCTCTCTCATAGCTCCAATCTGACACCTTGAGCTTCTGCTGAAGGCTGGCGGCCACCTCTGATGTCACTCGCTTCACCTTCCTCCGGCGCCGGAGTGGTCGACATGGTGCATTTTCGGTAAAGGAGTCAGATTCATGCCAAGAGTGTTGCTTACTCTTCACAATGGCATTGAGAGCTGGGTGCCGTTTGGCTACCATTGTGTCATCAGAGTCACTAAAATTGGCAACAGGGGCCAATTCTCGACAGTCCTTAATGGCCTCATCGAGACTTGACTCAGAGGCCTCACTGTAGCAGCAGGTATGCTCTGCCAGGTGAGTGAAGTCTGAACGGCGCTTCCGGCCTCTCCTTTTGCGAAGCTGCCGCCTCTGCTGCCGAGGGCTCAGAGCCATCTCCTCCCACAGCTCACCAAGCTTATTCTGCTCAGATGTCTGCTCCAATGCTGAGGCTAAGTCATGTACCAGCTCATCCATGAGGCCACATCTGCCCAAAGAAAAGTTCAGAAAAAGAAAAAGAAAACCTGAATAGGATCTGTTGTTTTAAGGTAAGTTTATAAAATACATCACGAGACTGCAGAGCCTACCTGACTTACAGAAAATAAAATCACCTTTCAACTGGCTACACTTAAGATTGTTCCTACCATCCTTGCTCCCTTAAGCCACTAAAAATAGGTGTTTGGCCCTTGTTAGGAACCTCAAGTCAATATGTTCTTAAAGCACAAGAAAGCAAACTCTCACCAGATCACAAGTAAAATACTGGCAAAAACAAGCAAACCTTGGGAAATAAATCGCCCCTTCCCTTTTTCCCAATTAAATTTGTCACTAAAATATCTGATGATAAAATCCAAAAAGATTAGAGAAAGTCTCATTAGACAGGAACAGAAAAACACACAACTTTAAAATCATGGTTAAAGAACTGCTCCATGGTCTGGGGTCCCTGATAAGAATGCTGCTAAAGAGAGGAGAAAGACAACTTAGTAACACACTTTAAGGATCACTGCTTGCAGTTTTAGTGATCCAAGAAATTGTAGTAACCCAGATTTGTATTCTGAATGGAAAAAAGAGACTAAGTCTGTACCTATTCTGGTCCCAACTACCACCTGGAAGCCAGGAGGAAAGGAAATTTATCGGATATATTGTATATTTTTTAACAATTAGCAACTTCTAAGTTCTTCTCCCAACCTTCAGAAAATTAAGTGATCATCCTAATTATGTGCTTTAGTATCAATCACACAAAAAGAGGATATAGCTGAGGCTGAAATGACAGGGATTGATGGAGTCCCTAAAATTTCTAGCTAACTGCTTTCTAAATTCTATTTTTGCATTCATTCTTGTCAAACCGTCATACATCAGGGGTCACTTCAGAGGCAAACCTTCCAAGGGATGCGGGCAGTAGGAGCAATTTTCAAAACGCCCTTTAAGAGGGAAATGTCCAATATAATTTGTACAACACCTTATTAAATACGTATTAAATTAACACCTCTTCCCTAGCCCTTGTGAAGCCTAGAGTATTTCAAGTCCATAACTAGAATTTAAAACTGTGTGGCGCCACTCGGAGGCCCTATTTCCGTTCATGCAGCTTACATTCTGCAAAGGGCTTTCTAAAACCTATTTTCTCGCTGTCCCCATGCCAACGAATTCAAAGGCAAGAAAAACTGGTGGGCTGGCTTATCTGCCACATGGACGGGAGCCGTGGGGACACCTAGTTCCAAAACTACCAACCACACAAAACGTCTCATCGTGTCAAAAGCCACACAACACAAAATGACCACTGTCCCTTTACGCAATACAAAGTCAGTCTAAAACGCCCTGAATGGGGTTTGGGAGACAACTACCCCTGAAACCAAAACAGATGTGGGGACGGCACATCCAAACCTACTTCCTTAATAAAGAAATAATGCTTTAAAAAATGGGGCAGAACTGTACGCTTTGGGGGACCCCTGGGTTGGCTCAGTGGTTTAGCACCACCTTCAGCCCAGGGCGTGATCCTGGGGACCCGGGATCGAGTCCCACGTCGGGCTCCCTGCATGGAGCCTGCTTCTCCCTCTGCCTGTGTCTCTGCCTCTGTCTCTCTCTGTGCCTTTCATGAATAAATAAATAAAAATCTTAAAAAAAAAAAAAAAAGAACTGTACACTTTAACGTGGAACAAAGTTACAGAACTTGCAGCTGTTTGAGCAAAAATCCCTTCCTAGCCGAAGGGCTGCAATTCCAAGAGCTGGGGACACTACCCTGAGCTTCGCACACCTTCAGTCCTCAGGTGCGCGCTCCAAGACGACCCCCTTGTCCAGCTAGCTCTCGAGGAGAGGAAAGGCTAAGTCACGCAAACACAAGGCCGGGAGACGGAGAGGAGTAAAAAGAGGCAGGCGCACGGTCGCGGCGAAGGCCGGGGGGCGGCAGGAAGCAACTTCTCATTTGGGCTCACCCGGGCAGGGGGGTCGGCCCTTCTCGGGCACAAACTGCCAAAAAAAAAAAAAAAAAAGCAAGTGGTGGCGACTACGCTCCCTCCGTGACCCAGGGTCGCAACATGGCCACATATGTGAGGAAGAGCTGGGTTGGAAGGACCCCCCCCCCCCCACGCCCCGGCCCGCCCCCGAAGACGAAAGCGAACGCGGCTTGGGACACGGAGCTCACACCCTGTCGGCCTGCCCAAAAGAGCCAGAAAGAATAAAGGAGAAGAGGGGACTGCCGCCCCGGAGACGCCCGAACCTCACTCCCCGGGATGGGGGCGATGGGCCCTGGAAAACAAGGCCCAGCCACCCCCGCCCCTCCCGCCAACCTCCGGAGCCCCGCGGCGGCCACGGCCCCCGCCCCGGCCTCCGCCCGGAGCCCCGATCCGCGCTGGCGCCGGCCCCCTGGACCCCGACCCTCTCGACCCACTCCGCCCCCTCACCAGCTGCCGCAGCCACCTCCAATGGCCGCCGCTTTTGGGGCCGAGTCTCCCCGCCGGGGTTTCCCTTTCTGACCTCATTTCCGGTCTGGGCCGGAGGGGTGGGGCAGCGGTGGAGTGGGAGGGGCTGGCTGCTCTAGAGGGCCCGCCCCCGCCCGGCGCTTCCGGTCCGTGGCCGCGCCCACTTCCGCCCCGCGGTGGGCGGGGCCTTGGAGACGCCGGGAGCGGGGGCTGGGGGCCTCAAGGGGCGGTGGTTCGGGGCGGGCGGGCGCGCTAAGGGGCGAGGTCCGCGCCTGGGGCAGATCAGCCCTCCCCAGGCTGGCCTCACCTGCCTTGGGGACGTCAAGACATTGGGCAGTAGGGAGGGACCACGGCCTCGCCCTTGTTTGCTGACCTACTTTTACAAAGGGTGTGTGAAATTGAGAAATGCATCCTCATTCTTAACTGTGAGAGTGGGTCCAACTATAAGCCGGTACCTTTGCAGTGAATCAGTCTTACAGGTACAAATGCCTCCAGCAACAAGGCAGGTACTATTGGATTATAAATCTTAAGTATACAATTGATACCCATGAGTCTGTACTGACATGAGTAAACTAATGAGATGAATACTGACATGAACAAAGTAATAAATGGGGAAGGGGGATAAATCTCTGGTGCAGAAGAATTGTGAAGAATTTATGTAGATAATTCACCCTGAAGTATAACTCCCAGCTCCTTGAATGTGGGCTGTGTGTATGGAAGGTGGGGAAATGAGTATGGTGGAGAAATTAGACAAGCACTACCTCAGCCAGGTGACCAAGGTTAACATGAACAGTGATAAATCATGTGGACCCTATGTAGGCTGGATATGACATGATGGAAGTGGCATTTTATGTCTAAGATACTTTCCTTCCAGTACGCCCACTCTAATCAAGAGAAAAAAAAAATCCAACAACTCCAACTGGGGGACATTGTACAGAATGCTTGACCAATATTCCTCAAAATTGTTAAAGGAAAAAAGTCAAGCAAAGTCTGAGAAGTTGTCATAGCCAACAGGAGCCTAAGGAAATGTGACAGCTAAATGTAGTGTGGTATCCTAGATGGGAGACTGGAACAGGAAAAGGACATTGGGTAAAAACTAAGGAAACTTGGATGAACAATGGACTTCAGTTAATAATATTATCTCAGTGTTGGTTCATTAATTGTGACAAATGTTCTATATCAATGTAAGATGTTAATAATAGGGGAAACTGGGTATGATGTAGACAGGAATGGTCTGTAGTAGCACCTTTGTAATTTTTCTGCATACCTAAAACTAGTCTAAAATAAGGTCATTTTTTTAAAATGCACATACCTTTTGACCCCGAAATTCTGCCTCTAGGGAATTTTTTTCTGAAGAAAAATTGGAAATAGGAGAGAGAGATGAGAAGATTAGAAAAAAAAATCCTACAACAGGAATTAGTTATCTAAATTATGGTACATCTATGGGATGGAATACCTTTGAAGCCTTTTAAAATTGTTGTGAAAGGGGGATCCCTGGGTGGCTCAGCGGTTTAGCGCCTGCCTTTGGCCCAGGGCACGATCCCGGAGTCCCGGGATCGAGTCCCACGTCGGGCTCCTGGCATGGAGCCTGCTTCTCCCTCTGCCTGTGTCTCTGCCTCTCTCTCCTCTCTTTATGACTATCATGAATAAATAATAAAAAAATTTTTTTAATTGTTGTGAAAGTATATTCAATGAATGAAAAGTCATCAGTTTCTGATTGTGTACATTTCTGCATGACTGTTTTACTCCAATAAAAAGGGTATTCTAAAAATGTAGTGTATGGCTGTATTCATGTATATAGGAAATTAAATCTGTACTTGCCCAGAAATAAAAACCAGAATGATACACTACACATCATTCAAAATAGTTGCATTACAAATGACTGAATCTTCTACCTGTTAGTTTTATGGATTTTCAGAATTTTCTACAGATGAAACTTACTATGTAAAGAATTAAGGAAAAGGACAAGAAGGACTGAAGTTTGGAGCCAGCATGACTAAGAGAGTGGTCAGTACTATTTGCACAGCTAGAGGAGTCAAGAAGAGAAACAGATTTATCAAGAAATTGATTAATTCCATTTTGGACACACTGAATTGGTAACTCCCACAGGAAAGAAAGAAATGTTCAAAAGTTGTCCACAGCCATCAGCCTTCTTTTCTGCTTAAGTAAAGTTCTCTCCCATAAGCGACCTAAGTGTCCACTGATAGATTTTTTAAAATCTTTTTAAAAAGATGTGGTGTAAAAAAAAAAAAAAAAAAGATGTGGTGTATACATACACACACACACCAGAATATTAGGCAATGTTTAAAAAGGATGAGATGGTGCCATTTGCAACAACATGGATGGACATAGAGGGCATTAGGCTAATTGAAGTAAGTTAGGCTGAGAAAGACAAACACCATATTATTTCAGTCATGTGGAATCTAAAAATACAAATGATTAAACAAACAAAAAGCAGAATTAGACCTATAAACACAGAGAACAAACTGATGGCTGCCTAGGGGGAGGGGGAAATGGATGAAGGAGAGTGAGAGATACAAATCTCCAGTTAGGGAATGAATGAGTCATGGAAATAAAAGGCACAGCAAAGGAAATATAGTCAATAATATTGTAAAAGCGTTATATGGTGATAGATGGTAGCTGCACTTGCGGTGAGCGTAGCATAACATATAGAGAAGTTGAATCACTATAGTGTACACCTGAAACTAATGTAACATTGTGTGTCAACTATATTCAAATAAATGAATTTTAATAAATAAAATAAAACTATGGTAACAAATTCTCTCCCATTAATCACAGCATCTCCCATGATGTCAGTTGCCTCAATCAGCTCTGGAAGCTCCTGTATTTCTTAAAACCCAGCTTTTATTTTCAGCTTTCTGCTAACTATCTCTACAGGTTTACACAACCAGCATCTCCAACTTAAGACAACAAAACAAAGCTTAGTTTCTCCCATAGTCCCTATCAAATCTTCTCCACTGTTCCCTGTTTGGGAGATGTTATCACCATCATGCAGTCACCCAGGTAAGAGACCTCAAAGTTCTTTTTAGTTCTTGTTTCTTATATCCCTTTATCTAGATACATGCCAAGCCCTATAGATTCTTTTATGGTATTCTTACACTCACTTTCCCTATCTTGCTTTCTCTGTGCCATTGACCTGGGTAGGCAACCACTCTTCTAGATGGTCTGTCCCCAAGCAAGTTATTCTCTACACTGCACCAGAGTGAGATTCTTGAAACACAATTTCACTTCATCCATCTTTCACTACCTCCTGCATCCTACTTGAGCACACCAGATCACTTGCTATCTCTTTTTTATTTTTAAGATTTTACTTATTTATTTATTTATTTATTTATTTATTTATTTAAGAGAGAGAAAGAGACGGAGAGAGAGCATTAGTGGGGTGAGGGGTAGAGGGACAGGGAGAGAGTCCCTCAGCAAACTCCTTGCTGAGCACAGAGCCCAACATGAGACTCAATCTCAACCCTGAGATCATCACCTAAGCTGAAATCAAGACTCAGATGCTTTACCAACTGAGCCATCCAGGCACCCCTCACTTGCTATTTCTTGAATACCACTAAGATTCAGGGTGATTTAAAGGCTGAATATCAATGTCACCTCCATGAAGTCTTCCCCTTGCTTGCTCACTCATTTGGGCTCAGCACTTGCTGGTATTTCAGCATGTTCTTCATTCAACCTGAATTAGAGTCAATTATGTGCAAGTTTGCCTCCCCAACTAAATTACTCATTCAAAAAATATATACTAAGCACCTATGCTCTGGTGATAGAGCTGTGTGAACCAAATGAAGCCAGCCCCGTTGCCCCCAGAGATCCTGTCCTAGCCATTGTATTCTCATCAATGCTCTGCACCTGATAGGGGCTCAGTAACTATTGTCCCAATTTTAATATATGTGCTGCCGAAGCGAGCACAACTATTGTCAATTAAAAAAAAAAAACAAATATTTGCTTACTAAATGGTGAAAGAGGAAATTAGAAGCGATTTTCTCCGTCTTAAGACAAAATTTAAATAAAACTTTCACCTTCCAGTGATAATGGTAGTCAGAGGAAGGATCACTCAAAGAAAGAGTATGGCAAGAGAAGCCTGTGGGGATGAAGGGGACAGTTCAAAAAAGAACTGAGAGCATCTGAAGAGAACCAGTGTCTAGAAGCCAGAAGAGGGAGAAATTTGAGAAAAAGAGAACCAAAAGGAGACATGATAAGGAATAGTTCTCAGGAAAGGCTGTCCCGCTTGGTGACTAGTCATTGATGACACGGAGTTTCGGGCAGACTCAAAGTAAATGACAGCAGAGGCAGGAGGGAAGTCAAGGGTGAAGCTCCAGCATGGACTAGTGTGTCCAGAGCTAACTGCTTAATTTCTTTTTTTTTTTTAATTTTTTTTAAATTTTTTTTTCTTTTTTTTTTTTTTTTTGCTTAATTTCTTTAAGCCTTTGCTTCCCGCTCTGCGAAATGGAGACAATAATAGAACATACACATACCCTCAGAGGAGATTAAATGAAATAATAAATGCAAACCATTTAGCATAGAGCCCAACACAAATTAAGTGCTCCAAAAAATTAGGAGTTACTGAGAAGAGGAAGAGAATCTAATCTACACGTTTCCCTCGATTGACCAATAAAAGCAAAACTGTTGGCTGAATGAAGAAATCACTAGCTGAAAAGGATCTACGTGTAGGAAAAAATCAGTTTCTCCCTCCCGTGCCCTTCCCATAAAACATTTGTGTGTGTGTGTGTGTGTGCACGTGCACACGCATTATGATAAATTGAGAGTCCTCACCATGCATCATGGCCTGCACAGCCTCTGATCTGGCCCCTGCCCATGTCTCAGCTTCATCTTGAACCCCTTTCCCATGCCCACAGTACTAGCTCCCTGAGAGCTCTCTCTCTGCCCCACCACCACCCCGCCCCAGGGCCTTGGCAAATGCTGTCCTGCAACCAAGAATACCTGTCTACACGGCTTTGCAGGCATGGGTTGGGGGATCTCCTCATCTTGATGTCCTAGCTAAAGTGTCACCTTCACATAGAGAGCTTTCCTAACACCATGACCCTAGCCATTTTCTATCTCATCCTCCTCCCTATTGCCTTATGGCTCGTATCACAATCCAACGTGACCTTGTTGATTTGATGTGTACTTGCTTATCTTTTGTCGCCTCCCATTAGAGCATAAATCATAAGAAAGGGGACATTGTCTTTCTTTTTGCCTTTCTGTCCCCTGAGCGCAGTTTGACGAAGGCAGGAATTCCTCATCCTTTCATCTTCACAGTGTTTTTTCCATGTCCCCTTTTCCTTGCTCTAATCATCCCTTAACCGATCCAAGACATTCCAGAATCTTTCCAGAAGTGTTTTCCAACAGTCACTAGAGAAATGTTACTAATACAAGCAGTGTCCACCAAGGACAGCAGGAAGTGTCAGCATTTACTTGAAAAATGAATGACTCGGGGCAACTGGCCCTCCTCTCTGGCCCCAGCACTCATTCCTTCTGCTTTGCATTATAAGAAACCTCCCTGGATGCTGGGATGGGAGTGTGGGGGCCGGTGTCCACCATTCCTTGGTGGCAGTGTCAACAGAAACAGAACTTCTGTAGAGCATACCAGGTGAGGGGATGGCGAAAGAGACTGTTTTGTGTCCAGAGCAGGTAACCACGGGGCATTAGGTGGCAGCAGGCATAGGGCTGCTCAATTTCCTCCTATGTCATGCCTTTCATACTCTCTTATGTACCCTTCTCAACTACAGAATTTTGAGATTTTTGTTGAGGTAACATTTCCCGAAGGCTTACTACAGGTGTTTGTATTAGTTTCCAATTGCTGCATAACAAGTTGTCACAAGCTTAAAATAACACACCCACATGGATAATATGGGAGAGTCATCCCATCTCAAGGTCTTTAACTTTCATCACAACTACACAGTTCACATATTTATCCAGTATATTATCCCCATTTTAGAGATGAGGAAATTTGAAATTTTTAGAGGCTAATGAGTTTATTTAAACCCACGCAGCTAGAAAATGATAGAGCCAGGACCCATCTGTGCAGGTAACAAGGGACTGAAGCAATCAAACACAGATTACTCACCCCCTCTGCTTGGCTGAGCTTGTTCTTACGTGCAAGGCATTGGAAGGAAAGAAAAGCAAGAAGCCAGAGTGCTCAGATGACTGGGCCAAGGCAGATGAAGTTGGCTCTGGTCTAGTTGGGTTCATGTGGTGGTGGGAACCAAGGTTTAGAATATTTACATTTAATATGATTATTTGTATGATTAACGTATTAGTTTGCCAGGGCTATTATGACAAAGTGGCACATTCTTGGTGACTTAAACAACAGAAATGTATTTTCTCACAGTTCTGGAGACTTGAAATCCAAGATCAAGGCATTGGTAGGTTTGGTTTCTTCTGAACCTTCTATCCTTGGTGTATAGATGGATCTTCACTCTGTACCTTCACATTGTCTTCCTTCTCTATTTGTGTATCAAATTCCAAATTCCTTTTATAAGGAGACTAGTCTTTTTATAAGGAGACTAGTGGATTGGGGCCCACACTAACAACCTAATTTTGACTTAATTACCTCTTAAAGATCCTTTCACCAAATATAGTCCCATTCTGAGGTACTGGGAGTGAAGACATCACACATGAATTTGTAGGGGATACAACTCAGCCAGCAAGAGTTGGGTTTAAACCTACCATCTTGCTTTTTTATTTTCTATTTGTCTCATCTGTTCTTTTATTCCTTTCCCCCTCTTTTACTTCCTTCTTTTGGATCGAGTGTATTTTATTATTTCATTTTATTTCCATTGTGGGCTTATTAGCTCTACTTCTGTTTTATATTTTTAATGGGTGCTTTAAGGTTTGTAATATATGTTATTAACTCATCTTGGTATGTCTTCAAGTAACACTATAACACTTTATGCCTAGTACAAAAAGCTGACAATAGGGACACCTGGGTGGCTCAGTGGCTGAGTGTCTGCCTTTGGCTCAGGTCGTGATCCCAGGATCCTGGGATCGAGTCCCATGTTGGGCTCCCCACAGGGAGCCTGCTTCCCCCTCTGTCTACGTGTCTGCCTCTCTCTGTGTGTGTCTCTCATTAATAAATAAATAAAATCTTTAAAAAAAAAAGCTGACAGTAGTATCCTTCCATTTCCTCCCTCTAGCCTTTGTGCTGTTGTCATATATTTTATTGCTAGGTATGGCAGAAATTCCATGAATACATTGTTATTTGTTTGCCTTAAACAGTCAGTTGTCCTTTAAAGAGATTTTTAAAATGAGAAAAGTGATAATTTTACAAAGACCATTTTTTGGTGCCAAATACCATTCCTCTGCCAAGACCCAGATTTCTCTATGATATCATTTTCATCCTGCCTGAAGTATTTCATTAACCTTTCTTGTAGCTCTGGTATGTTGGTGGTGATTCTTCAGGTTTGCCTCAGAAAGTCTTTATATTGTTTTCATTTGGAGGGGAACATGTTTGCTCAGTATAGAAACCTAGCTTAATGGCATTTTTCATTCCTTACCTTAATACTGTTATTCCACTCTCTTCTGACTCACATTATTTCTGAGATAAAGTCTATTGTCATTCTTATCATTTTCCCCTCTATGTGTGATACTTTATTCTGCTGCTGCTGTTCAGATTTTCTTTATTATTAGTTTTAAGTGATTTGATTACAATGGGTTTCAGTGTCATGTTTCTTGTCCTTGGGATTCGGAGCTCTTGTATCTATGAATTTATAATTTTCATCGAATTTGGAACCTTTGGGCCCATTATTTCTTCAAATATTTTTCTCCTCCCACTTCCTTTCTACTTCTGGGACTTCAATTACATTCATTTGAGGTTGCTTTAAATTGTTCTGTTGTTCTCTATATTTTGTTTCCTTCTTCTGTTTTTTTTTTCTTTTTCTTTTTTTCTTTTTCTTTTGAATGGTTTATATTGTTGCCATGTCTTCAAAGTCAAATGTTTCCTTCTGCAGCGTCTGACATGCTGTTAAGTTTATCCAATATATTTTTAAAATCTCAGATGCTGTATTTTTATAGAAGTTAGGCTTTAAAAAAAAATCTTTTGGGACATCTGGGTGGCTCAGTGGTTAAGCCTTTGGCCCAGGGTGTGATCCTGGAGACCTGGGATCAAGTCCCACGTCGGGATCCCCGCATGGAGCCTGCTTCTCCCTCTGCCTATGTCTCTGCCTCTCTCTCTCTATGTCTCTCATGAATAAATAAATAAAATCTTAAAAATCTTTTTAATCTTTCATGTCTCTCTTTAATATGTTCATGTTTCTCTCTGTTAAACACATGAAATATAGTACATAGTTATTCTGGGTTTATTTTTATTGATTGGCTTTTCTTTACATTATGGTTATATTTTCCCACTTCTCTATACCTGGTAATTTTTTATTGTTTTCTAGGCATGGTTAAATTTACCTTGTTGGATACTGAAAATTTTTGTATTCTTTAAATTACTTAGGATGGAAGATTAAATACAGTTCCTATTATTTCATTAATGCAAGAAGCAGAAGTCCTAACTCTTGTATTATGTTGAGAATCTTTTTTTTTTTTTGCACCAGAATGCTTCCTTTTTTATTCATATGTTTTTAAATTAAAATTGTATATATTTAAGATGTACAACATGACTTGATGTACATATTCACAGTGAAATGATTACTACAGTCAAGCTAATTGACATATCATCTCCTCACATAATTACCAATTTTTTGCAGGATGAGTACACCTAAAATCTCTCTAGCACATTTCCAGTGTTCAATACAGTATTATTAAATACAGTCATCATGCTTCTGTATTAGATCTGTAAACTTATTCATCTTACATAATTGCAACTTTGCACCCTTTGCTGCCAGCAATTCCCCAATCCTTGCCACTCCCCAAAAGTCCCTACTAACCATTATTTTAGTCTCTGACATTATGAGTTCAACTCTTTTTTCATTCCACTTAGAAGTGGCATCATACATTATTTGTCTTTCTGTATCTGGCTTATTTCACTTAGAACAATGGCCTCCAGGTTCATCTATGTTGCCACAAATGGCAGGATTTCCTTCTTTCTGATGGCTAAAAAATTCCATTTTTATGTATATATGACATCATTTTACTCATTCTTCTGTCAACAGGCACTTGGGTTGTTTCCTGTCTTGGCTACTATAAATAATACTGCAATGAATATGGATATGCAAATAAGCCTTCTTGTAAGATCCTGATTTCATTTCTTTTTTTTTTTTCCTGATTTCATTTCTTTTGGACATTTATCCAAAAGTGGGACTGCAGGATCATATGGAAGTTCTATTTTCACTCTTTCAGGAAACTCTCTACTGTTTTCTTTAATGGCTATGCTAATTTACATTCTCACCAATAGCATGTAAGAGTTCTCTTTTCTGCACATCCTCACTGTGTTTCTTGATACTAGACATTCTAACAGATGTGAGGTAATATTTCATTGTGCTTTTGATTTGCATTTCCCTGATGATTTGTGATGTAAGCACAAAACATCTGTTTTTGCTTTGTGTGTTTTGAGAACTGTCTATGCAAGTTGTTTGCTCATCTTTAAATCAGGTTGTTTGTTTTGTGTGTGTGTGTGTGTGTGTGTGTGTGTGTGTGTGTGTTTGCTACTGAGTTGAGTTCCTTACATATTTTGTACATTAACATCTCATCAAATGTATGGTTTGGAAATATTTCTTCCCGTTTTATAGATGGTCTCCTTACTCTGTTGATTATGTCCTTCAATTTGCAGAAGCTTTTGGTTTGATGCAATCCCATTGGTCTATATTTGCTTTTGTTGACTGTGGTGTTTGGAGTGATATCCAAAATATTATTGCCCAGACTAATGTCAAGAAGCTTTGTCCCTGTTTTTTTTTTTTCCTAGTAGTTTTATGATTTCGGGTCTTTCATTTAAGTCTTTAATCCATTTTGAATTTAATCTTGTTGTTTAAGATTTTATTTTTAAGTAATCTCCATATCCAACATGGGGCTTAAACTCACAACCCTGTGATCAAGAGTCACAGGCTCTACCAAATGAGCCAGCCAGATGCCTAAGTTTAATTTTGTATATGGAATGAGATAATGGTTCAGTTTCATACTTCTGCATGTGAAAAACCAGTTTCCCTAGTACCATTTGTTAAAGACTCTCCTTTATGTGTTCTTGGCACCTTTGTTGAAGATCAGTTGACCGTGAGTGTGTGAATTTATTTCTGAGTTCTCTATTCTGTTCCTTTGATCTATGTTGTCTCTTTTTATGCTGGTACCATGCTGTTTTGGGTACTATAGCCTTGTAGTATATTTTGAAATCAGATAGTGCGATGCTTCAAACTTTATTCTTTTTGCTCCAGAGTCCTTTGAATATTCATGGCCTTTTGTGGTTCCATATGATACACTGAAAATCTTGAGACTGGAGATGAGAAACAACTTTATCTTTCAATTCAGCAAGTTCTGGGACCTTTATATTCCCTATATATTCTGTTGATAAACAGTTGTTGCCTTTTTAGGGTTCATCTCTTTCTCATAGTCCCTTACCATATTCACTTAGTAAGAGCCAGATGATCCTTCCAACATTCCACCAAATCTCATTACTTAAATCTCTAAGTTCATTAAGTACTTTTTCTACCTTCCAAATTTACCTCAGACCACAGTTTTATTGATTGTTTCACCATACATAATACAGGTCAGCTTTTGTCCAACCTGCTCTAGCAATTTATCATCTTTTCTGGACTCCACTTGCTTTCCAATCCTAAAGCCATTGCTATGTGTCTTAGGATGGGGTTTTGTTTGATTTTGGTTTTGGCAGCATCAAACGTCTAGGCACCAATTTGTGTATTGGTTATCTACTGTATAGCAACGCTGCATAACAACCCACCCTGACATTTAGTTGCTTAAAACAACACCTACTTATTATTTCTCACAAGTCCATAAGCTTTCTAGAAAGCCTTGCCCATCTGGGCTAGGACTGGCAAGTTGGCTAGGTTTGCTCATGTATTTTCAGTCAACTGAGGTCTGGCTGCTTTAGTATATCCTTGTCCGGCACAACTCAGTACTCCTCGATATGTTTCCCATGTGCCTCCAGCAGGCTGTCACAGTCACGCTTGCACGACCAGAGGCAAGTCATGGTATGTTCTTATGACTGTGGTAATTTCTAAGACAGGTACACACAGAGGTACACATGCTAAGATAGAAACACATAGTGCTTTTTCATGCCTTTGTTTAAATCAAACTGGCCAAAGCCAGTGATGCTGCTGGGCCCAGAGTCAGTATGGAAAGGCACTAACAGTAGGTATAGAATAGGGAGGCATGAAAAACCAGGGAAAGTTATGCAACCAATCAGTGTATCCTACTCTAAGAAGTAGGTGTTAGTATATGATCATGGTCCCCATTTGACAGATCGGTAACTAAGGCCCAGAGAAGTGAAGTAACTCCCCCCAGGTCTCTGCTATTGCGTGGTGGAGTCTGGGTTTGAACACAGGTGATTCGGCTGTGGAGTCCCTTATGCGCAACGCCGTGCTACCCTCTGGGCACTAGAAGAACCCCTAATCCATCAGGATCTCGGGTCACCCAGCCTCCTCCTGGGGGCTCCCAGGGATGGCAAGCTCATTCCCCACCCTGGCTGCGCCATTACCCCGGGGGATCAACCATAAGAAGCCCCAGACCTCCGAGGTCTGGAGGCCAGGGGTCAATCAGTGAGGGAGGCCCCTGCCAGTCCCCTCACTTCGCGGCCTCCGGTGCCTGTGGCCTCAGTGAAGTGTGCCAGGGGTTAAAGGCAAGGAAGGGAGAAACAAAAGAAGGAATAAAGTCAAGAAATGTGCCATGAAGCTTCTCGCAGCGCGGAGCAGAGAAAGTCATTTCCAACTTCTTTCATCTCCTAGATGAAGCCACTAAATAAAGGGGCAAAGCGGCGAACACAAGGGCTTTTAATCTGTCTCATCTCCTTCATAATAACTGCAAATTTTCCCTGGGCCCCTGGGAGGGAGCCTCTCCCTGCGCTCGGCCTTATCTCCCCCTCCACATTTCGCGGGCGCCGCGCCGCTCCCCGCGCGCGCTGCCCGGGCCGTCCCGCCGAGGCCTGGGGGAGCCGGCGGCCCCCGCCGCATTGTTCGGGCGCCCGGGGCTCGCGGGAGGGAGGAAGGCCGGTCAAAGGGAAGCGGGCTCGCCGCCGCTTCATTAACCGAGCCCTTTCAGCCGCGCGCATATCAGAGCCGGGCCTTTTCAGAGGCGCTAATTAGCAATTTGGAGCCTTCCCCCCTCTGGAGAGGCGCCTTCAATCTAACAAGTGGGAACGGCGCTGGAGCTCCCCCCCCCTTTTTTTCCTCTTTCCCTTTGCACTTAATATTTATTGTTTTCCATTTCTCCCTCTCCAGCTCTCCTCCTCCCCACCCGCTGCATTGTCCAGCTCACCGCCACCAGATAAGGCCTGGGGAGGGGGGGGGCCCATTAATCACTCTTTTAATTCTCTGCTAATGATAACTTTCTCGCCGCGAGAGAAGTTAATCTTTCTTGGATGTTGAGAGAAAGGGGAGAGTTGGGACCGAGGGGTGGAGGTGGGGTGGGGGGGTGGGGTGAACCCCGAGGCATATGGTGATGACGAGGGGGGAGGGGCGGGGGAACCGACTCCAGTCCCCTCCCTCCCCCCTGCCACGCCCCCCAGGTCTCTAACTTGCCCTCCTGACCTGTTGGCATTGCAGATAGAAGCACCCTTTCTTCGCCCCCCACCCCACCCCACCCCGTGCCCAATAGCGACGGACGTTTCCCAACGATAGAAAGAATTCAACTTACTCTTCAGAGTTCAGCTCAGGGGCCACCCCTTTACCCCTGTAAAGCCAACCCTGATTGTCCTGTCCCGCCTGAATTTCCCTCCTTCCTCCTTGTGAAATCCTATAGCACCCCTCGCACCACTCTTCTGGTGATTTCTGCCCATACTACCGTTGCCCGTATTGTAACCGGAGCGCTGAGCCCACCAAATCTTTAAAATGTGTATGTTCTGCGTAGGACGGCAAATGTTTGTTGAATGAATGGATCAACAAATTCTTGACTGTCACAGGGGCCTTTAAAGAAATTTTTTTTTTACTTCTTTACCAAACATACCAATAACACTTGCTACCGACTAAGTACTATTCTGAGTACTTACTAATACTCACCCATCCCATCCTACTAACAACCCTATGAGGTATGTGTGATCTCCATTTTATAAATGAGGAAACCAAGTTACTTCACTTTTGTGGCCACAGAGCTGCTAAGCAGCCGAGCGACATTCAAACCCAAGGCTGTCTGGCTCCAGAGTCTGTGTCCTCTTACCCACCTTGCTAAGAGACGATCTTGGCTTCCACAAAGGCCTCCCTACCTGGATGGAGAAATGGGCTGGGAAGGAGGCCCAACCCAAAAGTCCAGGCAGGCACAGAAGGTAGGGGAAACATGGCAAATAAGCCAGGCCCATACAACAAACAGCCAGATCAACACTTGATGTTTGGCTTTCGGGCACAAAGAGAGCACTATCACCAGCGGACTCAGGACAATGGCCTTGAGCACCACCACCACCCACAATCTGTTCTCCCTTCTCACCCCAGGCCACTCCATTCACTGAGGCAGCAAGAGCAAAATTCCCAACAAACTCTGGGTTCTGCTATACAGAAGTGAGTCGAGTGGAGTGCCCTGGAGAGGGAGGGAGGGCAGGAGAGCCCCCGAAAATCCCCTCCGAATTATAAACATATCCTCTTTAAGTACATTTCTAAGGATAACATTTGTATTACTCTGTCCTGTGCCTGCAGATAGGGCCGTGCGTATCTCCTCCATCTCCCCTCCTTTCTCTCCACTCTGCTGGGAGCGGTCCCTATCTGGAGCGACGCTGGCAATCCGCTTCCCAGCAATTGTTTCGATCGAAGGGAAAAATTAATTTCTGCCTATCGTTAATTGAGAGAATTGTGTGGAGGGCGAGGGAAGGGGAGGGGGGAGGAGAGGAAGGAAGGAGGCGGAGGGGGGCAATCGTGTTATTAACCGTGTCCCTTTCATAAGCAAATATTCTGATTGCCATCAGTGAGATGAGAGGCTCATTAATGCAGGAAGCAGAGAGGTGATTAGAGAACTTTCAAGAGCTATTGAGCTAAGCGGGAGGGAGGGTTGTGGGGATCTGGAGGCCAAGGGAATTTGGGGAGGATTGGGCTGGGAGGAAGCCGCTGGCCTTTTCAATTCCATGGGCTTTCCTCCTCTTCGGTCCCCCTCAGCCCCTTGCCCCAGTCCTATTTCCAAAGGAGTCCCAAAGCCGTCGGCTTGGCTCAAGTTGCAAAAAATGCAAAAAAAAAAAAAAAAGTGAGTAAAAACTTCACAAAAGTCACATCTTTTCTCAAGACTCCATCAACCCCGGCAGCTTGGGTGGCTCAGCGGTTTAAGCGGTTTAAGCGCCGCCTTCAGCCGCCTTCAACCGCCTTCAGCTGCCTTCAGCCCGGGGCGTGATCCTGAAGTCCCAGGATTGAGTCCCACGTCAGGCTCCCTGCATGGAGCTGCTTCTCCATGAGCCTGTGTCTCTGCCTCTCTCTCTCTTTCTCTGTGTGTCTCTCATGAATGAATAAATAAAGTCTTTAAAAAAATAGAAAAGACTCCATCAACCCTGATGCTAAACTGGGAGTCTGCAATCAAATTTCCTAGCCCCCCAGAAAGGTCTGTCTAATAGCATAGGTTTTTAAAATTGTGTCATTGTCTTTAAAAGATCATCTCTACTCTCTGATTTGCCAGTCCCCACAGTTCCTATTTATTGACCCCATTCTGCCTCACTTTATGTTTCTGTCTGGTCTGTGCTGTCATTTGTGTCAGCAGCCCCTGGATAGAGCTGGGAACTGCCAGCGGCCCTGCAGGTTGGGAGTTGAGGCGGAGGCATGGGGACAGGAGGCAGGCATGTGGGGTGGTGGCAGGAGTGGATGCCACTGATGCTGCCTCACATCCTCTCGGCGCACCTCCGATTTCAGCCATAGCTGTAACTATGGCAGGTGAATGCATCCCAAGCACACGGGCCTCAAGAAGCACTATGTGTTTCTCTCCAGTTCTCTGCCCTAGGAACTTCTCCAAGAAGAAAGTGCTCAGCAGTACCCCTCAAGCAATGCACAAGTGCATGGGAGAGTTTATACCCCAGGGGCAACCCTTAGCCAATGGGGAGCAAGAACCTGTGGGTAAACACTCCAAGGCTTTCCAGAAGGGTGATTCTGGGAGGTGTTCTTTACGGAGCTCAGAAGCCCTGGAGGAGTCAAGCCCACTCCTATAACAGCCCTCTGAATAACGCACTCTTTAATTGGTCTTTCCTTCTTATTGGCCTCACTTTGTCCACCCCTCATCCCTGTTTCCTGGTGTCAGCTCTCACACTACCTGTGCCCAAATTTGCTCAAGCTCTGTTTTCAGGGAACATGAACTAAGACGGTGGCCACATGAGTCCCCAGTACAGAAGGCAGGAGAGAATCACCCGGAAGAAGGGGCAAGCGCTGCATCGGAATGGCCTCCTGTGGCTCTGAGCAGCAGTGGTGTTAGAGACAAGGGCGTGTGCAATACCTGAAGAGCCAGGACCAGGGGCCAGGGAGCACATGGAAGCTATAGGTGGAGCTCAGGTGGGACAAAGCCCCAGGGGGAGCTGGAGATGACAACACCTGAAACCCACACCGTGTGCCTTGATCAGGGACAGCCAGGGATGTGGCCCTATGGCAGCACACAGCTACCACACCGGGGCTCAGGGTGTTTCAGACATTGCATAGTCATTTTGGAGTGCTTCTGAACCCCTCGCCACTTCCTTTCCCAGATGTGGACGTGATAAAGTCCCTACGACAAGCAGGAACCCTGCCCAGTCCTTCCTCACACTGGGGTCATTGAGCTCCCAGAATCATCCCAAGGCCTGGTTTCAAATTAGAGGCTCCCAGCTGGAGACACAAAAGGGGGCCAGGCTGCCTCTGGAAAAGGAATCTGAGGGCAACTCAGATTGACTGACTCAGGGCTCAGGGGACTCCTAGGGAGCTCTGTTGTTTCTATCCCCCAACCCCCACACCCAAAGGGATTCTCTTTCTGGAGCCAAATTGTTCCCTCCCATCTTTATTCTGACCCTAAAAGTGGGAGAGCCACCAGCAAAGAGACCAAAGCCAAAATAGAGGACAAGGAAAGAACTGGAAAGAGGAAAAAAAGAAAAGGAAAAGGAGAAAAGAGAAAAAAGAGAGGGAGAGAGAGGCACTTGGAGATTTTCAGAACAATCTCCATTCTGCACGGTGCTTTCTGTTTAAAAAAATGAAAAAGGAATGATGGAGAAGGGGAGAGAGTCAGACAAGTTTAATGATGTGTGTTCAAAGCTCAGATTGGAAAAATGACAGAGAAAAGCAGCCTGTTTCGGCACTAATAAATTGTTCTCTGCCGTAAGAGGCGCCTGTCGCGGCATTAATACAGGCCCCTAATACACGGGTCAGGGTTAAGTAAT
This sequence comes from Canis lupus baileyi, assembly GCF_048164855.1. Lineage (NCBI taxonomy): Eukaryota > Metazoa > Chordata > Mammalia > Carnivora > Canidae > Canis > Canis lupus. Next base: position 50,556,719 of record NC_132846.1, on the reverse strand, counting down.
TCTCTCCGGCAACTTAAGCGAATAATGAAGCTGGCAGCGGCTGGTGGTGCGGTGGGAGAGATGGTCTATGCCGCCGGCACTTTGTCTTCATTTATTATGCCAGCGGCGGCACGGACGGGAAGCCTCCGCCGAGGAGATATCGCTTCATTTCGGCAAGGTAATGAAAGCCGGGTTGGGGGGAGGATAAACCAATTTGCCGGCTGACACTGGAAGGAGTGATTTGCGGACTCAAGAAAGGGAGAGGAGGGCCCATGCACAGGGAGGCACAAGGCTAAATAAACCCAAGTGGGCCAGGGCCCTTCCAATCTGCAGAGACCTGGTAGGGCAGGGCCACCGAGTAGGGACAGGTGGGCTGAGCTGGGGGGAAGCAGGAGACAAACCCAAGGATCCAGGTGAGTGGGCAGGTGGGTGCAAGGACCCGCTAGGAGTGAAGGGAAGAACTGAGAACCCGCCAAGGAAAGAAAGGTCACAGAGGTATCGGGCCAAAGCTGGGGACTGAAGCATTGCAGGAAGGGATAGAAACCGGGACAGGAGCTGGGGACACAAGTAAAGGTCAAGGCTAGTCTGGCAGAAAAAAGTGGGTGGGAGTTACAGGGGGAAAGTTTATGTTGGCTGATAACCAACTTGAAATATCTGGAACTAAACTGTCTTTGAATGGAGTGTCTGAAGCTCCTCCAGGACACTCCGATGGTCAGATGGTTTGGTGATTACTTCCTCTATAGACAGCATGGGCCAGTTTGGCCATCAGAGTCACCTCTGGCAGCTTCTGTCCTCCAATGATATCCTCAGGCAGCAATCTGATTTTAAGTGCAGAGGCCTGAGGGTGTCACTGAGGAGTAAGTTGAGGTGCTATCCCAAACCTGGAGTATCTCTTCCCTCCAAATCAACCGCGGGAGTACCACCCCCCCGCCCCGCCCCACCCCGACACACACAGACACCCGTTCTGCCTTAAAACTATCCAGAAACCCTCTCCTGGGTCAGATGCTCAGCTGAGTCTCCCTTGCCTTTAAGTACTCCCTCCAGGAGTCTAGCTCAATTATAAATTCTTGGGACGCCTGGGTGGCTCAGCGGTTGAGCATCTGTCTTTGGCTCAGGGCATGATCCTGGATCAAGTCCCACATCGGGCTCCCTGCAGGGATCCTGCTTCTCCCTCTGCCTGTGTCTCTGCCTCTCACTCTCTGTGCCTCTCATGAATGAATAAATAAAATATTTTAGAAAACAAAAATAAATTGTCATTCTTCTCCACTAGATGAGAGGAGGTAAGAGAGCAGGACAGAACAGGTAAAGGGACCGACTTCTTTCTGCCAGGTCTCACAGAACGTTGGTAACTGTGTCTTGTATGTACTTCAAGGTCACACCTGAATCAGATAGAGCACTCACAGGAGCAGGCCCAACCCCGGGGATCTAGACAGGGTTAGGAAAGGTGACATTGCTCCATTCCTTTCCCAAACACTGTCACCTTCCTTTCAGAACCAAGACCTTTGGACAGCTCCAGCCAGAGCTCCAGCCAGAGCTCCAGCCAACGAAACAAGATTTCTTCCCCTACTAAAACGTCTTCAAGTTCCCTAAGATCCATTCTTACTCATCCCCCCACCATCAAGGTGAGGAGATCTTCAGCAGTCAATACATGACAGGAGTCTCAACTTCCCCATCCTCCTTTTGCCAATAAGCACTTCTCTCCCTGATGCCCTACACCCAATCCTCCTCCTCATTCCCCGCCACTCCACCCCACCCCCCCTACTCCCAAGTAATGCTGCCACTTTTCTCCCCTGATGTGGGTTAAGGATTTCCAATAAGGACCAAGTATTTGAAGCTTAACACTGCAGTCTCTGGAGGAGCCAGGCCAATTTCACACTAATCTAACCCATGAAGGAAGAAAGCATCGGAAGCCAAAATTACATCAAAGAGAAGTTAATGCCGAGAAGCAGGCGACATAAAAAGGAGCTGCTTTCAGTTTCAAATGACTACACCAATCTGGATTAAGAGATCAGCCTGCCGAATGCCTATATCACCATTTCTGTGCCCGGGCACCAGGCAGGATGAAGCTTCGTCCTCAGGGGCCACTCTGATTGGGGGTCAGAAGAGAAAAATGAAGTTTCCACCCTAACTCTGCATTGGAGTGACATAGGACATGCCCTGGGCTATGGGCTTTTGAGGAAAAAAAAAAAGTTAAAGAGACAAGGAGGAAGAAAAGAAAAAAGACAATAAGGAAGCCTATCAAAGTGTTGGCTTCATCCTTAGGTGATTTTTCCCCTCCTTATTGCTCCAAATTTCCTGTTATAAAGTAATATTACTTTCATAGTAACAAAAATAAAATAGATGTTTTTTTTTTAATTTTTTTTATTTTTTTTTATTTTTTTATTTTTTTTTTAATTTTTTTATTTATGATAGTTACAGAGAGAGAGAAGGAGGCAGAGACACAGGCAGAGGAAGAAGCAGGCTCCATGCACCGGGAGCCCGACGTGGGACTCGATCCCGGGTCTCCGGGATCACGCCCTGGGCCGAAGGCAGGCGCCAAACCGCTGCGCCACCCAGGGATCCCTAATTTTTTTTTTAATTTATTTATGATAGTCCCAGAGAGAGAGAGAGAGAGGGGCAGAGGGAGAAGCAGGCTCCATGCACTGGGAGCCTGACGTGGGATTCGATCCTGGGTCTCCAGGATCGCGCCCTGGGCCAAAGGCAGGCGCCAAACCGCTGCGCCACCCAGGGATCCCAAAGTAGATGTTTAAACAGTAATGGAAACCCAGTGTTTTTTTCTCTCAATCTGGAATTTATATCTCCAGGCATTTTCCTTGGCACAGCCCTCAGCACAGTTATGTTCATATGTGAAAAAGCGCTTTATAAACGTGTAGAAGATTATGGAGGGATAGTGGTTACCAATTCATAGACTAATTCTGTGACAGAAATGTCAGCCTAAGAAGTTCTTAACACTTTAAGTCCTCCTTTCTCGCAGGATATGGGGGCTCTGTACTGTTGGATTCTTAGCCCTTCCATAGAGCCTCACTGAATACCACTGACCGAATGGGTAAAGGAATGAAGAAAAGGCCAAACAAAGTCATTTGACTACATTTCATTTGACCACAGAATTGCTCCAAAGTAGTCATTTTAAATCTATCCCTCTTCCCCCACAGGGCCTCACTGCTCCCTTCCAAACATATGCCCTGGCTGGTGCCTTCTAGGTACCAAGATCTCTTTTCCCCTTATATGCTCCCAGGGTGGCAAGCATTGCTTGGACAGCCGGTACCCCCACACCCCTGCCGGCCCTGAGGCCACCCATCTTTCCCAATCTGCCCACTGCTGGGCTTCTTTCTGTTCCTTGAGACTGAAGTCCACTGATCCGAAAGTCCCCTGACCCTGGGGAGTGACCCAGAGGATCAAGAAGTAAAGGCGCAGCAAAAGCAAGATGGACCTAACCTGCAGCGCCCCTGGAGTGAAGCCGCCAGTCATCCAGTTTTAAGTGGAGCTGGAGTGAAACCAGCCTGCCCACCCCTCCTCCTGTCCACCCCCAGGCGGCAGCCTGACAAGTGTAAATCCCAGAATGAATGAAGGCGCCCGGCCTCATGGAGCCGGTGTCTCCGTGCGCATCTCCGCACTGATTGACTTGTAGCCTCTGCGAGGCTGACTCTATCAGCTCCTCGGCGCCTCCAATTCCAGGTGTGATTTAGTTTGGAGATGAGAGGTGACAGTTAACATTGGTACTCGTCACTGTAGATCAGACGCAGTCACGCTGTCTTCCCCCTCCCCTCATCCCCAGCCTGCCTCGGCCCTCCTCCTAGACAGACGCCTCGGACAGCACAGCGCAAGCACTGGCTCTGGCCACCGCCCAGCAAGCGCAGCCCCGGCTTTCCTTCCAGGCTCCTTTCTGCCCTCCACATTCCCAAGGGTTTCCGCCAAGCCCAATGCCTTCCTCTGGCCAGACCCCAAATGGCCCTACCACCCTTGTCTTTGCAGGGGAGCCCCAGAGTTCTTTATTTTCACTGCCTCTCCATCCTCTCTCTCTCCTGGTTAGCCCAGCCTCTGGAGGCCCTCGATTCCTGCTGGCCTTTGGCTCAGGATCCCCTGCAGATGACGGAGGCATGCTCGCTGGGCTAGCCCCTTCCTCAACAGGGGCATGATTTCAGTTTTCTTTCTTTCACTTTTTCATTGACGTATAACTCACACATAATGCACAGTTAAGTGTAGGGGGCGGTTACCTTTTACAGACAACAACCACTCGTGTGGCCATCACCCAGATCAAGCTATAGAACATTTCTAGCAGGCCAGCTGCCTCCCTCACATGTCCATCCTCCAGGCAAGGAGACGTTTAAGAATAAAAACCTTTGTTAAAAGGAGGCCTGGCTTAGATGTGAGAGTGAAATCCCCTAGTCCTGGAGGATCCAGAAGAGTCCAGAAGGTTGTGCGTGTGGAGGGAATGTCTCCGTGCCAGATCCAGGAAGCTCACAGTCTGGGGCAGCCAGCGTGGCAGAGTGGCTTCTGACTTGATGCTCCTATTCACAGCCGTGTCCTGTGACAGTGAGGTTGCAGAGGTGGAGATCTCAAAGACTGCTTGATCAGGCTCCACCACCAAGTAAGACTACATCCCAAACCACGCTGGCCCTTCTAGTTCCTAAAGAGTCACCCCTAGTTTGACAATTATGTGACCTAGTCAGTGGGGCAGTTTCTTCTTCCTCCAGACCCTATCTCTCTTCTCTCTTTCTCCTTATATCTTTTTCTGAAGCCCATTTCATTCATTCGACAGGCCTCTGGTAAGGGTCTGGGGCATGTAAGCTCTGCAGGCTTGTCCCAGAGACCAGGAAGACGCAATCCTTCTTGAACAACCCCTAGCCTTGTAGGAGGAATGGACATGACCTTCAACTCAACACAGCAAACAAAGTAAGTGCTCTGTTCAGAGAGTATATATATATATATATATATATATATATATACATATATACCCAGCAATGTGCTGGTAAATGTTTAACAGGCTCTTCAGAAGAAAAAAAAAAGCCCTGATTGTAACTTTGCCCATTACCATGGCGTAAATCCCAGCATGGCCAATTTCAGGTCACTAACATGATGTCACTGAATGCAGAGCTGGGAAGAGATTCACATAATTGGCTCTTACGAGCAGGTGGGAGCCACGTTTGAGTTAGAGCCAGAGGCCTTCTGTATACAATATATATATACTCATGTATTCAAATCAAAATATGGTAGAGTTCTAGTACTCTAGAAGAATCTATCATGCCCTCTTACCATCAAGGGGAGATTTTTAAAAAATATTTTAATTATATATTTTTAACTAAAAGTATTTAAGATGTTCAACATGATCTGGTATTCATATACACAGTGGTTACTACAGTCAAGCTAATTAACACATCATCTCCTCACACAGTTACAATTTTGTGTGTGATGAGTGCATCTGATATCTCCTCTTAGCAAATTTCCAGTGTTCAATACAGTATTATTAGGGACAGTTATCATGTCTGTACATTAGATTGCTAGACTTATTCATCCCACATAATTGCAACTTTTTACCCTTTAGCCAACATCTCCCAAAGAGAAGTTCTTGAGAGTAAAAATCTTGTTGGAAGAAGACCTGAATGAGATGTGAACAAAATCCCTCAGGCCATGGAGGACCCAGAAAACTCTAGAAGATAGGTAAGGAGGTAGTTCCTTAATAAGTAACCACTCCTTTCTAGGCTTTTAGAAAGTGCAGTATGGAGTGAGATAAGGGACTTTAACCCTGCAACCCTTAGAGCTCTAAGGGGTCCTCAGTGATGATTCAGGGACCACTGATAAGGGGGCTCCAGGAGGAGGAGTAGGTGGGGCTCCAGATACCCTGCTCCTCTGATTCAGCTTTAGTGGCTCCACTGATGTCTGTGACCTGTGCTGGATTTCTGCACAGGATTTCATTTGAGGAAAAGTTCTGCAAGTATAAATAGTCTATGCTCCTCCTGATGCTTCAAGTGATCTCTGCAGCACTACTATGCATTGATTCTCTGACCACAGGACCTTCTACACTTCTTCCATCATCCCTGAGCCCTGCACTGGGCTGGGAATAGTGTTCCTACCTTCTCAACAGAAAACACCCTCCATCTCCCCACCACACACACACATCTGCTACATTTCTCTTCTAACTTCACTCTTATTCTGAATTCACACCTATCTGCCTTTGCAGCTGCTGAGAATGCAGATTCCTGATCTTTGGGTACCCTATCATCTTGGGTACTGCTTGGGGCCAGAGAAGCCCTTGGAGTTCTCCTGGGCAAAGATGAAAGAACAGGGCTAATGTCATCCTCTTTCTCCAACTCAAGCTAAGGACCCTAAAAATACTTTGACCTCAAAGATGTTCACACATGAGAAGGAGAAAAGCTGCTTCTGACATCAGAGAGCTGACCTGGCACTCACAGGTAGACTGTGGTGCTTTCCTGGTGACTAAACAATTTCACAGAACACCAATATCAGACGAAGCCACTCTGTAACCGTGATGAATCAAGGTGAAAACAAGACTGCCTCAAGATCATGTCTTAACATAGACAAAAACAAGAACATTATCCAAAGCATAAAATGACCAACTACTCCCCTCTCTGGACTAACTGGTTGATGCCTGCTTCTTTACCAATTATAGATTTAACCTAGATCTATTTCTGTTTCCTTCTAGGTAAGCCTCATTTAGATACCCAATCATAGAACTGCTTCAACTTCCTGACAGCATTCTGCCCAGAACAAAGCCCCACTTCCTTGAATCCTCCCCCATATCACCTACCATGAGTCCAAATCTTACAATAATTCATTTCTAACACTCTCTTACAACCCACAGACAACCCACAGTTCCCCATGACTTGTATTTGCCTTCTTGCAACAAATCAATATGCCCAAATTTGGGCAACCACGAGCACATTCCTGATTGCTTGGCCTGGGGGACGTTGGCACCCACGTCATGTCTTCTCCATTCACAAACCTTGATGCAGAGGCTCAAGGACAGGAAGTCACATGCATGAGGTCAGAGAAGTTTGGCACAGAGGTGAGAAGGTCTGGTGCAGGCCCAGTAGGGAAGCAGGGTTCAGGAAAATGGGACTCATTTATAGGTCAGGCATTTCTTACATGGGTCTTTCAAAAATCACAATCCAGGGAAGTGAGGGGTGTATGCCTCATTTCACAGCTGAGTAAATAGGGTTTGAGACAGAATAATAATTTGCCAAAGCCACACAGTAAATGGCTGGGATTTGAATTCAGGTGTTAGGGACTGAATGTTTGAGTCACCCCAAAATTCATATGTTGAAGCCTTGACCCTCAATGTGATAGTATTTGGAGATAGGGCCTTTGGGTGGTAACTGGGTTTAGATGAGGTCATAAGGGTGGGGACCCATGATAAGATCAGCATCCTTACAAGAAGAGAAGGAGAAGCCAGAGCTGTCTTTCCCTTTCTCTGCCCTGCGAGGACACAGTGAGAAGGTGGCTCTGTACAACCCAGGAAAAGGGCTTTTGCTAGGAACTCAACTAGTCAGTACCTTGATCTTAGACTTCCCAGTCTCTCAAACTGTGAGAAATAAAGGTGTGTTATCTAAATCACCTGGTCTGTGGCATCGTGTTCTGGTAGCCTGAGTAGATTAAGGCAACAGGTTTGTCTAATTTCAGGGGTGAGGCCATAGGAAGCCCATTCCTTGATCAATTTTTTCCTATTTTAATATTAAAATTTCATTTTAAAAGTAATACAAAGCAAATTCTTATCATAAAATAAATGACAATGTTTAGCCAACCTTAAGTCTTGGTCTCTCCTCTTGATCTTCCAGAGATGATCACTTTTGGTAATTTGGTGTGTATTTTTCAGTTCTTTTCCTATGTACTTGCACACGTATGTGAATACCCTTAGAAAACATGTATCATCATTGTTCTGTGGTGTGGGTTCATTTTTACATAAGTGGTTTTCTATGTGTTGCTCTGCAGCTTAGCTTTTTTCACTCAGCAGTAACTGGAAGCTCCAGTCAGGGATTTTTGTCTGCCCTGTTCACAGCTGTGTCCCCAGGACCTAAAAGAGTGCCTGGCACACACAGCAGGTGCTCATTAAATGTTTGTTGGTTAAATGAATGAGTGAACAGACACTGTCTTGGTGAGCCTTTCATGGAGGGCCTGCAGAGCTCCCACATTGTTTTCACCACTGCATGATGCCCCATGATGCTCCACAGTGGGCAGGGCAGGATGTGGCCCTGTACGTTGTGTACCCATCTCCTGTTGATGGACACTTACTTTGTTCCTGGTTTGTCACTCTCAACAATGCAGAAGTGGACACTGTGCCCATGTCACCTCATGCATGCATGCATATGTCTCTTAGAAAAGACACCAAGAAGTGACATTGTTGGTTCATAAGGAATGCATGGCTTTAATTCTAATGATCTTTTCCAAACAATCCCTACTTTTTTGAAATAAATATTTATAAAGACTTATTTATTTATATCCAGAGAGAGCCAGTTGGGGGAGGGGCAAAGGGTGAGGGAGAGAGAATCTCAAGCAGACTCCCTGCTGAGTGCAGAGCCCAATGTGGGGTTTGATCTCATGACCCACAAGATCATGACCTGAGCTGAAATCACAGGTCAGATCCTTAACCGACGAGCCACCCAGGCACCCAGCCCCCAAATAATCCTTTCAAAGATTTACCACAAACACTTCCATCTGCAATGCATGAAAGTACCCACTTCCTCACACTCTTGATGATCCTTGATGTTACCACACAATGTTTGCCTCCTTGGTGGATGGAAATGGTACCTGCTTTAACTGTTCTGCTTTTTTTCTTTTTTCCATTCGGCGAAAAGGACCCTGGTATAATGTCTATGGAAGAGACGTGGAGAGAGAGGTAGTGGAGCTACTGGAGTTTTTTCAGGGGAAATAGGGTAAAATGAAATAGCTGATACTTACTGACCACAGCTCTGTGTTGATGTGAAGTCCATGTGTGGAGGCAGAAGTATCTGGGTTTGAATCCTGACCCCACCACTTGCTAGCTGTGTGACCCCCAGTAAGTCACTTAGCCTTCTGAGCCCTGAGTCCCCCATCTATTCTATGGGAATAATAATAGTACCTACCGTATAGAGTTGTTAGAAGAATTAAATGAGTTAATGTTTGTTCTTAAAGTGCCTGCCTCTAAAGTTTTATTAGTGATTCTTAATTAAAAATATTGTATGCCAGAGGCTACATTTTTTATGTATATCAACTCATTTATGTCTCATATCAGTTTTAATGAAATAAATCCTCTTGCTAATCCCATTATAGGGAAAGAGGAAAAGGGGGGGCAAAGAGAGGTTGAGAAATTTGTCCAGGGTCAAATAGTTCTGTTGTTATGGACAGAGCTAGGATTTGAACCCAGGTTTTCCAGGACCACTTCACCACTACACTACATGTCAGGGTTGTAAAACGGACAGGGAGGAGCGGGATTTAATTCCTTGGGGTGGCTGTGAAAAGGAGGATACAAGTCTCAGAAAGGAATTTAGGAGGAGGCTGCCATAGCCTCTGTCAGAGAGCACCCTGGCCTTGTCCGGGATGTCCCAGGCTTCAGGGCAGGGGCTCACTTTTCCACCTTCATTAGTTCTATGGTCCAAAGTCAAAAAGCCTTGTGCCCATATGCGGCCTCACCACATCCTTGCTCTGTGAACTCAGGCAAATCTCCATTCTGGAGAGCCTCTTACCTCCCTCTGTCAAAATGCAGGCAGGGTTCCCCTGAGGATCAAAGCAATAACGCCTGCAAAAACACTACATACGGTGGAGACCCAAGAAAACCTACTGTGCTTCCTTCTTTGGGCCTTTGGGCTGTTTCCAAATCCAACATCCTCCCAATTCTCCCTTCCTGAAGCTCACATTGTCACCGGAAGATCTAAGATCAGTGGCATTTCAAGGGTGAGACAATGAGCATAGTCTGCTGCAGGTACAAGCAATAAGGGGTGTATTGTCTCAAAGAATTTAAAAACAATCATGAGAATAGTTGAAAGTCATTCTGCTTTTTATCGCTAACATGCCCTAGCAATTCTAAACCATGCCAGTGATAAAACACTCTTCCCTGGAAAACTTTTATTGGTCTGAGTTCTAAATTGCCTGCATTGGGAATGGGCCATTCCCCCACCCTACCCTCGGTACACCTCTGTGTAGGAATTCTAGTTGGTACAACTGTATCTGCTTCAATAAGGTGTCTTTCCTTGGGCTTCGGGCGGGGCGGGGGGGGGGGGTGCTGGCAGGAGGCCAGTAGCAGGGGAGGATGGTTCTAGGGACCATGGATAAGAGAGTCATTATGACTGCATAACCAACATCCCAAAGTAACATGGCTTAAAACAATCACCACTTTATGGCTTAGGATGTTGGGGTTGATGGACAGCGCTCAGCCAGGACAGCACAGCTCTGCCCCATGTGGTTTGGCTGGGCTTGGCCTACGGTTTGCAATTTGGGCTAGAGGATTGAAAGTGACCTCCCTCTCATGCCTGGCCCCTCAGCTGGGACGGCCGGAACATGGGGACTTCTCCCTTTTTCTGGTCTTTCATCCTCTAGGCTTTACTCTGCACATAGCTTTTCTTTATCTGCACATTAAGTTTTCTAAGAGGATGACCCAGACTTCTCTACAAGGTCACTCAGAAACCCCAAGAGAGCAAAAATGGAAGTCAGAAGGCACCTTCAGCCCCTGGAGTAGAACTTGCACAGCCTCCCTTTTGCTACAAGTCGCAGGCCAGTCTTGATTCAACATGGAAGGGAACCCACGAGAGTGTGAATTCAGAGAGGCGGATACTTGACTGAGCCAGGCACCACCTTGACGCTGGGACTCTCCTGCATGCAGGGAGTCGCTGCCCACAGGTGACCTGGCTGTGCAGCTGAGGATTCTCTGAAGCCTTCCACAGCCTCACCCCAGCACACAGACTTTGGGCAAGGCCTGGCCTCCCCAGGGCCCTCTCAAGCCCACTTTCCAGAATAACCTTTCCTGACTTTTCCTAATACCCATTAGAATTCACCCTTAGGACCGTCTGACCACTCTGAGTGGTGCTAGTTGTCATTCAGTGTACTAAGTCCCAGGCAGCCCGGGGCCTATCCCTCCCACCTCACAGGCAGCCAGAGCAGTCTTCTGGGATAGCTCGCTTGGAGAAACTTCCAGGCATCATGGCAAGTGGGGGAGGGAGAGGTTTTTGAGCAGGTGGGGGCTTGACATCTCCTGTGTCACCATGTGGCTCGGCGCCCCTGACTGACTATATGCCAGTGGGAAGTGCCATGCTGTCCAGAAAATTAGTGAAACCTCAGCTCTGGATAATTTGGGGAGTTTCTTCCTGAGCAGGCTCTGTCTGTACCTTTCCTCCATACTTTCTGGCAGAGCGAGTAACAAGAACACAGGTAAGCCATACTTCTCTGTCCCATGCTTTGTGCCTTGGCCTTGGGAAATAGTCTCACTGCAAGGAGGGGCTGCTATCCAGGGGGCCTCAGGTGTACTCCTGCCCTGGCGCTGGAAGCTCACCTGCGAGGCCCACGGCACACAGCTAGTTCAGGCCGGTCCCTCCAGCCCCTCTTAGCACTGCCACCCTCCCCCGCTCTAAGCTGCACCCAAGTGTGTATATCTATTATAAGAAGGGGGAGAGCCAGCCAGCAGTATGTCATGGGAGTGATAATTACATCCCCAACTCCCATCATGCCGTCTGCTGCTGACCTCTCACCCTTCCTTTCCTTCAATCACCCCCCAGCATCACTCACTCTGACAGAGCAGCGGCACAGGCCCTGTGACCTGTCAGCCCGGGGACATGACTTATAGGGCCTCGCAGGTGGACAAAGGGAAGGGAGATAGGCCACATAAATCTCCCTAGTGAATAAAAGAGAGTAATGGAGTGCGCTCTCCAGGTCTGCGCTAGCAGATTCCCGTGGTCTTGTTATTTGGCGCAGAGTTACGGTGATGAGGAAGTGGCCCAGGCTGACATGTGGGTCCCAATCAACCTTGCCAAAGCCAAAGCCTCCACACAAGTCCCAATGTCACATCCATGCTGAGGTCCCTGGGGAGAACGGACAGGCGCAGGCAGCAGGACCATGGATGGCAGCTCCTAGGCTGGTTTACTGCATCATAAGGGGAGGGAAGGAAGGAGGAAGAACCAGGCTCAAACCCCTGGCCTGACCCTTCTTGGTTGAGGTTCTCTGAGCAGCTCCATCGGGAGCTTCATTCTAGTCAGTAGACAGAGCAGGACCATCACCAAGCCTGCAGATCTCTCCAATATCTTGAGAGAGTCTGGAGTGGGGCCTCCAGTCACCTGGACGGTAGACATTGTGTGGAAGACTTCATGAGTTGTGTGTAGGACTTATCAGGGTCTTTCCAAGCTTCACTGATTAGCATAAGGGGATCTGTCCTCACTAAAGCATCTGAAAATGAATGGGAATCTGATAGCCTAAAATCCTGAGCATGGCAGGCATATTCCCCTTCCACAGATGGATCCTTGAGTTGGTATGAGTTGACTTCTGAAACACTCTCATTCATCATAAGACACAGGCCAGCTCCCAAGTCCTTCTTTACCTATTCATTTAGTCACGGGGCTACAAACTGGGCTCCATAAGCCAAATATGGCCCCACAGATGTCTTTATGTGTTCTTCAGTTGTTTTATCAAATTGGAACTTGCCTTTCTTCAGACGGGGTAGGCTCTCTCCAGGACACACTCACAGACACCTGCCATCTCGCTCTATCCCAGTTCCATCATTTATATCACCCGACTCTTCCCCATAGGGATCATGAAGATGCCCTTGCTACCCAAGCCTGGCTCCTGGATGGTCCCACTCGGACCTTCCATCCTGCTTGCAGTCCTTCCCCACTTCACCACTTACTGCCAGCCTCTCACATCTATCTGGATGTTGCATTAATTTCCTCAAACCCTTTGTAGCTTTTACTGTACCTGAGTCTCATAATATCTCCCTGAGAGAGCAGATAGCATCATACCCATTCCCTACTTGAGCAGATGGAGAACATGAATCAGAAGAATTAACCAGCTTGCTTTGGGCCATAAAAAGAAAGAGAGATGAGGACCCAAAGATTCTGATTCCGATGTCTTTTTTCACCAGACCATAATCCTACTGAGTTGTTGCCTCTACCACTCCCAACCACAAATTTGTAGTTGAATCATCATATTTCAGAGTTCAAGGGCTATTTGCCCAATTCTCTATCCTATGAACAAAGAGCCTTCATGATAACCACAACATAGGTGTTCCTACAGTCCCTGCTGGCATCTTCTGGGGCCAGAGAGCTCACTAAAGCTCCGAGGGATGGCTTGCTCCATCCTTGGGCAGTATTTGTCCATAGAAAATTCTTATCTTCCTGGAGCCCAAATTCATGAGGTCCTCTTACTGCTCCTCTCGGGATCCACATGGAAAAGTCTCATTGACTTTAAGAATTTGAAGACCCTTCGTCAGGCCAAATAGGCTCAGTTGCTATGTCAGTCGGAATCACAAGAGACAAAATCCTGACCCCAAAAGGAATCTATTGGTTTGTGAAACTGGCAAAATCCAGTGTTAGTCACTATGGAACCCAAGGGTTCAAACAACATTTTCAGGAACCTGTCCCCATTTCTTGCCTACACCTTCCTCCTCATTGACATTATTCTTAGGCATACTCCCCATGTGGCAGCCCTTGGTGGACTCAGCCTAAGTCCCACCAGCTCAGCACATGTGGCAGAAAAAGATCTCTTCTTTCCCAGTGGTTCCAGAAAAGGCCATAAATAGGTCCCTTTGACTGGGCTTGGATCACATGTCCACCCCTAAGTCAGTCCCTGTGTCCAGGAAGATGGACACCTTGGAATGGTCAGGCCTGGGTCATATACCCACCACTGGAGTTGATTTTACCTACCTGATGCATGCAGTGAGGTGGGTGGGTACCCTATGAAAAATCATAGAGCTCTTTCTAGAACAAGGGAGAATGGATGTTGGACCAAAACAACCAGTGCCTACAGTAGTCATCATGGTTTGGAGGCCCATCCCATCCTGATCACCTTCTCTGTGCGCTTCCTGGTGTGTTGCTATTTCTCTGCGGGGTGTAGTTCAGAGAGTAGATCCCAATTTCCCGTGTGTGATATCAACTGTGAAAATTGGGTTGCGGGTATAACCTACCCCTGAATACACCCCACTTCCATCACACGTGAAGGGTCCCATTTGCTATTATGTGACCACACTGCAGTTCCGGCTCTCTGAGTCTGCAGGCAACTCATCACAGATACTGCCACTTAGCTACCAATCTCCACTGTGTGTTAACACCATGGAAGTTTTTAAAACAAAGGTGCATAGTTTTATACGTAATCCTATTCAATCTTAGCTTGGTAGTTTCAGCCCCATGATTGCAGCACTAATATAGGATCGCTTTGGCAGCCCTAAACTATGTGTATGGCTATGTGTTTCCTATCCAAGACTTTGATTTTAAAAAACTTAAGACAGGATTAAGAGTAGAGCCCTGTGGCCTGCCACTAGACGTTCCATCTAGGCTGACATCAATCCAATGACAGAATAGCAGTAACACCTATCTCCTAAGATTGTCGTGATGATTAAATGAGTTGATATTTGTAAAGTTCTTAGAACAGGACCTGGCTCATGGAAAATAATAGATAGGAAAGTGTTTGCTAAACAAACAGCTGAGACTTGATTGATCAAAAAAGATGGACTAAGGCTGTGCTATTCTTCAACCCATATTTCTGTATCAGGCCTCAAGTCTTTTGTGATATGTTTTTTTGAACACCTTGCAATATAAGAATATGATATCTCTGGCTTTCCTCTCATCAATCTTATAAAATAGGGAAAGTGAGGTTTGGCTGATATGAGCAGTGCTGGCCCCTTGTGACCCACATACCTTTCTAGGAGCTCCAAATCCATCTCTTGGGTAAGCACACTGTTCTAAACTGGGGAGCATCAATCTTACTAATAAAGAATGTGTGGCACCACCTATTGGAAATTTGAAACAATGTGGTATTAGTGTCTTTCTCCTTAGAGTCAAAGTTATACTCAATCAAGAAGAATAAATTCAGGGATACCTGTGTGGCTTAGGAGGTTGACTGACTGTCTCTTGATTTTGGCTCAGGTTGTGATCTCAGGGTCCTGGGATTGAGCCTCACCTCAGGCTCTGTGCTCAGTGTGGAATCTGCTTGGGATTCTTTCTGCCTTTCCCTCTCCCCATCTCCCCCTACTTGTGCTCTCTCTAAAATAAAATAAATAAATAAAATCTTAAAAAAAAAAAAGAGTAAATTCAGTTTCCTTGAGGCCCAAAACAACAATCCCTAACCAAAGTCAGAACCCTTCTCCTTATCACTTACCAAACTAAGCCGTGGCCTCTACCAGTAAAGAAAAGCACCTGCCTCCATTACAAATGTTGTGACCTGGAAGTCACAGAACACTCAGCCATCGTGCCTTGGTTGTAAGGATGTGTAGAGCCTGCATACCAAGAAGTCCAGAGGCAGCAAATCTTAGGGTTGGTTTAGCAGCTTAACCATATCTCAAAGACTCAGACTCTTTATTTCTGTTCTGCTGTCCTGGGCTGTTGGTTTGCGCCTCATCACCACAAGATTGCTACTGCAGTTCCAGGCATTGCAACCTTCTTTGAGGCACAAAGAAAGTGGAAAGATCAGCACCAGTGAATTCTCTTCTCTAACCTTTTCCTATGGGGAAGCAAAATATATTTTCTAGAAGTCCCTAGCGCACTTCCTCTTTGTACATCATTAGCCAGATGAAGATCACGTGGCTGAGACACTGAGCCAACTGAGCCACCCAGGTGCTCCCCATAGGACATTTTAAACCTTCCAGGCAAACACCGTGATGCTCAGCATCAGTCAGACACTACTAGCTTGAGGTAGTTCACAGCTTCCACATTCTGTCGCACTACATTCTTTGCAATGGAATCATATCTTTGAGAAGCTGGCTTTTCGGTGGTTGCTGTGATAGAAATCAATGTGGAATGCCAACGGGGTGGCGGTGTCCAATATAACAGCAAAGTCTGAGATGTGCAGTGCCCAACAGGCACACCCATCCCATTGATATGTAAGTGGTCTGTGAGGACAAAAAAGTTTTCATTTCAATTTACATGTATTGTTTTTTCGAATGCCCATTTAGTTGTGAAGACTTGGCTACCTAAGTAGCTTAGATCTAGTCAGTTAATAAATGTAACTTGTAGGTATTTCTTTCCAGCAAAGGGCATCATGAAAAAAAAAAAAAAACTAAGATGCTAAGAACGCCGGGAATGGAGAAAGTTTGGGCACCTCTGTTCTTTCTTGTTCCCCACCACACTTCTCATTATTGTGCCCCAGCTTGTCCACACCTGGGCATCCTGAAAAACAACAGGCAAGGTAGGGAGCTCGGTGAGTCTTCATTGATTCGATGGCTGAATATATCTCTGCTCAATGCAAGGCCCTGCTCTCTGTGCTGGGACAGAGGTGTGAACAGACCGAAGAGGCTCTTTTCCATTGAGCTTTTCTTCAGTGGGATGGAGATGGAAGATGACCTTAGCCGGAGGTGGGATGAGACTGACCAGTGGCAAGAGGCGTGGGAGTAGGCTCCTATAGACTGAGCTGAAACTGTATGAGTCCAAGGAGTCATCAAGCAATGCCCTGGGTAGAACATTCCAGGTGAAACCAGGAGTCGGGCCAGTGGGACCAACAGGTCACCCTGCCTGGCCCTAGGACAAGCCCAAAACTGGGGTCCCCTTCTCTCTCTGGGAGCATCTGGATGGTGAGCAGAGATCCCTCCATCATCACTTCACCAGCTCTGACCCTCGCCTCAAGCAGGGTCAGGTTCAGCTGAACGGCTCCCTTCTTGCTTGGAAAGGGGTTGCCACACAATCCGAGGGTGAGACGGGGAGAGAGGGAGACCTTCCCTCTCTAGCCTCACCAGCTGGGCCAGGGCCTCTGAAGAGCTGCAGTGCACGGCCCCCCACCCCTCCCCCAGCTGCCGTTTAACCATGATGGAAGCTGCTGTCAGTGCGCAGCGACAGTAATAAACACTCTTCTTAATAACACAGGGTGTACCTCTTATTAAAATGAATGGACTCCCACGGCGCAGCCTGGGGCCGCACGGCTGGCAGCCAGCCGGGGACAGCAGCCCTCAACTCAAGCAGTTTATCTGCTGTAATTACTGGCAGGACAACGCAGTGGGGGCTACTGGGGGACGGGCTGGAATGGGTCCAGGCCCAGACCAAGCTCGGAGATACATCCACACACTTGGGACATGTCCCCACAGAAGGATCTCAGTATCCCCCTAGACCTCATACCCAAAACACACCTTCCCACATCCAAGGGAGCATATACACACCCATCCAGGGACACAGGCACACATCTGGAGTTGACATGGGAACCCTCTGATGGGACCCACATCTGTCTGGTGTGGCAAAAAAGCAGCAAGAGGAACTGCTCAGTGAGGGCCCAATGCCACAGGGATGGGGGACGAATAGGGTTGTACACATAAATAAGGCTCAGAGAGCACACACACAGCTGCAGAGGGGGCCAGGAACCAGGTGCTTGCCTTCTTGGCAGTATTTGAGATCAAGGAGGCACAGGTGCCTCTGAAGACCTTATGAGATCACAGAATCATAGGCGTTTGCTCTTGTGGTACTGTGGCATTTAGCAAAATTATAATTCATCATTTTTAAGATATTTTATTTAGTTTATTGAAGGAATGAGTGAATTAGTGAATTAACTAGAAGTTTTGCAGGGGAACAGGATGAAGTATGAGGACCTCTCTGAGAATGCATGCACACAAGCAGAAACACACACATGAACACAGATACCCAGGCACAGATATATTGCACATATATAAACACATACACACGTAGATGAACACATGCAAATGTTCACACAGGAACACACATGCACACTCACATCTGACACACCCCTTTCTCTGGCTGGATCAGTGTTAGAAATGAACACACTTGGGGTGCCTGGGTGGTTTAGTAGGTTAAACGTCTGCCTTCGGCTCAGGTCTTGTTCTCAGGGTCCTGGGATCGAGCCCTGCATTGGGCTCCCTGCTCAGTGGGGAGTCTGCTTCTCCCTCTTCCTCTGACCCTCCCCCATTTATGCTTACTCTCTGTCTCTCTCTCAGAAATAAATAAAATCTTAAAAAAAAGAGAAATATACTGTGAGCTCATGCAGATGCCCTGAGATATACCCCATGATACCTTGCTTTTTAAGTTGTCTTTCCTCTTGAGAAGAGAGGGAAAAATATTTTGTGAAGACATGAGAGAGGTGAGAAAATAGGATGGGGGGCCCATAGCATTTCTTCCTTGTGGCCCTGATTCAAGCTCCTGGCAGCCCAGCCTGTTCAGAACTATGTTGAAGGCCCATCAGGGAGAGGCCCTTCTCTGCCTCCCATGGAGCCCAGTATTTTCTTGCTCACAGGGAAAGAGACACCTCCTAGGGGTCCTCCTGCAAGGTAGTGGTTTTCAATTCCATCGTGCCCAGGGCTTTATAGAAGTTACATTTCAGGAGGCTGAGTGAGAAAGTGTGTGTGTGTGTGTGTGTGTGCGTGTGTTTGTATGTGTGTGTACACACATGTGTGTAGGGAGTATGCATGTGCCTGTGGTTCAGAGAGGGCTAGACTTCCGACCCTCCCAGTTGGAGAAACTCTCCTTTTCCATCCCAATGCTGAAATTACATAAAAGAACTTGCCCAAAGGGTTCCAGTGTTTACAAATATTCAAAAATTAAAAACCACCGGACTAGCCTAAGAATGACCACATCTTGCTCATTTTTGTCCAAGTTGGGCAACATCAGAAGTCATATGGATGAGGTTTTAACTAATGAAATACTAATAAAACCAGTCATTTCAAGTCTTTGCTGAGCACCTCCTCTGTGCCAGGCATGGCAAAGCACTTTAGAGAGGCGATTTCATCAAATCCCCACAACTGTATCATCATCTCCAATTTATAATGGAACACATTGAAAGTAACAGTACCAGGAGTCCCAGTCAGGCCACCTGACTCCAGAGTCTGGGTTCCCTATCAGCATACAACACTGCCCTTGGAGGAAGCAAATGCATGAACTTGACTTCATGAGCCCACTGTAACCAGCTGAGTTCGCCAGCCTATTCTTGGAAGCTATTCCTTACAAATGAGGTGGAGCTGAAGGGATGCTTTCACACTAGCCTCCTAGAAGTGATGGCTGGCTGCAGTGGGGAAACTGGCCCCATGCCTCATACAGCCATTGGCCTGCACTTCTGCTTCTAGCTTTGGATGACTAGCTTATATTTGGCCCATCTGGCCTCTAAGAACAACTAGTAAAGCTGGATTTAAAAACTGAAAATATACAACATGGATGAATCTTGAGGACATTATGCTAAGTGAAATAAGCCAGTCACAAAAGGACAAATGCTGCATGATTCTACTCACATGATATACCTCTGGTAGCCAAATTGACAGTTTCAGTTTGGTGACAAAAAAGAGTTCTGGAAAAAAAAAAAAAGAGTTCTGGAGATTGGTTGTACAACAATATGAATGTACTCAACACTACCAAATTGTACACTCAAAAATAGTTAAAATATACTGGGAGAACCTAATATAGTAATGTTTATAACATAATATCAATGAATATATAATAATAAAAGGAACACATAAATATATAAAGCAAATATTAACAGACCTAAAGGGAGAAATTGCAATACAATAATGGTGGAGGACTTTAATAACCCCACTTACATCAATGGATAGATCATCCAGACAAAAAAAAAAATCAATTAGAAAACATCAGCCTTAAATGACACATTAGACCAGATGGACTTGACAGGTATATACAGCACATTCCATCCAAAAGCAACAGATTACACAGTCTTCTCAAGCGCACATGGAACATTCTCCAGGAGAGATGATATGTTAGGCTACGAAACGAAAGTAGCCTAACAAATGTAAGAAGATTGACATAATATCAGGCATCCTTTCCAGCCCTAATGAGATGAAACTAGAAATCAATTACAAGAAGAAAATTGGAAAATTCACAAATATGTGGAGATTAAACAACATGCTACTGAACTGCCAATGGGTCAATGAAATATAAATTTAAAAATACCTTAAGACAAATAAAAATGTAAACCCCCTACCAAAACTTATGAGATGCAGCAAAAACAGTTCTAAGAGGAAAGTTCATAGCAGTAAATCCTGACATCAAGAAAACATGAAAAATTTCAAATAAACAACTTTACACTTCAATGAACTAAAAAAGAGGTACAAAGCCCCAAGTTAGTAGAAGGAATGAAATAACAAAGATCAGAGCAGAAATAAATAAAACAGAGACTAAAAAGGTAATAGAAAAGTTCAAAGAAACCAAGAGCTGGTTCTTTGAAAGGTAGACAAAACTGACAAACCTTTAGCAAGATTCACCAAAACAAAAAGAAAACTCAAATGAATAAAATCAGAAATAAAAGAGGAGCCACTACAACTGATATCACAGAAAGACAAAGGATTATAAGATACTACTATGAACAATTATGTGGCAACATATGGAACAACTTAGAAGAAATGGATAAATTCTTAGGAACATATAACCTATCATTGTTCATGAGTGAATCATGAACAAATAGAAAATGTGAACAGACTAATTAATTGTTAGTAAGGAGATTAAATCCATAATCAAAAACCTCCCAACACACAAAAGTCCAGGACAGATGGCTTCACTGGTGAACCCACCAAATATTTAAAGAAGAATTAGTACCAGTCCTTTTCAAACACTTCCAAAATTCAGAAGAAGAGAGAGCACTACCAAACCTATATTGCGAGGACAGATTATCCTGAAAAGAAAAGTAAATTACAGGCCAATATCCCCAGTGAACATAGATATAAAAATTGTCAACAAAATATTAGCAAATCAAATTCAACAATACATTAAAAGAAACATACATCATAGTCAAGTGGGATTTATCTCAGGGATGCAAGGATGGTTCAAAATCCTCGAACTGGTCAATGTGATAACCACATTAACAAAATAAAGAATAAAAATGATATGATCATCTCAATAGATGCAGAAAAAGCATTTGACAAAATTCAGCATACATTCATGATACTCTCAACAGAGTGGGTATAGAGGAAATGTACCTCAACATAATAAGGGCCATATATGACAAGCCCACAGCTAACATCATACTCAATGGGAAAAGCTGACAGCTTGTCCTCTAAGATTAAGAACAAGACAAGGATGCCCACTCTCACCACTTGTATTCAACACAGTGCAGGACGTCCTAGCCAGAGCAATTAGGCAAGAAAAGAAATTAAAAGCATCCAAATTGGAAAGGGAGAAGAAAAACTGTCACTGTCTGCAGATGACATGATATTGGAAAACACTAAAGACTCCAAAAAAAACAAAAAAACAAAACAAAAAAACACTGAAGTCTCCATAATTAGAACTAATACAGTGAAATTCAGTCAAATTGCAGGATACAAAATGTATATATTAAAATCTGTTGGGATCCCTGGGTGGCGCAGCGGTTTAGCACCTGCCTTTGGCCCAGGGTGCGATCCTGGAGATCCGGGATCGAATCCCACGTCAGGCTCTCGGTGCATGGAGCCTGCTTCTCTCTCTGCCTATGTCTCTGCCTTTCTCTCTCTCTCTCACTGTGTGCCTATCATAAATAAATAAAATTTAAAAAAAAAATAAAAAATAAAATCTGTTGTGTTTCTATACACTAATAATGAACTATGAGAAAGAGAAATTAAGAAAATTCCATTTACATTTGCATAAAAAATACCCGGAAATAAGTTTAAGTGAGGAGGTGAAAGACCTGGACACTGAAATAACCCAAGTGCCCATCAATGGATGAATGGATAAAGGAAATGTGATAGATATAGACATATAAAATATTATTTTGCCATTAAAAAAAATAATAAAATCTTGCCATTCGTGACAACACAAAAGGACTTTGAGGACGTTATGCTGAGTGAAGTAAATCAGACAGAGACAAATACCATAGATCTCACCTATATGTGAAATCTCTTAACAAAAACAAAAAGAAGCTCATAGATACAGAGAACAGACTGCTGGTTGCCAGGGGCAAGGGAGAGGGGGAGGGGAGGGCAAAGATGTGTATTTTCACATAAGTGCGAATGGAATGAAGGTTCTGGAGCAGTTAGACCTGCAGGAAGAATCCCCAGAGATGGCTGCAGGTGTGAAGACCTCAGCCCTCCTGCAGCCACCACATACCCTGCAGCCTCACCCCTATCCTCCCCAGACTCCACCGGTCATGGACTGGTCAGCCTTCAGGGGAGGGTGGCACTGCATCTGCATCTCCAAAATTACCCACTCCTCTTCCTTCTTTCCATCTTCTTTCCCCCTCTTTCTCCTCTTCCCAGTTTCTCAGTAGTGGCTTGTCTGCTTCACCTGAGCCACAGGTGTAAACAGTTGGTGTCTCCTCTAGATCCTCTGGCTCCGTGCTTCTACGACACTTAACTTGGCTCCAAACCACAGGAATCACTTTCCCTCCAAGCTAAAGCAGGGCCAGTTCAAAACCACGGTTCCCAGCACAGCTCAGTGGTTCCAGGCCAGCTTTGGGGGGATAGGTCATGAGGAGGCAGGGCCCAGAATTATGGGGACGGTAATGATTACAACACGGCATGCGTTTGGTGTGCACCATGTGGAAGGGTCTTGCTTCCGTTACTTCATGCTCACAGCAAAGCTATGGTGGTAGCGTTAGCCCCATTTTACAGATGAGCAAACCGAAGCTCTGGGTGATTACACGAGTGCTTTCAACCACGGAGCCATGCTGCTTCCACTGCAGCTGGAGGAGCTTGCCTCTGACCTCCCAGGCTTTCCCCCCATGAGGAAAGACGAGAGTATCTTCCTTTAGGATATAGGATAGGGACAGTAATGACCTCTGTCATTCATCTGGGCAACTGTGGTGATGGGTGTGAAGCAGCTGAGCAACCCCCATTGCTATTCCAGCTTGCCCAGCTGAAGGCCCCAGTGACTGGGCCCATCAGCTCTAGGTCAAGGGGACTAGAGCTGCCTCTAAATGGACAGCTGGCCACTGGGCCAGCCATGGTGGACCCAAGGCCCGGGGAAAGTTCTAGAGGTGAGGCTTGTGATGAACCCCACTTTAACTCTCCAACATCTGTATCTGGGTGGCTTCAAGGGACACCTTGCATAGAACAGGAAGTTAAGAAGGAAGGTGTGGGCTGTTGTGGGGAAAAGCACAGTCTCACTGTTTTGCACTGACAGTGACAACAACCGAAGCTGCCATTGTTTGAGCCTGGCACCTGCTCTGGGCCCCTGCATCCTTGTTGCTAACATCGTGACCCATGGCATCAGCTGGGAGCTTATTAGAAACGAGGGCTCTCAGGCCCCACTCAGATCTGCCGAGTGGGAATGTGCATTTTAACAAGATCCCCTGGGGATTCAGACACTGCTTTATAGCCCTTAGCACCACATTATTCCCAGGACGTGGGATTTTTTCTCCTTTTGGACCTTACGGCTGAGGAAACGGAGGCCCAGAGGCGTGGAATTCATTGTCCAAGGTCACAGGCAGGAAACGTCAGTGCTGCGGTTTGAGCGCCGGGCGGCCTGGCTTCAAAACCCAGAGAGAAGTGACGGGAGGTTTCTGAGCCGATTCTCTGATTCTGAGCTTCGGATTCTTATTTTCTCACCGGACTTCCCGGGTAGAGGCAGGGAGGAGGTCACTCGGGGCTGCTCTGGTCCCGGGCCTCGCCCTCCCTCGGCCCACTGGGGTGTCACCGCCCTTGGCCACGGCGTGGTGTGTGCTGGGCCGGGCAGCCCCCGCGGAGTCGCAGGGGCCCATCGGCTCGGGCGACAGGGAGGCCCGCCTGGCGCCCGGTGCCACAGCTCCTCCGCTTGGCCCCCCTGACGTCACCCGGCCCCCAGTGAGCCCGAGACATTCTGGGCGGGGGCAGGACGCTGTCGCCCAGTCCCCGCTTCGGGAAACCACGCAGCTCTGCTACCCTCCAGCAGCATCTCGGCCCGTGAGGCTGTAGCCCATGACGCATCTCATTCCGAACCCCTCAATCTTTCCCATTAGCTGAGATTGCGGGTTCAGAGCACAAACATCGCCGCCTGTCACCGGCGCTGCACATCAGCCAGCAGCCGGGAATGGTCTCGTCTCCTTCAATCCATCACGCAGGGTTTCTAGCTCCTGTTCCCACACTCCTCTCTGCTCTCTTTGCCAGGCCCGACCCAGGGGATTTGCGGAGCTGCCAGGTGGCAGGAGAGGAGCCAGGACAAGGTGGAGCTCTGTGACTGGGAGCGGAGGGCAGGGACCTCTCAGGCCCGGAGCGCAGCCACACCCGGGGAACCCAGGCCACACCACGAGCGGACCTGCTCTGGGTGCCCAGGAAGTGGATGAGGGGCAGATGCCCCCTCCACCCCTCCCCAGGCCTGTGGTCTGTTTGTTTCTCTGCAGATGCACTCACTGTGGTTAGGACTGCAGATCCTGGGGGCCCACCCCCGGGCACTCTGA
The DNA here is from genome assembly GCF_048164855.1 of Canis lupus baileyi. Lineage (NCBI taxonomy): Eukaryota > Metazoa > Chordata > Mammalia > Carnivora > Canidae > Canis > Canis lupus. Next base: position 50,532,335 of record NC_132846.1, on the reverse strand, counting down.
CTCAGTGCATCTGGAGTGGGGCCTGAGAATCTGCATGTTTAACAGGGCTGTTCCACGTGATTCTGAGGTCTTGGGTCCCTGAACCCCCAAATGTTGACACTTAACCGTTGGAGCACTTACGTATCAGTTAGGTCAGGCTAGGGCAGCCCAGGTGGCTCAGTGGTTTAGCACCTGCCTTCAGCCCCGAGCGAGATTCTGGAGACCCGGGATCGAGTCCCACATCGGGCTCCCTGCATGGAGCCTGCTTCTCCTTCTGCCTGTGTCTCTGCCTCTCTCTCTCTCTCTCTCTCTCTCTCTCTCTCTTTCTGTGTCTCTCACAAATAAATAAATAAAATCTTAAAAAAAAAATTAGGTCAGGCTAGGTTGCATTGTCATAACAAATAGCTCCCAAACCTCAGTGGCTCAAAACAAAAGCAATTCAGTTCTTGCTCAAGCTGCACGCTCACTGCAGGTTGGCAGGGAGGCTCTGTTTGCTGACGTGACTCAGAGACCAGGCTGACAGGATCCCATCTCGAGCAGAGTCCTAGGATCACGATGCTGGTGAGGAGCAGGGCTGGAGGGTCTCCCAGCAGCAGAGAAGGGCTGCAGCCTCAAAGCAACACATAGCACCTCCGCCCACAACCCACTGGCCAGAACTAATCATAGGGCTGCTTAACTTAAGGGGGGCAGAGAAGGATAATCCTCCCACATGCCAGGAAAGAGAGGGGCATGGGACGTGGGCCAACGGCTGGAGCGGCTGTCACAGGCAGAGGCCCGAAGCACACTCCTTGCCTGGTGGAAACCTTGACCCGCTGCTGCTCTAGAAAAAGATGGAAAACACGAAACAAAGGCCTGGGCCCACCTTGCACATCCACACTTTATAATCTTCTCCATTTATTCACAGGCATGACCACATTATTGATGCTCGCGGTAGCAGAATTATTTACAAATGTAAATTATTTACATTATATCCACCTTTTATTCATATCATATCATTACTACATTCACTTAGCTTTCGGAGCAGCCAAGCGAGGGGCCCAAAGCCTCCCAGTTATAGGGAAGGGCTGAGGTGTTCTGGCTCCTAATCCAGGGACCTTCCATCAGGTTCCGGCCAAGTCAGGGCTAGGACAGGTTGGGTCTAAAAACTTGGTGCTTAATGGTTTGGGTTTGGCCTCCCCCAGGGAGCTGGATCCCTGTGCTCCTCAGGGGTTTCACATTTAGTCTGCATAGGTTCAACCCCACTTTCCAACCCCAATGCTATTGGTAGCCCCAGAGATAACTGTCTTTCTTTCTCCTCCATCTGCCGGGGGTAGAGAGACTCCATCGGACCCCAAATACCAGGCGCCTCTCCGTCAGCACTTCAGCCCACCCCCATAAACCTGGCAGGCAATTCAATCTCAAGGGCAGTGGGGAACACAGGTGAAGCAACGAGTGTGTGTCTGGGACAAAGTGGGGTTGCTGTGGGATGTTAGGGGCATGGTGGGGGCTCGGGGGTCGGAGCTGGGACTGGGGCTGGGGGGACTTGTCCAGTCTTTGGAAAATTAAGAGAATGAAAAATAGCCTAGGTTTGACTATAATTTTTACTGCCTGGCTGTAACCCAGGCTAGAGGGGGCAGGTGAAAACAGGACAATCTGGTTTCACAATCCACATTGTGCGGCCTTGAGTGTTCTCAGGGCCCCAGGAAGCCGTGCACGTCCATGGAGGACACCTAGAGGAGCCAAGGCCCATCCTCATGCTCTGGGGGCGGGGGATGGGGCTGCCTTAGGCATGCACTGGGGTACTCACCTGTCAACTCAGTGCTGTGAAGCAACTGTTGTAAACACAAACGTTGGAATGTGGTCACTTGTATTCTTTTCACCTCAAAAGAGGTTTGCACCATTTACATATGCTTTTAATTTTCTCCTGGAAAAAAAATGCAACATTAGGACTGGGGGGGCCCCCAGATAACTCTTCACCCCAAGACTTCCTTTTCGCTTTGCTGTCTTTACTGTGCTCCCCACTCCCACCCCAGATCGTGAAGGCTGGGGTGGAGGGGGGTAAGGTTGCACCTGCTGACCCGCCACCGGGGAACTCACATGGTGTCTGGCCTTGGGTTGTGAAATGGCACAGAGACTGCTGGGGGTCAGGAGGTGAAGGGAGACAGATTTCAAATCCAAAGAGCTGGGGTGGAGTCCCTCACTCAGTGATTTTCTACCTGCGTGGTCTTGGAAAATCTTTTATTCTCATGAACTTCCTTATCTATAAAACAGGACAATAGTAACAGTCTATTTTCTAAGACTTTTTAGTTCATTCATCCAATGAATATTTATTGAGCACCTACTATGTGCCAGGCACTATTCTAGGAGCTGGTGGTACAGAGGAGAGCAAGATGGAGTCCCTGTGCTCACAGGGCTTTAGTCAACGGGAGTCTGGGGGAGTACACAATAACCAAGGATTACAGTTCTGCTAAGGGCCATGAAGGAGGCAACCAGGATAGTAAGATAAAAGGTAGCCAGCTGAAACTCAGAGGTGGCTAATTTAGACTAGGAAGTCAAAGAATACCTCTCTGAGGAGGTAACACTGGAGCTCAGACTAAAGCGCAGGTGAAGATCTGGGCAGTACATTCAGGCTGGAAGTGCAAAGGCCCTGTGGCAGGAATGGGCTTGGCAGGCACAGGAGGTGGCCAGAGTGGTTGGAGAAGAGACAGTGCTGAGTGAGGCCACTCCTGGGAGAAGAGGGAGCTCTGACATAGGTCATAAAGAGCAAGCTTAGGAACTAGTAGGGGAAATCCAGGCCTCTTGCCTTGCAATGTGTCTCCTCAGGCCTGTCCCCCACTACAACTGGCTCAGGAGGAACCAGAAAGTGTTAAATGGAAACCTGGCCTGGCCAGGCCACCCTGGGACCACATGAGCCCTCCCACCTGCATCCAGGCAAGCTCAGGCACTTGGTGGACTGGCTTATTGTGGGCAGGGGAGGGGGGGAGGAGACAGCTCAGGCCCCCTCAGTCCCAGAGACGTTGGGAAGGGGTGGTGCTCTCACTTCTGGCAAAGTAGGCCCAAACGCACCCTCCCCGGGAGGAGACACCTGCAGTCCCGGACCCACTCGGCAGCTTCATTTCTGCCCTCCAGACTACACGCACAGAGGAAGAGTGACCTCTAGTGATGGATGCCCTGCAGAGAGCTCAGCCTCCCGCTGCCTGCCACCAGGCCCCTGCTTCGGAAACCGAGGTGGGGGCAAGGCTGCGTTGGACTTGGGGAGTGACCTGTGGCCCTGGAGCCCAAGCCATCCTCCAGGGCTGGGAATCAGCCTGGAGCCCTGGCAAGGGCACTCAACCGGCTTCAGGAACCCCGATGCAAGTCCAGGCTCTGCCTCCGGTTGGCTGGGTAGCCTGAGTGGCTGAAATTCCCCCAGGCTCAGTTTCCCCTTCTAGGCTCTCCAACATCTCCTTGTGTCTTACATCAAGACTCAAAGTAGGTCTTAGTCTCTCCATTTTAGAAATAAAGATGTGGGGTCACCTGCCAGGGCTGTAAAGGGCCAGGATGGAGATTCAAGTCAAGGTGGGTCAAACCCTAAGTCTACGCTTTCTTTGTGCCTCACACTTCCTCTGCCTGGACCTCGCCAAGCAAACTGGTGAGCTCCCAGGGCAAGGCTGGCCTTTGGGGAAGCCTGTTGGTGGCCACACGCTCTAGGAGGCAGGGCCAGCTCAGTAGGAGTGAGCAGGAAGCTGGGGTCTGCAGCTTATGCATGGTCCACACATGGGCAGGATTTGTGTGTGAGCAGGGACTGTACATGTGCGGGGTCCGTGTGTGAGGGAGGTCTGTGCGTGCAGGAGTTGGCTTGGCCCCACCCATGGGCCTTCCCAGCCCCGCACCACACTCTTCCTTACAGGAGCTTACAGAACTCCCACCTTAAGATTGGAGGGAAGGGGGTAGAAGGACTTCCATGCTCCCCTAGATTTGGGCCTCATGCGCGTTTGTGTTTCCGTCTGCACAACTGGAGAACTTGATAGTTAAAAACCCTCTAAGGTCCTGAGCACCAGTCCCTGGTGTTGGAGTCGCCTCTACAACAGCCAACTTCAGCGGAGAGGCCTCCAGTGGCAGAGACTCACTGCTGCCGTCACCACATTCCATTCCGATCAGGGGCATCTGTAGTCCCACAGAATTCCTCTTTATACTAAGCTGTCATCTGCCTCTCCTGAACTTTGAACCATTGATTCTTTCTTCTGGAAGTCACACATGATAAAACCATGGAGCCTTTCTTATGATGCTTTTGAAAACAGCTCTTGAAAACTCTTCTGCTCAACAAATAGACCCGGTTCCTTTGAACACTCCTCATATAGCACCTTGTCTGGATACTCCCTTGTCCTGATCCCCTCCTGCCAACTTGTCCCGCTGATCCAGGTCACTCATCAAACTTTGGAAAACTATATGTGGGTGGACTCATTATGATAATCCTGGGCGGGAGGAGGAAGCCCATGAACATAAGACGATTGTCCTACACATGCTACATGTTCCTACAAAATAGGGGAAAACTGTGGAATCAATCACGTTAGAAAGAGCTGAAATAGTAGGGTTTCTGATTTCTGTTGATTCAGCCTCCCAAGCTTTCAACAACAAAAAAGTCTACTATTTCATCTAGTTAACACATGGTTGCTTAATGAAAAGAGAAGGTGAGGGAGAGCGAGAGAGAGAAGCCTGTTGCCTTGTGTTCCCCACCCCAACCCCCAGCCAGCGGCCAACTGGACACTAAAGCATACGTTCAATTCAGTACATATTTATGGAGAATTTGGGGGCCTCAGAGCTTCTGGCTTACCACCCCTTTGGGAAATTCTTGAACTGTCCTCATGTGAAGTGACCAGATTTTCAGGGTGGAAAAGAATCCCAATCATCGGCTAGTGGACAATTTTTTAAAGGGAATTTTAATTCCTTCCTATTTTGTACCCCAACTCCCTTCTGGGGAGCCAGCTCTCCCTTACCCTTCAGCCCCGTGCTCCGAGGGCCCCAACACCAGCTGGGCACAGGTAACCTACTTCCCAGCCAATCCCAGCTTCCCATCCCCAACCTAACAATTGGTTCTTGAATGGGCACATGGCCTGGGGAGAGGCAGTGGTGCATAATGATTCTATTTCTGGGAATCTGGAAAGAAGCTCTCCCCAGTGGATTTGAGGACCCAAAGCTGGAGCTGCTATAGCCACCTCGTGATGATGCAGCGAAGGGGGCTGTAGCCCATTAGCGACCGTCCCCAGGAGAATCTCGTTATCCTGCCTCTGTGTGTTCTGGTGCCTGGTCTCTGTTCCCGGACCCAGCCTGCCTTCCCCCACTGCCACCCACCTGGATCTCTGGGGCTCCTAGTCCTAGTACACTTTCCTCCTGCATTACAGTTGCCTGAAGCCATTGCCTTCCCATGGTGGCTGGGAAGACCGGACCCCTTTATTGCCCATGACCGGAGCCTGTAGATCAAAAGCCTTGCCCGCATCTGACCAGCCTGTGTGCTCCAATGGCTCAGTCACCAGGATCAGGGATTTGCAACTCATGCTCTCTGCAAAGGTTGGAAATGCTTTGTCTACAAAGGGAGCTGGGTCCTGATTGAACACAAAAAACCTGAGCTGGGTCCTGGCTCCTAGGTGAGGAGACTCACCCTGCATCTTAAAGGGCCACCTGCACAGACCCAAATGCACACCTCCTAGTGTCATTTTATCTTTCTTAGCCCTGAAGGCAAGAAAGGCAGGCAAGAAAAAAGACCGGGCTACAATCTTTGGTGAAGAGCCGTGGCACCTGGAGGAAGGAGCTCATGGGTGATCCCTCCATCCCCATTCCTGGGGGGGTATTCTGACTCTGGAGGTGACCCAAGCACTGGCCTCTATACTCCTGCCCTCCTGTCTGACCTCCGCATGCTAGAATTGGCTGTCCCACCCCAGCAGAGAGACAGAGGGGATTTGTTCAGGCTGGGTCAAGACAGGGAGAGTGTGGTTGCTGTGATCATGTTTTGGGAATGGATGGGAGATCATTTGTGAGCCCTCCAACATTTCTGGGGCTTGGACACACAAGTAAATGCCTTCTCAGCGATTTCTCAGTTGGAAGTACCTTCCTCCTCCCCGGCTGCCAATCACAAGAAGGTCTGTGCACGAGGCACGTGTCAGGCCATCCCCAGGCTGAAGCTGAAGCCACCATTCACTTCATTCATGCAATAAATTTGTATCTAGCACCTATGATGTGACCTTTCTAGAAGATGGGGAGGTACAATGAACAAAACAGACAAAATCCCTGTTATTAGGACAACAGTGTTCTATTGAGAGAGTCAAACAATAATTAACAAGAAAATATCTAATAATAATAGGTGTTATGCAGGACATTTTAAATGGGGTGAAGTGGCAGTGACTGACTAGAGTACTGGTCAGGGAATCTGAGGGGTTTTATCTTTTTTTTTAGGGAGAGAGTACACAGGGGAAGGAGCAGAGGGTGAGGAGAGAGAATTTTAAGCAGACTCCATGCCCAGCATGAAGCCCAACATGGGGTTCAATCTCACAACCCTGAGGTCATGACCTGAGCCAAAATCAAGAGTTGGACGCTTAATCCATCCAGGCACCCCAGGGAATCTGAATTTATTTATTTATTTTTGAATCTGAATTTTTAAAAGTCAGCCTTAGGGGGTGTACCTGGGTGACTCAGTCAGTTAAGCATTCGACTCTTGATCTCAGGGTCATGAGTTCAAGCTCCATGCTGGGTGTGGAGCCTACTTTAAAAAAAATAAAAGTCAGCCTTAGAAAGATCAAGAGATGAACATTCTGGATAGGGGGACGGGCTGGTGCAAAGGCCCTGGGGTGAAAAGGTGCTTGACATATTGAAGGAACAATTACCAAGTAAGAGTATCTTGCATTTATTCCAGGCTCACTCGCCAGGTAATGTTCTAAGCCCTTTATGTTTCATTTATTTCTCACAACCACCTTCTGGAGTAAGGGCTCTATCATCCCCATTTCACAGATGGCAAGGAGACATAGAGAGTTTGCCCAAGATCATCTGACTAATAATAAGCAGCAAAGATGAGATCCAAATCTGGCCAGGCTGACTCCGGAGCGTGTGCTGTGCAAAGGGGAATGCTGTGGAAACAGACTTGGGAGCCTCAAGCACAGACGATACTGGAAGTACCAGGACAGGACGAGGAGGCTCATGGAGAAGAGGAGAGAAGAGAAGAGGGCTGGGGCTAAGCCCTAAGCATGTCCACATTCAGAATTGGAGCACAGCCTGCAAAAGAACAGGAGCAGCCCAGGAGGTGGAGGGAAACCATTGAGCTTCCATTGTCACGGCAACCAAGGAGGAGGCTGCATGAGGAAGAAGGGAGAGGTCAGGGGTCCCCCGAGTCCAAAGCTGCAGAGAGGCCAAGGAAGGTGAACACAGAGAAGCGACCATGGCTTGGCATCAAGGGGTTGGGGTGGTGAAGGGTGTTACTGGTGGCCTGGACAGGAGCAGTCTCAATGGAATGGAGGTCTTGGAAACCCTACTGGAGTGAACTGGGAGAAGGGTGTCAGATGGGGAGTGGAAGCAGCAAATTTGGTTGGCTCCGAGGTGAAGTGAAATGAGCACTAGACTAGGAGTCCAAGGCCCCTCCGCTCCCCCCTGCAACTACCTAGCCCTCTGATTGTGGACAAGGGGTCTAACTTTTCTGAGCCTCAGTTTCCTCATCTGTGAAATGGGGCTGATGTTAATACCTACTTTGCAGGTCTACAGTGAAGTATCTGATGAAAGATACGAAAATGCTTTGGAAACCGCACAGCCCTGTGAAGAGAGAAGCTATTTCAGGGCTCTCGAATGGCTTCCCTCATGTCGGAGTGGGGATTTGCTCCCTCCCTCTTCTTCTGCTTTAACCATCTGTCTCTGCAGCCTGAAATCTGTTCCACCTGACCCCTAGCTGACCAGAGCCTTCCCTGTCCCTCCGTCCTGCCACAGCCTCCTCCTCACAGTCCTGGCTTGGCTCTGGGGGGCTCAGTTGAATATGCAAATGTCTCCCCAACCAGCTGGTGTCTGCCTCCCAGAAACACATGTTCCAAAGCCCCTCTGCCTCACCGGGGAGGGGGGCCAGAGCCTCTGCCGCTCCGCAGCCTAGAGAGGACACATGGCTGGGCATGGAACGACACAGCCAGCAGATGGGGAAGGGCTGCTAGGCGTGGACAGAGAGGGCAGGAGAGGCCGGGGATATGTGGGGGCGAAGAGACCAGTGGCCATGGATGGGGGGCCACAGAGTGTCAGGTGTATGTCCACACGTCACCAGAGCACACAATCCACCGGGATGCCTTCATCTCTACCGACCCGTCTACAGGGCATCTTGGTAAAAATCCTCCAAATTCTATTGGGTTGCGCAAAACCAGCCCTGCCTAAATTAATATATATATATCATAAGATACTTAAGGCCTTCAAAAAGAGTAGTAGGAGGGACTCTCAGACACTCACCTTTCAGCTTAAGAAATTACACTTTTTTTTTTTTTTTTTCCAAATTCAAGTCAAGGTCCTGGAGTAACTACTCTCCGCTCTGGGGACCTGCCACTCTGAATTCAGTGTTTGTCATCCCTGCAAATTTCTTTAGACGTTTACCACGCAGAAATGTATCCCGAAACAGAAGGCACTACTATTTTGTATGTTTTAAAGTTCTATGTAAATGGCCAGCACATAGTGCATCTTCTTCCACTAATTGCTCCTTTGATTCCGTGTTATATTTATGGGATTTAAGCATGTTGTCAATTCGCTCACCTTCACCGCGTTCTTGCCCATATTTTTCAATAGCACCCTGGTTCCCCTGACGGCAGGATTCCAGGCTGTGGCCTTGATCCTCTTGTTCCACCCGCTTCCCCACTCCTCCCCCACCACCTGCACCTTCCCCTACCCATAGCACCGCTCCCCTCTCCCGTCCCCTTAGGCCCATACACAGACTCTAAGAAACTGGCAGAAAATCTCAAGCTAAGACCCATGGCCTGTGTCTCTCTGCAGTTGAAGGTCCTGTGAAGGCCCCGGGGAAGGAAGCCCCTGCAGGGGCGGGGAAGCCAGTAGAAATCTCTGTCTCTGTCTAGCTGGGCTAGGATAATGAGCAGACTACCCCAGGGCTCATCATCACCACCACTCACGCAATACGCACTATGGGCCATGGGCCCTTCCAAGCCCCTTGTAGGCATTTAATCCTCACACAGGCCCATGGGGTGAACACGATTACTTCTGCCACTTTCCAAGTGAAGAATCTGAGGCACAAGAAGGTTCAATTAACTGGCCCAAGGTCACCAGTCATTGAGCCAGGATGTAACCAGAGGAAACCACAACACGACCGCCCGTGGTGTACCCCAAGTTCCATCACGTGGGCCCCGTCCTGTTGGCCAAGTGACAGTCACCTCTGGCCCCCAGGGTCTGGTGCTCCCGCATGCTGCGAGCTCCTGGGCCTGAGAACATTGCTAACTTGGTGTCAAAGGAGCCCTGTAAACACCCGAGGCACAAAGTGCAAATACTGTACTTCTGGGACCCAAGGGCAGCTTTGGACTGTGGCTCTTTCCCATGCGATGGGCCTTGTTCCAGTTATTTGGAAAATGGGTGATTAGAGTAAGAGCATCAGGATTTTTGAACTAGGTGGTTTCTAAGATCTCTTCCATCTCCCAAGTTGTGTGTGGCTCTGAAGCAGAAGTTGGCAAACATTTTCGATAAAGGCCTAGAAAGTAAATATTTGAGGCTTTGAGAACCATAGAGTTTCTGTCACGACCCCTCAGCTCTGCCAAGATAGCATGGAAATGGCCACGGATAATACACTAGCAGATGGGTGTGGCTGTGGGCCAATAAACTATGTGTATAGTTTGAATTTCATATAATGTTCACTTGTCATGAACTACTATTTTTCTTCTGATTTTTCCTCCAACCATTTAAAAATATAAAAGCTGTTTATAGTTTAGTCAAAAATGGGCGGTGGGCTGGACTCAGCCTGTGGGCTGCTCTGGAAGGAGGAGAAAGCTGGATTGGGAGGCCCAAAGTCCTGGCTTTGAATTATAGCTCCGCCTTTTTGGAGTTTCACAACCCTGAGCAAGTACATAACCTCTCTGGACCCCATTTCCTCTTTGCTACAATGGAGGTACCACCATCTACTGCCAGCCCGCAGGGATGAGAGAGGTCAGGAGCATATAACCAGCTCTTGGAAGCAGAAGTGGTCCTTAGGAATGTTAGCAGATCCAGGATTCTTCCCCACAAGGCCCTTCTGAGCTAAAAAGTCCAGGACACGGTTGGCCCTTTCCATCCTTTGCTCCTGCCTCCTTCCTCTGTCCCCAAGCCCTAGAGTTTACCCAGAGCCTGCTCCTCTGATGGCCCAAGCCATGCCCCACGAAGGGCCCAGGACCAGAGTGTGCCCCACCAGCCATTCTGGGACCCTATGGCCTTGCCCTGGGAGGGGTGCCAGGACTCTTGGGCAGGGGAGGAATTCACAGTGCTCACACCACATATCCAGGACGGAAAAGCTCTCCTTTCATCCCTCCTTTTCTACAGCAATTTGTTCAGGGCTGTTGTTGACTAGGCAATTCCAGGTGACAGGTCTCTAGGATACACCAGGACTCTGGCTTCTGCAAGCGTCTAGAGTCCCCTTGTATCATCACCAACATGACCAATGGCAAAAGGGTCAGGGTCTGGAGAATGGAAGGAAGACACTGGAGTTGGACATCCCTGAGCTGTGAGCATCCCAACCCCAGGGCCTGGTGGTGGGCAGCACAGAGCCTTTGAGAAAGAACCAAGGGCAAAGACTGGCAGGCAAAGCCCCTTCCTTGAGGCATGTGTCATCTAGATTCTGGCCCCGCTGCTGGGAAAGGAAAACAGCTGGAGCTCCTCTCTTTCCTACTTTCAAGCATACATTATGCATGCCTGGGCAAGGGAGGGAGAGGACGCAGGGCAAGGAGCACCACCAGCAAGTGTCCCCCGCAGCTCACCGTCTGTGTTAGTTTACCAGCACTGCCATACCAAAGTACCACAGCCTGGGGGGCCTCAACAGCAGAAAGGTACTTTCTCACAGTGCTGGAAGTCTAAGATCAAGGTGTTGGCAGGGGTGGTTTCTCCGGAGGCCTCTCTCCTTGGCTTGCAGACGCCCACCTGCTCACTGTGTGCTCATGTGGTCTCTCCCCTGTGATGAACATCCCTGGTGTCCCTTCCTCTTCTTCTAAGGACCTATTGGATTAGGGTCCACACATTCCACCTCATTTTACCTTAACCACCTCTTCAAAGGCCCTCATCTCCAAATATGGTCTCACTCTGGACAAGTAACCTATGAATTTGAGGGGGGACACAGTTCAGCTTGTACCTACCTATCTCTCTACCCCAAGCCTAAGCAACTCACAGCTTCCCCCACCCCACGATGATGGTGGACACGGTGGGGAGCCTTTGGGATCCTGAGTCCACGGGTTCTTGCAGACAGGAAAAGACAGCCTTGCTGGGGAAGAGGGAGAAATGTTTTTGGAAGCAGTGGGAAGTCGGTGACTATGTATGAGGAGCGCATGGTGTTGGTGGGCGAGGGGATTGTATCAGTGTAGACGTTGCGTACTCCTTGAGGACCCAAATGCGAGTAGCTGTGATTCTTAGGAAAAGCGGGTTGTGGGGCCCCTGGAGGACACCTTTGAGGTTCCGCACACCCCATGGCCTAGATGCTGTCTCCGCCCCAGCTCCGGGTGTGGCTGGCAATACTGAGTAGTGGCAGTGTCCCGAACATCTGATCCAACGAGAGCCCCACTGCAGCCTGTTTGAAATCACTGCATGGGTTTTGGGGGCTCCTGCTAGGCCACCCCACTCTGTCACCCTCCCCTTGCAGGGGGAAGGGGTGTGTGTGGAAGATGTGCCCAGGACAGGGGCGAGGGCACCCAGCTTGCCATCTCGGCTGCTCAGGCCCGTCCCCAGCTGTGCCCCGTCTCCGGCCACTGCCCCATGGAGACAACCTTGTCCCACCTGGGAGCCTCCTGCCTGGCACCTTCCCCCACTGCCCGCCCCCCCAGCAGACCCGGGGAGGGTGGCCGGCAGGCTGGGAGCCGGCTCGCGTGCGCCTCTCCCTTTGTGCGCACCTCCTGGTACGATTATTAAACGCAAATTACAAAAGACGTGACCCAAACGATCTTTATTTCTTCTTTCAACAAGTGCTGCCTGCAGGGCCCTGATTCCGAATTCCGTTTCAATTATCTCAGCCATTTTAGACACAAAGCGGCTGGTGTTTGTAATTGCCAGAGAGGCGGCGGCGCAGGGAGGAAGGGCCAGTGGCTCAAACCCAGGACGTCTGTCTCTCCAGCCCGAGCAGTCCCGAGCCGCGTGAAAGGCGCCCAAAGCGAGAGCGGAGGCGAGGCGGGCTGCAGGCTGTCCCAGCGCATCGCCGGTGCACACCCCCGGGGCGCGGGGGACGCGGCACAGATTCGCAAGCCCTGGGTTCCACACACCGGACCCACGAGCCCAGAGGCTCCCCTGGCAACAGAACGTGCTGGAGAAGCCCTCCCCTTGCCCTCCGCCAGGGCCCCCGCTCCCCCATGTGCTTCTCCGTGGCGAGGCCAGACTTGCTGTTCCAGGAAGGCCAAGAGCAGGGACCCGGGCCCCCGCCTTCTGATGACCCTTTCCTCCTGGGGAGAAGGAGCAACAAGCCTCCCCTGCACACGCACGCGGCGGGCAGGGGCCTCCACAGGGAGGAGCCTCACGAAGTAGAGCAGGAATTCTGCTTGCTTCCCAGTGTCCCCAACCTGCTGCCACACACACAGGATATGGCACTGAGAACAGCCCAGACCTCAGCGTCTGGGAGGTCTGCCCTAACGCTGCCTGGGTGTTTCCTAGCCACGTGACCTCGGACAGGTTCTGTGACCTTGCTAGGCTTCCATCAGGGCCTTCATCTGTGAAACGGGGTTTGGGGCGGGGGCGCAGCCACGGCGGCTGCAACACACCGAATCGTTGGGAGGGTCAAAGAAAACCTAACATATGGGACGCCTGGGTGGCTCAGTGGTTGAGCATCTACTCAGGGATCCCGGGATCCCAGGATCGAGTCCCGCGTCGGGCTCCCCGCCCAGAGCCTGCTTCTCTCTCTGCCTGTGTCTCTGCGTCTCTCCCTGTGTCTCTCATGAACAAACAAATAAAATCTAAAAAAAAAGAAAAAAGAAAAAGAAAACGTAACATAGACCTGTGCACGGTGCCTGGCACACGAAAGTGTGTAGTACGTGCCAGCTGTCGGGGTTAACGGCCAATAGATTCGCATGTCTGAGCGGCCCGGGTCCAAGCTGCAGGTACATTCTGGTTGTCCCTCCCCTGCCACTCTGCTGTCCCCCGGATCCCGGGAGGGGGGCTGACCCAACTCTGGGCCTGGGGCCCCCGCTGCCGCCTCGCCGTCCCCACTGAGGGGCCGCGGGACAACAGGCCCAGGCTCGCCCCGGGAGGGGCGATTTACAGCCGCGCTTAGCGAGGGCTGGTGAGTCATTTGTCACGCCGGGCCCGGGCACCTTGTTCTACCTGTGTTGAGTGTGTTTTATTGGTGTTGAGCAGAGTGAGGCCAGAGCAGAGTCGGGGATAGGAAACCCACTCAAGTGAAAAATGAGGAAAGCCAGATGGGATTGAGGCGCGTGAAAGGGGGAGAGCCGGCGGGGAAGGAGGTGACGGGGGGGCTGTAAAACACAAGACGAATGTGTGCAGCAGCCCTGGGGTCACCAGAGAGGGGCTCCAGGCCCTGTGCCCCCACTCCCACCTCTGCCACGAACCGCCCCCCCCCCAGGGCCCCAGAAGCGTGAGCAGGTGCACTGGCAGGCAGGTCAAACATGCTCAACGAGAGGAGCCGCTGAGCATACAGGCCGCGGGCCCCGAAGACAAGGATTTGAAGAAGAAAAGCAAACCCATCCTGGGGCTTCTGCTTCCCAGGCCTGTCCCCCAGAAGTCCTCTCCCCAGCCTGCTCCGGACAAAAGGAGGCCGGGCGCATCTGCTGAGAATTGCAGCCCCTTCCCGGTGTCCCAGGGCACGGAAGTTTCAAGTCCAAAATCATGAACCGAGACTCTGGCGAGGCAGTAGAGATCTCCTGGTTAGCAACAAGAAAGGGGAGAGGGGAGAGGGAGAGACAGGGAGAGACAGGGAGATAGAGAGATAGACCTCGGCTTTGTGCCTGCAACAAGCCACTAAAGGTGCATTTTTAATTAAATTTATACAAAATGTGTCAGTTTTATCTCTGGGTTTCAAACCTCACTCTTTTCTATCAAAGAGAAGTATTGATCTCCATTGCCCCGGAGCTACCTGACTGAATTAAACAGAATAAATAGAAGGAGGAGGCCTGGAAGGGCTCAGAAACAACCACAGAGGCAAAATTCTAATGGCTCCACAGTCATTTGCTGCAATTAAAAAACAAAACCATTTAGAGAGCCGGTTAACACCTTGAAGTCAGGAAACTCTCGCTTCAAAAAAAAAAAAAAAAAGGCTCCAAACAGCTCCCAGGCAAAACATTTTAATTGCTCTAAATCCTTCCATCTTCCATCTTTGGCGGGCACTTGGGTATCTGTGCATTTCCCTGCAACACCCCCAGCACCCTCGTCCACATCAGCCTCCCAACACCGTCATTTGCACAGAGCACCTCCCACCTCAAACAGGGCCTAATGAGCAGGCCCCCTCCCTGGGGATCTTCTTGGGCTTCTCCCCACCTCGGCTTCCTCATCGGTAAAAGGGAGACAGTAACACACACTTCATAGGCTTGTTGAAGCTCCATCCACAGACACTGTCAGATTCTCCCGGCCATGGTACCCTTCCTTCACTTACGGGTTGTCTGATGAGTGACTTATTTTAGGATTTTTCCCATCATGTTTTCTTATTTGGGGTTCTTCCCTCCTAAGGCTCTGAATTGTGAACCTTGGGCCTTGTGACTTCCCATGTCATCTTTTGTGGCATCTAGAAGCGGACACCCCAATCACCTAAGGGCCCACAGAGCCATCACAAGAGCCATGCAAGAGCCCTGCATTTTAAAAAGGCCCCATGCTTGGTCTAATGCTCTGTTGTCCTGCAAGAATTGGAATTCTTAATAATTTTTGAAGGATCCCAGAGCTTTCATTTTTCTCTAGCCCCAGAGAGTTATGTAGCTTCTCTTGACCTCAGCACATCCCAGACCTGCCCCTAGGTGTTCCATCTGTCCTTATTCCTGTCAAGCACACTGCCAATTGCTCCAAACTAAATGTCTTTGCTTTTTCTCTTGCACTGCCTCTACTGGCATGAAGACCCCCCAGGCTCTCCAGACCAGATGCTGGATCCAGATCCATCCCTCTCCTTGGAGTCCACACACCCCGTTGGTGCAGTCGTGCAGTCCCTCACCACCTCACATCTGTGAAAATCTCCCCCTGCCCAAGTCTCTTCCTCATCAGTCCATTCCCAGCAAGGCACACTTGGAGTAGGCCGGCGTCCAGCACTATGCTGAGGTTGGCCCGCTAATGCAGGGCCACTTGACTGTGACACCACCAGCTTCAGCACCACCTGGACCTTATGAGGAATTCAGATTCATGGCCACCTACTGAATCAGAATCCTGGGATGGGGCCCAGTAATCCATATTGTAGCAGGCCTTCTCGGTGATGCTGAGGCTCACTAAGGTTTGGGAAGCACTGCTTCTTGGTGGGTACTGGTCATCAACCATCCCTGGCTCGCCAGCCCTCAGACCCAGTGTGGCCCTTCCTGGGACTCATGTCCCTGCCCTCGGGCCCCTCTGAGAAGTAGAATGTCCTGGCCACAGAGCCTATCACTCCTCTGCCTATCAGAAGACCTGATCATTCCCATCTCCAAGCAGGCCGTAGTGGGCTGACCAGCACTGCTTAATTAAATAGAGAAAAGATCAGGTTAATGCCAGATAAGCAGGCAGGATTAAAACAGACAGGAAGAATGGACAAGGGGGAGCTGTCAGCACCCTGGCCAGTCCAGAGTGATTATTAATAATGATAAGCAGGAGAATGGAAATAATAAAGGAATAATGAACTGGTCCTGAAAGTGACAGGAGATTGAATCTGATAGAAGGCTAAGCCCTGGGTGCCTGCTGCCCTGGGGGTGGAGTGAGGCCACGGGAGCCGAATTTGCTGTGGAGGTGCAGGGCTGGGGAAAGGATTTGCTTCTTTTGGGGAAGCCAAAGACCCAGAAGGCTGATCTGACCTGAGGCCCAATTAAACTTACATTTACCCTCTTTCTTCCTGGTGGATATAGGCCTTGATGTCCTAAAGTGCATCAAAATTCCCTGGGGCACTCTGCTTAATAACATGCAGATTCCCAGGCCCGACCCCAGCAATTCTGACTCCCCCAGTCTAGGGATTCTGATTGCCCAGGTCCCTGCGTGGAAGCCAGTCATCTATATTTTGTGAGCCCCCCTAGAAGGATCTCGTGCAGGTGGTCCATGCACAATGTTTTGGGAAAGGCTGATCTTATGCCAACCTGGAGGAGAGGACATGTTTCACTTCTGGATCATTTCAAAAACACATCTGGCAGCAGCTGCCCAAGGATGGAGAGCAGAGAGGGAGGAGGGGGAAGGATGCCTTCTGATGCCTTCTGCACGGGCTCCACAAAGCTGCAGGCCTGCATGCAGGAAGGAAGTGCACACCACAATCAGCCTTGCTTGTCGTGCCCTGGCCACCTGGCACTGGCGCTGACAGACACAAGCACTGCCATCTCCTTTGACCCGTGGTCACAAGCAAAATGTCCACGGAAGCCAGGAGGAGGAGGCAGGGACTGGGGCCAACTAGGGTAGCCCAAACCCTGCCCGACTCCTCCAGTTAGTGCTTCAAGGGACAGTATTCTTGGCATTGCTGGATCTTTCCCAAAAAAACAGAGGTCTTTTGATTTTCCTAGGATACTCTGGATTTCTCAAGATTGACCACTAATACCAAAAGGTCAGGTAAACTGTCTTAGTCAGTACTGTGAGAGTGCAGACCACTACCTGTGAGCCAGCAGTTCAAAAGGTTCTTGAATAGGGTTGGGGTTTGGGAAGATGCTTGTTTAAAATGCATAGCCTCAACTGGCGGGTATTATGCTAAGTGAAATAAGTCAGTTGGAAAAAGACAATTATCATATGGTTTCACTCGTATGTGGAATATATGAACTAGAGCAAGGGACCATAGGGAAGGAGGGGAAAGAGAATGGGGAAAAATCGGACAGGAAAACAAACCATGAGACTCTTAACTCTGGGAAGCAAACTGAGAGTTGCTGGAGGGGAGGTGGGTGGGGGGATGGGGTAATGAGTGATGAACATTAAGGAGGGCACGTGATGTGATGAGCACTGGGTGTGATATGCAACTGATGAATTATTGAAAACTACATCTGAAACTAATGATGTACTATATGTTGGCAAATTGAATTTAAATTTTAAAAAAAGGAAAAGAAATAAAGTGCATATTCTCAGGTCTTCCCTGCTCAGACTCCAATCCAGCAGCTGGGGACTCAGGAACGTGCATATTTGATAAGCTCTGTGGATGCTTCTGATGCGGGTGGTCCGTGCCAGGTGACCACCTCTGAGAAACCCTGCTTTGCAGATGATCTCATTTTGCTTCTAGCCTCCAGGAAAACACTTGAAACGGCCTCCTTAAAGGAGGCCAGGAAGAAAACCTGAGGGAGACCCTGGCTGGGGGACAGAACCTTGCTGTGCCCCAGTCCGGAGGAGGAAGTGACAGGACGCTGATGATACACGAAACAGGAAGGAACACTACTCACCTCACCAGACACTTCATGAGCACGAAATGAGAAAGCCCTGGGTCTAAGCCTCTTACCTCCAAAGCCGGCATGACTCAGTACCCACCTCCTGGGAGTTGAGAAGACAGACAGAGATGATGCACAGAAGGCATTTTGTAGGGGTACCCAGGTGCCATGGTCGGTTGAGGGTCTGACTCTTGGTTTGGGCTCGGGTCAGGACCTCAGGGTCATGGGATCGGCCCCATGTGGGCTCCACTCAGTGGGGAGTCTGCTGGAGATTCTCTCCCTCTGCCCTGCTTACGTGCGCTTTCTCTAAAATAAGTAAATAAAATCTTCTGGGGCTGCTGGTGCCTGGCTGGCTCAATTCGGTGGACGTCTGCTTTGGCTCAGGTCATGATCCTGGGGTCCTGGGATCAAGCCCCATGTCAAGATCCCTGTTTGACAGGGAGCCTGCTTCTCCCTCTCCTCCCTGCTCATGCTCTCTCTCAAATAAATAAAATCTTAAAAAAAAAAAAAGGATTCTGTACATTGCCTGGTATGTGGTAAGGGCTTCCCAAACATTAGGCATTACTATTACTAGAGGGAGAGAGACAGCAACCAGTACCCGGAGCTAAGGACAACACAGGGAGTTAGCTCTTAGTTGTAAATAGGTACTGGGTACAAAACTGGGTGACAAGCGCCTGATACCGTGCCGGCCACAGAACACTCACCAGTGTATTAAAGACAGCCGAACAGGGACACCTGGGTGGCGCAGTGGTTGAGCGTCTGCCTTTAGCTCAGGATGTGATCCCAGGGTCCTGGGATCGAGTCCCACATCGGGCTCCCTGCAGGGAGCCTGCTTCCCCCCTGCCCGCATCTCTGCCTTTCTCTCTGTGTCTTTTATAAAAAAATAAAATCTTGGAAAAAAAAAAAAGGGCCAAACAGAAGACCCACAGGGGATCCAACCCTGATTTCCCCTCTAAAACTAAACGCAACAGCCCGCCCACAGCCCCTGACACACAGACTGGCCCAGTTTTTCAAGCCAGGCCTCCTCTGTCCCCGCCACGGGCCACCCACCTCTTGTCTCTGTGACCTCACCCTCTTGCTTCCCTCAGCCTCCCATTGCCCTGGAGTAGCTACCCCAGAGGACTTGTGTTCTCTCTGTCATTTCTCATCCCAAGGGTGCATCGGGACAGGCTGCTTGTCCTTTTGGAGGCGTAATGGCAGCCTGGCGGAAAGAACTCGAAGGTGAGGCAGTGCCAGGGTGGAGGAGAGTGAGGAAGAGAGGAAGAGAGGGGCAAGTGCAAGACGCATTCCTAAGCGGAGAAAGCAAAACGGAGGCCACGCTTGCAGAATGGTCCCAGTTACATAAATAAAGCCAAGTCCTAGGTCTCTATTCATACGTCCATGTGTAGGTAAATGCACTGAAACATCTGGAGGAACACCGTGGTCGCCTCTGGGGAGGCCTCTGGAATGGACACGGCAGGACAGAGTGAAAAGGAATATTCACTATATTTAGATACATAGTTTTTAATTCAGTGAATATATATTCCTGAATAATATTTTATAATATTTTATATAATAATATAATAATTTAAAACAGCATTCGTAAGGTTTTAAAGAAAAAACTTTTTTTTTAAAGGACTCGTATCAAAAGTTTTCATATCCCTGCTCCTCCCCCAGGTCAAAAGAACCATTGCAGTGCAGAAGAAGGCACAGCCTGCTCTCTCTGGGGTCGTATCTTTCAACAGTCTTGGGTCTTCAAGGGTCTCTGTGTCCTTCCTCACTCTGGGCTCTGCGGACCCAGGCTTCCATTAGAATGTCAAAAATGATTGCCAGATGCCCGTGTTTTACTTTAAATCGGGCCATCTGCTGTCCCCGATCCTCAAATGTACTGGATTCTCCTTTCATGGAAAATCATGGAAAATTAAGCTGCAGATAAGATATAAAAGCTTGCCCCGGACTCTGAGCAGCTCCCTGGGCAGGGCATCCGGGGCTGAGGTGGCCTTGGAGGACCTCTCTGCTTCCCAGCCTGCTGGTCAGGGCCCCCAGGCTGCCCAGCACCATGGCACGGGGGACGTGGGGGGATAAACACAAACTCCCCCAACTCCTGATGCACCTCCGATGTGAGCGGTGGCGGGGAGAGTCTTCTCTTAAAGTCATGTTTACTGAGGTATAACTTATATATGATAAAAAAAAATCACCCTTTTTTAAGTGGGTAGTTGCTGAGTTGCACAAATATAAAAAGACGTGTAACCACAGCCATAGTCAAGCTGTGGGGTATTTCCATCACCCCCAGAAACTTCCCTCCTGCCCTTCCGCCATCCATCCTCACTCGCCCTGCCCACCCCACCCAGGTTGGGGGTTTGATTTTGTTTTATTCTGCTCTCTAGTTAAAGAGCTAAACTATTGTTTTTCCTCTTTGCTTAGCCTCCCCTATTAAGTACCATCTCTGTCATCTACACCCCGTGAGGCGCCTTTCTTATTTGGTCTTTGCTTCATTGTCCTTAAAACCGCAAGAACCCCGTGGCCGGCACTGTGTCTCGGTGTCCCACTGCCACCGGGCTCCCATAACAACAGCCTGGCCCTTCACCAGTGCCTCGCAGGCTCCCCTCTGCGGGCAGAGAACCTGCCACCAGTACCGCCGCATGGCAGAGGGGGCCTTGCTCCCCGGCCCCACCCCGCTGAGGTCTGGGGTGCAGTCGCCCAAACTCCTTCTCTCTTCCCACCTTCAGTGGCGATGCCTCTAGATCCCGATGGGCAACATGCAGTTCTCTGGAGGGCACATCCTCGTCTCCTAGCAGCCTTGATGCACCATGACATCCCTGTTCTCTGGCCATAAAGCCACCAATAGAGGTTCTTCATGCCCAACCTCAGCAAAACAAAAAGAAGGGGTGGGGAGAGCTGTTGCCTCTCCCTGCTGCAAGGAAACCAAATTCCTTTTGCCAAATGCCTGCCGGGCCTACTCAGTTGGATTTGGTACTAAACCGGCATGAGCGACAGAGGAATCTACCTGTGGCTGCTCCTTCTATCCCTCTCTGGGAATCCCACCCACACCACAGCTGAGCCACTGGGGCTCCCACGGCATGTGGCTTTGGAGAAGAGGCTTCACGCTGGCACGTGCCCGCCCTGGCTGGCTGGACCACCCCAGGCCCACTCTTTGGATCCCTGAGGAAGCAGATACCACGTGGTTAAGGCCTGTGAAGGATGCAGAGGGGAGGAGGCAGGAGTAGCAGGGCAAGCCTCCAATGATGAAGGTCTGTCACCAGTGGAGAGAGAGGGGGAAGGAAGGAGGACCGGGCAGTGAGAGTGTCAGACTGTGGTGCAGCTCCTGAGGACGTCCTGGCCGGCCCAGGGAGAGCTCTGCAGGGAAGACTGCCGTACAGGAGGCCCGAGCTGGCCAGCAGTGGCGAGCCTTCGCCACCACCACGCTTTGCAACTGGCTGGGTGCTGTCTGCCCACTGGGGCAACCCTGAAGCCTCCGTGGCCGATGCTGTCCACGAGCTACGTCCTCTCTTGAAGGGTGAGCTGAGTGGTGCACCCGTGGGGCTGTCCCTCCTCCTGCCTGATGGATGTGGGTGCTCTCCTGCCCCTGAAGCCTGCAGGGCAGACATGCTCTCTGCAGTCTCAGCTTCCCCCCAGCCTCCTAAAGCCTCAGTGGCATGCTTGAGGCACTGGTGGCTGCCACAGAAAGAAGGAGGCAAGCTTGCTTTCTTTCTTTCTCTTTCTTTCTTTCTTTCTTTCTTTCTTTCTTTCTTTCTTTCTTTCTTTCTTCTTTCTTTCTTTTTTTAAGATTTTATTTATTTATTTATGAGACATAGAGAGGGAGGTAGAGAGAGAAGCAGGCTCCATGCAGGAAGCCCGATGTGGGACTTAATCCCTGGACCCCAGGATCACGACCTGAGCCGAAGGCAGATGCTCAACCCCTGAGCCACCCAGGTGCCCCACCGTCTATCTTTCTTGACTGCTGAGCTGGACACTCTTTCGGAGCAGACACTGTTAGTTCCACGGCAGAGTTTAAGTGGTTCGGGAGAGGGCAAATGGCTAACCAGTCACTGGCCCAGGAAATATCCCAGGACTCTGCTCATACTCTCGTCAGATCCATGCCGGACACAGGGTTGGGCTTCTCGATCAGAGGAGGAGAAGCTTGTGGCAGGCAAACTAGATCTTTTTCCAGAGCTTGCGTGATTTTAGGTGACACATCCACCGGAGGGTCCTGGTTACTGACAAAGGACACTTCAGGCTCCAGTCTCAGAGCATGAGCCAGCGCAAGGGCTCTTGGAGGGCAGGGGCCTCGTTGGCAAGGGGGAGGCTGGGCAGGGGTCTCACAGTGGTCGAGGTCCGGAGTGGCCGGGCCAACATGTAAGGGAGTGGGAGGATGCTGAACTGCCCCTACTTAAAGGAGCCATTGCTTCTTTGCTCAGGCCAATCACCACCATAGGAGCTGTGGCCCCAGAGTGGCCAGATCCTCTAATTTCCCCCAGAGAAGCCAGAAATCTGGGTTTAATGTGACACCTTTGCATTTTTAATACTGATAGTTAACTACACAATTTAAAAAAGTGGTAGGCCAATCAAACATGACCTCTAGGTCAAAGTCAGCCTGTGGGCCTCCAGTTCATGACCTTAGGGTAGACGCCCATATAGACCCTAATGCCCATGACTCCCTATCCGGGGCAACAGGTGATCCCTGACTATCCCTCCGTGTGATCCGAACTACCCCTCACTGAGTGCTTACTTTGTGCCAGACACAAAGTGTAGCGGGCTGTTTGATCAGCCTGGAGCTTCTGAGACGGTAATTATTTTCTACGTCACTCTATAGATGAGGAAACCACCGCATAGACAGGTATGGGGACCCGTGCAAGGTTGTACAGGTAGAGCATGGAAGAGCAGAAACCCGAACCTGGCGTCGTCTACATTCCTAGACACTGTACCCTCTTGCCTCTCTCCGTGGATCAGACTCCCGAGGGACACTTTGCATTAAGCAGCCCAAACAGTACCCAGGGGGCTTCTGGGATTTAGGAGGTCATCCCAAGATCTCTGCATTCTTTCCATCCAGGGCTGCAGCACCCCCACCCTTGCCCCTCCCACAGCAGTCCCTTACATCACACCCCCGTCTGCTGGCAGGTCACATCTCCTTGCAGCCAAGATCTGGAAAAGACCGTTTTGCAGGACTCTTACTGGTCTTCTCTCAGCCCCTTCAGAGCCAGGTGTTTTCTTGCAGAGAGCACGCGGAGGGGACTCCCTCTCCCCCAAGGCAGCACTGCTTGCTGCAGCTGCAACAGATGTTCCTGGGCGCGCTGGCCGGCCACGGTTCTGTGGGAGCCAAGAGCCCGAGCAGCCCGGGAATTCTGGGCTAACGCTCAGCCCTGGCATGGTCCCCTCTCTTGCTGACCCCTCCGGTCCAGGCCACCGTGACAGATGCTGGGAACATATGCCGGGAATTAATTCGCCCCGTCACAGCCACAAGAGGGCCAGCCGCTTCTTCCGTCTGCTTCCACCACCCTTGCTTTTGGATTTCTACCTCGCCAAAAGAGAAATTTGCCTTTTCCTTCCTCCCTTGCTCCTCACCCCCCCTCCACTGGGCTTTGTCTTCATTATTCTGAGCCCACCGCCAAAGGTATGTGACTCCCAGAGAACCCCCGCCTTCCCCAATCTCGAAGAGGATCAAAGGGCCCAGAAGAAGTCCAGAGTCACTCCTCCCAGCTTCTGTCTCCAGAGAGCTTGTGTCCCAACCATGCTGGAACTGAGAAGTGGCTTCCCCCTGCCCCCTCTTTGCTGAAGGGAAGTTTGTCTCTTTCTTTTAGGAGCCATGAACCTTATCACACTCGTCCAGTCTTCCCTTACATCTAACTCAAATCACTGTTACTGCAATTGAGCACCACGCAGCTGAACTTTAGGGAGCATGTGGAGGCTGTTATGTGTCATCTTCATTCTTTCCTCTAAGGGGAGGTTGGGAGGAAAAGAGCCAGATCATTAAATATTTTAGGCTTTGCAGGCCACATGGTCTCTGTCACAACCAAGTTCTGCTTTTGTAACACAAAGGAAGCCATAGACAACACACAAACACAAGAGCGTGACTATGTTCTAGTAAAACATTTATAAGAATGGTGGCCGGCTGGATTGGCCCGGGGGCTGCAGTTTGCAGACCTTGCTCTAAGCAAACCAACCCCACCTCTGTATTTCAAGGTGGACATTCAAAGTTTCCCCCTTTCCCCACTTTCATCCCCACTTCGCAACGTCTGGTTTGGAGTTGTTCCCACTCATCTGGAAAGCCTCTGTGGGTTTTCGAAACCAGTGCTTTGAAAACAGAGATGAGACCTGCCTGTTTCTCTACCAGTTTGTGAGCCCCTTGGGGTCTCGATCATGTCTTATTCGACAGGGAACTCCTGGCATGTGCAAGGGGCTTTACGGGATCTCAAACACCCTTTCTTCTTTTTTTAAAAAAAATTTATTTGAGAGAGAGAGAGAGAGAGAGGCAGAGAGAGAAGCAGGCTCCATGCACCGGGAGCCCGATGTGGGATTCGATCTGGATCTCCAGGATCACGCCCTGGGCCAAAGGCGGCGCTAAACCACTGAGCCACCCGGGCTGCCCAAACAACACCTCTTCTTACCCTGAAGAAGCTGATAGGCTGGGGTGGGGAGGGGGGTACAGATAGAAGTGCTCTGCGTTCTCAAAACAGAGCTAAGCTCAACCACAGGAAGGAGGAAGGGAGGAGGAATCAGGAGACTGGCCAACTATAAATTCACTGCCACACCTGAAAAACTTGAGGAAAGTTAACAACAGCAACAAATCAACTACTTAATTAATCCTGATACCCTAAAGCACTGACAGACAAAACTGATGCCCTGAAAAACAGTTTGGCAGCTTCTTAAAAGTTAAACATAAATAATTCTGCAACTACTCCATCTGCTCTTTAACATTTTTTTTCTGAAGTTTTACATAAACTGTTTTTCTTTAAGGAAATTGGGGGGGGGGTACATAAACATAAACACACCATATGACCGGTGATGGCACTCGTAGGAATCCACCCAAGGGAAATGAAGACGTGGGTCCTCACAAAGACATGTACGTGAATGTCCACAGAGGCGTTATTCATAACAGCCCCAAACAGGAAACAACTCGAGTGTCCACCAATGCTGCAGGGTCAAACAGTGTGGGGTGCGTCCGTACAGAGGGGTACCCTCCAACCATCAAAAGAACAAACTACTGACACATGCTATGGTATGGGTGGACCATGAAAACATGAAGCGAAAGCAGCCACACTCAAAAGACCACATATTATATGAGTCCATTTCTATGCAGTTTCCAGAAACAACAAATCTTACATGGGCAGAAAGCAGATCAGTGATTGCCTAGGCTGGGAGTGGGAGCGGGGATTAACTGCAAACGGACACAAGGGAACGCTGTAGGGTGATGACAGTGTTCCGAAACAGGGTTATGGTGATAGTTGCACAACTTGGTAAATTTACTAAAATCACTGAATTGTGTACTTTCAATGGTGACTTTTAGGCACACATATTGTACTTAATAAAGTTGCTATAAAAACAAAACCCCGGTGCCAAACCATTCTCCTATCCATGGCGAAGAAAGAATGCAGGAGAGGAAGTGAGGGAGCTATCCCCTAGCAGAGCGCAGGGGTCGTTGCCGTAACATATCCAGTGGGACTTCCCTACGTTCACTTTTAGGAGTCCATCCAGTTCTAAGATCCAGCAGTAGTCAGCTTTTACCGGGCATCACTATGCTAAGAGGACAGTACTAACATCATTCCCATTTTACAGATGAGAAAACACGATCAGAAAGGGAAATCAGCTCCCTCAAGGACCCACAGCTCCCGAGTGGGGAGCTGAGACCCACGCCTGCCTGATTCTGGAATCTGCGTTCTTTGCTCCTGCGCCGCCCTATCCCCATCTCCCCTGCCCAGAACCCATTCCCCTGTGACTCTCTGGCCCTGGGAGAAAAGCATAGCCCTGCTTAGGCAAAGCTGAGCAGGGATGCTAAGCTTTCTCATCTCACTGTAGCAAACACTACCTTTCATTCAGGTCTCCAGCACCAGGGTCCTTAAGCAAGAAGGGCCCTGATTTACGTAAGCCGCGCATTTTGGACAAGCAACACTGAGCAGGTGCTAGCATCGGTGTCTGTCTGGAGCATGTAGTCCCTAAGGCCTGTCTGGGCTGTCCTGGGGTTCAGCAAAGATGCGCCAACAGTCGGGGAGAGAGAGAGGGGGCCTCAGGTTCAGCCACAGGCCTGCCCAGATGAAGTTCCTGCTTGAGCTTTTCATCAGAGCTGCAAATTTCCCGGGAGCGCTCCACGCAGGAGCCCGACAACGCTGCCGCTGCCGCCCTGGCCACCCGCACACTGGCGCAGCCCGGCCTGGTGGGGAGCTGGCAGGAGCCTCCTGACCTCCCGTCGGTGGCCCACAGAGCTCATTGTTCTCTCCCGCAGAGTTGCATCAGCTGTTCTGCTTCTTCTAGGCAGCAGTTTGAGTTTTCCAAAGGGGGCCTGGCAAGGCTGAGGAGGCCTGGAGGTGCTGGTGTCCCTGGAGGGAGTGTGCCCCAGGCACCCCGAGGCCACAGGCACAGCAAGACAGAGCATCTCCTCTCCCCATGCCCCCTCCCCACCCAGGCACGACGACCTCCCGCTGCTACTCAGGCAAGCTGGCGCCTGTCCCCCTGCTGGCTCTCCAAGGACTGTCCTCTCCCCCTAGAACACTGTTCCCTCCAGTCTTGTCCCCACTCCCGCACCTTCTCGGGTTTTTGCTCAAATGTCACCTTCTCAGTGAGTCTTCCCCTGACCACCCTACTTAAAAATTGCAACCCCCTGATCCCAGCATGCCCTTCCCCTTCCCCCTTCTCCAGCTGCGTTTTCCTCCAGAACACCCATCACCGTCTAACGTGCTACGTGTTTGACTTGCTTATCCAGCTCCCCTACCCCCACCAGATCTAAGTGCTATGAGGAATGGGAGTTTGGCTTGTCTAGTTCTCTCTGCGGTCCCTAGAACAGAGCCTGGCAAGTACCAAGCAGCAATCAGGAGAACAAGCTTCTGAGCACAGCCTGGCCTAGGAATGGCATCTGGGCAGCTACTGTCCAATGCCAAAGACACCACGGGGGATTCTATGAGGCCAGCTGGGACTTCTCAAGCCTGCTCAGTGGGGACACGAGGCAGCGTAGGAGAGATGCTGCATGAAGGGAGCAGCAGTCGGGCCTCCCCAACACACCGGTGGAAAACTACCCTGTGGGTACCTGTAGGTGCCTGTCCATCGTGTCACACCTCTCTGGCCCTCCTCTAGGGAGGCCCTCTGAGTCTGGGCTGGGCGACGCCACAGCCTGGAACATAAGGAAGGTAGCTCAGGGGCTGGAGCAGAACTAGACGTGGACATAGGTTCTGGGACCCCCAGTCATTGCCCAGGAACTCTCGAGATGTGGCTGTCAGATGAAGCCCAGACAGGTGACAGGAGACTTGAAGGGCATCCATGGCCCGAATCTGACTCTTGGCTAGACTTAGCTCATAGGACTTAAGAGCCGCTCCTCACCCAGGTGTGCGGGCTTCATCCTTACCTCACTGGGGCTGGGACTCTGGAGCTCACATCCAGGCCTGACAGGAGCCCTCTGCTCTGTGGTCACTCCGTGCAAAGCAGCGAGCCCTGGTCTGGGAGGTGGAGGGCAGTGGGGGGGGGGGGGGAGCAGGCAGCTTCTCCCGCCACATGGCTAATTCTGTCTGCTGTATGCTAGTTTCCCCCAGCTGAAGGCAGTAGCGGATGCCCCCAGGTGGCTCAGTGATTTAGCATAATCCTGAAGTCCTGGGATCCAGTCCCACACATCGGGCTCCCTGCATGGAGCCTGCTTCTCCCTCTGCCTGTGTCTCTGCCTCTCTCTCTCTCTCTGTGTGTGTATCTCTCATGAATAAAGAAAATCTTAATAAAAAAAAAAAAAGTATGGAGGCATCCTCTACCTTGGTTTTGAGTTCCAGCTCTGTCACTAAGTAGCTGGATAATTTTGGGCAATCTCTTTACCTCTTTGAGTCTCAGCTTCCTTATCTGCAAAATGGGATAGGAACATCTGTATTTCACCAGGTGATTGTGGGGATTAAGCTAGATCATTGGTACATGCCTGAGCCCAGTGCCTGGCATGTGGGGAGGGCTGAGTACATGTGAGACCTCGCTGCTGTTGCTATCAGAAAATAAAGGCAGGAAGGAAGTCAACCCCCAGCCACCTGTTCAGGCTGGCCACAGACCTCCAAGTCCAACAGAGTCCTGAGGCAGCTGAATTGGCCAGTAGTTAAGGTACTAGAAATGCCTTTCTCCTTTGGGTTTCAGAATGGTGCTCAAGAAAAACCAGAGTGGGTGGAAACTTCTCGGTGACCATGGGAATTATTCCAAAGGAGGGGCTATCTGGGCTAAGAGTGTGACTCTGGAAAAGAAGGAAAAGGGGCCCCAAAGCCACTAAATCCCTGAGTTTATAATTAACAGCCGCACACTCTCTTTGCTGGCTCTGGAGCCCTCACGGCTCACAGGGAAGGCCACTAGTAGTCATACAAAAATAACCCCCCAGTGGGTTTTTGAAGTGTTGAGCCTCTTTGTTTTACTGAATTTTAATGAAGGGCTTTCCAGGCAGGATAAGAGCAGCACTCAGCACTCCCCATGGCAGAGGAGTAGGGCTTAGTAGGCGGCTGCCAGCCAGCCTGTTCGGCTTCATCCAAAGTGGCACCGAGGAGAGGCGGGCAGGGAGGCGTCCCTGTCCTCAGATGACAGATCTTGGGGGAGAGGGAGAGAAAAACAAAAACAAAAGATGTCTCTGTTTAGAAAGAAGGTTGGGCTCTGCTCCAGATATTGGCACAGTTTGGAAACAGGCAGCGATGATGCTTGGGGGAGCAATGGAGACAAGCAGTTATGGCTCTGAGAGGTCAGAGGGAGTCCCAGGCTCCCTGAGAGAGTGCTTCTGTGGAATGCTCGGGGCTGCCAAGCTGGCCCCTGCTAATGAGAACCAGCATTGAGGCTCTGGGAAGGGAAGGGCATGCCTTGGGAGCCCCAGGCACTGGCTGAAAGAAGAAAGGAGAAAGGGGGGCGGTGCTGTCAGGAAAGCCCCCAAACCCCGCTGTGAGGAATGGGTCACCTTATTGTACCCCCTTCTTGCCATTGTCAGCTAAGCTGCCTGCCAGCATGACTTTACTGACATCACTGAACATGCCCAGTGAGGGTGCACCCTGCTGGGTCCTCCCCGGACCCCAGCAGGTAGAGGCTTACAGCCTCCCCTACCCTTGTTTCTAGGTGCTTCCAGGTGGACAGATGCTCCAGGGAAATGCCTTGGCCTCTGTGAACCAAAGGGCTGGGAGGAGCATCATTCCTCTCCCCTGAGTCATGCATTCCCTTCGACAGTGGGGGTGTACCCATCAGACCTCCTTCATTCTTGATGAATCTTTCCAAGAGGCTGCTGGAAAGAAATGGAAGAGATGGCCACAGAATAAAGCAATTTATTACAATGGAATGATCCAACGTGGTCTGCTGAAAATAAGCATTTTTATTACAAAACAGTCCATATAAAAATTCTAAGCTGTTTGCAAGCTTCTTTAGTCTCAGGCTTATCGTATTTTTATCAAGTCCAAAGCAGAAATTACTCTGTGCAGGTAGAGCCGTCTGTTGAGGCCCAGGGGCTCAGGTATGTGCAGGCTGTCCCATGGGATCCTCCTTCTCGGACTGTAGCAGGTCCCACTCGCTGAGGAGCTCAGAGGACACCTCAGTGTACAGACGGTCCCAGTCCCAGTTGATGTCATCCTGCGGGGAGAGGCATCGCTGGGGTAGGGAGAGGGCCTTTCCCTCCATCACAGCCAACTCCCAGGCTCCCCGCCCAGCCCTCTATGGGCCCCCATGAAGGCAGAGCTCACGCTGGGGAGCCAGCTGGTCATAGGAATGACAAGGCCCAGAGAAGGAGCTCCTGCTGCTACTCACTTCTCGGACTTCATGCTCTGGTGCAAGGACTTTGGTGAGGAGCTTCAGATCAATCTCTCCATCCTGTGAATGCAAACAAACCAACAGACCAGCTTGTGCACCCTGGGTGGGGGTGGGGGCCTCTGGACAACTATCTCTTGCAAAGTTGGTAGGGGCATGTGTGGTAGGACTTGCCCACCCAGACCTGCAGAAATGACTTAAGAAGAGTAAAAATGTGGGACGCCTGGGTGGCTCAGCAGTTGAGCATCTGCCTTCAGCTCAGGGCGTGATCCTGGAGTCCCAGGATCGAGTCCCACATTGGGACATTGAGCTCCTGCAGGGAGCCTGCATCTCCCTCTATGTCTCTGCCTCTCTCTCTCTGTGTGTGTCTCTTGTGAATAAATAAGTAAATTCCTTTTAAAAAAAAAAAGTAAAGTAAAAATGTGGGTGGACTGCACAGACCCTGAGGGAGGAAGGAACACTACAGCATGTCTTTGGGCAGGACATGCTTTGCAGGAAGGTCAACACCAAGAGGGCAGGGAGTGACAGCGACAGAGCTCCAGAACCACAGGACCTACTGATGCCTATGGGCAGCCGTGGAAGCAGGCGGGAGCCTGGCGCCGGGAGCCACGGGGATAGGCTGGGTCCAGGGACGCCGTGAGACCCGAGGGTGGTGGCTCCAGCAAAGGGACTGCTGCCAGGCAGCCTCAAAGACCTGCGGAGGAGATGCCGCCTGGAGCCTGCCCCTCTGGACAGACGCTGTCCCACTCACCAAGGTCTGAAAGGCTGCGTACTTCATGAGGTCATTGTCCAGGTCGCGGTAGGTCATCACTCGGTTTACCTGGATGCTGTAGGAGAGAGAAGTGAGGTGAATCCCGGGCAGACTGGTCCCGGGAGAGCTGCTGGGCCACCATCCCACCGTCCCCTCATGGCAGCTGGGAAGGACCAAAATGGTAAGATTAAGCCCAGTAAAACGGGAACCCTGGCATGGAACCCATTACCAGGAATACCTGCTCTCCACGCAGGGGGCAGCACCCCTGCACACAGGGCTCGGAATGTATTAAGTCACATGCTTGCTGCCTCCTGCTATCCGCATACTTAATGTACCTGGGAGGGGCGGCCACCTGCAAAGCAAAGTCTTCTTCCTGTACATCTTCCAGATCCGGAATAACAGGAATATCTGCAAGGACAGGAGGAGGCAAGACTATCAGCAGCGCACACCGGGAGGGATCTTGCTCAGGTCCCCGTGTATTACTTATGGCCTTCCACATGGCAGCTGGGGGCATGACCTATCGCCCTCAGGGGCTCCCAGTCTAGGGCTGTGTGCTCCTGTAGCACAAAACCAAAGGCAGACTTCAAAATTTCTGAATCCCAGGCCCTCGCTCAGCACCTGCTGTCTAGAACCTCCTGGGTAGGGCTCAGGATTCTGTATTTTTTTCTCTAAGATTTCTTTGGTGATCCTGTTGCATGCTCCAGGTCAGGAGCCCTGGGAGTGGATCTCCCAAGAGAAATGTAAAGGAATGAGAAGACAGTCCAGGACTGCACTTGGGGAAGTTTATGTTGGAGGAGCTGGTGAATGAGCTGGGCTCAGCTGGAGACAGAAGAACAGTGAAAGTGTCGCCCGGTGAGGTGGATGTCACTATGAGCGTACTGCCTCACAAACAAGGTCCACATGTGCATTAGCTCATCGAAGTCCCTGCAATCATCACAGATCACAGCCGTCATGGCCCTGAGCCTGACTCCAAAGGACATTTTACACCTAATGATATGACCTGGCTCCCTAGGGCTGTCCCCGGGCTGTCTCCACTTGCCAGGTCTGATATAATATACAATGCTTGTTCTAAAGATGACACTTCTCTCGTGTCACAGAGATTTCCCTTCTCTAAACTCTCCATAGGAGACAGACATCCAGACAGAGGAGGAGACACGAAGCTACTTCTCTCATCAGTGAACAAATTCATGCAAATGGAGAAGCCGAGAGATAAGCAACTTAACTGTGGTGCCTTGCTGAAATAGCCCATCCTGTCATGAACCTAAAGCAGCATTTCCTTTTCCAAATGAGCCTCACTGACTAGATGAGGGGTTTTGTTTGTTTCAACCAGTCGGAGTAAAAAAAAAAAAGCAATGGGACAGAAAAAAAGGCCAATGGAGAGAGAGAATCCTAGAATTCCCAATCCAACTGTAAACAATGGATGGAGAAGAATCCCAGTGAGGACAGCATAGTGAAGAAACCCTTCGTTTTGCTTCTATGGATTGAATTCGATTTTTAAAAAAAATTTTAAAAAGATTTTATGTATTTATTCATGAGACACACACAGAGAGAGGCAGAAACACAGGCAGAGGGAGAAGCAATGCAGGACTCAATCCCAGGACCCCAGGATCATGACCTGAGCTGAAGGCAGATGCTCAATTTTATTTATTTTTTATTTTTTATAAACCATAGGTTCCTTTTTTTAATAAAGATTTTATTTATTTATGAGAGGCACAGAGAGACAGAGAGACAGAGACAGAGACACAGGCAGAGGGAGAAGCAGGCTCCCTGCAAGGAGCTCGATGTGGGACTTGATCCTGGATCCCGGGATCATGCCCTGAGCCGAAGGCAGATGCTCAAACACTGAGCCACCCAGGCGTCCCTCAATTTTACTTTTTATTTTATTTTATTTTATTTTTATTTATTTATTTATTTATTTTAATTTATTTATGATAGTCACAGAGAGAGAGAGAGAGAGAGAGAGAGAGAGAGAGAGAGAGGCAGAGACACAGGCAGAGGGAGAAGCAGGCTCCATGCACTGGGATCCTGACGTGGGATTCGATCCCGGGTCTCCAGGATTGCGCCCTGGGCCAAAGGCAGGCACTAAACTGCTGCGTCACCCAGGGATCCCCAATTTTATTTTTTAAAAGAGACACAGAATCATTCCAAGAACAGCTAGGAAGATCTTTGCCACTTTCAGGCTATTATTTAGGCTTTGCAATTGCTCTACTCCAGCTCTGCCCGAGTATATAAATGTCAACTCGGAGCCTGGTATCTTTATCATTGCTTCCGACTGCAGAGTTACAGATGCTGAACCTGGAAAGAGAGGGAGGAAGTGTGTGAGGGAGAGACAGAGACACAGAAAATAAGACTGAGGGAGAAAGAGGGTGATTAAAAGAATAAAAAAAGGGGTTTTTTGAAGATTTTATTTATTTATTCATGACACAGAGAGAGAGACAGAGACAGAGAGAGAGGCAAAGACATAGGCAGAGGGGGAAGGAGGCTCCATGCAGGGAGCCTGAAGCGGGACTCGATTCTGGGACTCCAGGATCATGTCCTGGGCTAAAGGCAGGTGCTAAACCGCTGAGCCACCCAGGGATCCCCTTCAAGAGGGTTTATAAAAGAAATGGCTGATAGGGGAAATAAAGAACACTCGCATGTCATCCCCAGAATAATAAACCACATTCAGCAAGCCCTCTGTCCAGAGCGCAGCTGTGCAGAGCTCAGATTCTATCTCTGTCCTGCTGGAGAATCAGAGATGGAGTTCTCTGAGAATCTATCTCTTACGCAAATAGGAACTTAGCTTTCCTGTTCACTCTGGCTCTGCGTGATTAATACTGTCCACGGCGAGAGTTGGGGATGGTACTGTCCCCAGGTCCAGGCTGAGCGGGGGGCTCCCAGGCCACAGAGACTGCGCAGATCCTGCGGTGGGGCAGGGAGGAAGCTGGCTGTGCCACGCGCCATCAGCACTGTGACAGTTTTGGAGTGAGCCAGTTAGCTGCTCCTGGCTCTCCAGCCTGAGATGAATATTCAAAAGGTGGTAAGAGAAGGCCCCCTGCTGGGTTTAGGGCTCAGGATGGGGTCCTCCCCAAGTCCCCTTTCCCTCCACAGTGCTAGCATTTGGGTCCTGTCAACTCTGCCCAGCTCCTCCCAGCTCTGAGGAACTGCACTGCTGCCCAATGTCCACTCTGACTCCCCGCGGGCTTCCCTCTTCATCCCCACCCCCCTCCTCCAAATGTGCACAAAGGAGTGTGGGGCTGGCCCATCTGTGACAGATCAGAGGTCAGCCCAGGCCTTGGCAAAGGGGCGTCTCAGAGTGGCACTGGTGAGGCTGGCCACACAGTGGGATTTCTCTCTAATTGGAAGCCTGGTGCCCAACAGAACCCGGTGAACCGCCGGAGTGGGACAGAGCCAGCGATGACAGCCAGGCCGAGGCGAGCTGGAACATTCCGGTGCAGTGACAGCTTGAGCCATCGCAGCAGAGTTGGGGAGTCCAACTCCCGGCCCCCGTGGAACAGGTGGCCGTGGAGCAGGTTTGGGGCAAACTTCAAAGAACTTCACAATTTTACAGTTACTGATTTACTATCACAAACAAGGACTTACGGATACTTCATTTGTTCCTGGAAATTTTTGTCCTGCCTTTCTCCTTCCTGCCCTCCCCCCTACTTCACACACACACACACACACACACACACACCCATGAACAAACCTAGAAAAAAGAAAACAGACTTGAGAAATCTGCTTCTTCACAAGACTATCTATGTGGAAGTCTCAGTTACAGCTGCTTGGCCTGAAAGTCTGGGATTGGGGATCCAGGCTGACTCAGGACATCAAATGTAACCTCAGAGTGTTACTAATGCAACCCCATATTTCAACTATGCTCATTTTTTAAAAAAGTCAGAGGAATATGAGTCTGCTCTAGCGGTACTGAAAAGCTACCACTATTTTAAAAAATTTAATAGTTTGATAAACTTTATTCTCATTTTGTTCCATGCTGCTAAGAGGAAGAACATGCAACAAAACAGTGAGTGGGTTAATTGTATGGGTAGGAGGTCCACACCATGGTTAAAAGCGCAGGCTCGGGAAGGTAGGGTGGCTGGCTTCCATTTCTGGCTTCCCCATATACCAGCTGTGTGACTTTATCCTCTCTGTGCCTCAGTTGTTTCATCTTTAAAATGGGGATCATAATGATACCTACCTCCGATGGTCGTTATAAGTATTAAATGCAAAAGTCTTAACAAAATAATCTTTAGAATAAACACTATGCTCAGTACATAAGGAGTAGATAAAGTGTTGAGCCTGGAGAGAAACTATATGGCTCTTCATTTTCTCATTTACTCTCGCCCATTTTGCAGGCGAGAACAGTGAGGTGCAGGAAGATGAAGCAGCTTCATGAGCAGAGATTATCAGTAACGGACAGCACCAAGCTTCCAGCTCCAACCAACCATAGCCCTGTGAGCTCACCCTCACCCACTTGTGGTTTCCTTGCAGAGGGATGAGCCTAGACAGCTTGTTACTCAGCCTGAAACTCATCGTCCTCTGCTCTGGGTACTTCTCTTGATTCCAAATACCACAAACCAGCCAAATCTCTCCCTCACCGGACATCCCCACTTGTTACTTCCCTACAGCAAGGTGGAGGGCAACAGAATGGGAAGCGTGCACCAATGCTGGAGCCCTGGGGCCTTGTCCCTGCCACCCATGTCTTACTAAACTGGTCCCCTGGAGGGGACTGAGCACCTTGGACAGTCTCAGGAAGGGGGAGCAAGACAGGAGCGCTCTGATGTCTCCAGTGGTACAAGAGTGGGCGCCTGCCTCCTCTATCTCAGCTCCACAGCACAAGGGCACCCCCAACCCCATATAGAAATGGACCCCCCCACAGATCACCCCCTGTATGCAGAATGTCCCCCCTATACAGACATCCCCTGTATACACAAAACCCCCTGTACTCAGACCACCCCACCCCACCTCGTATACAGACCCCATCATGTGCTTCTCCCTTTCCCAGCTTCGACCCCTCCAACTAGACAGGTTTTCTTTGCTCTCTGCACTTGCTCCCTGCCTCTTCTATAGCCATCTCTCCTGCCTGCTCAAGCTGCTTGTCTGTCCGATGTGTCACAGGCTAGCCACACGGTGGGGAAACAGCATTTGTTTGCTCGTTTGTGCATTTGTCCCTCCATTCGTTCAAGGAGTCCTGACTGAGCAGCTGCCATCGGAAGGTGTCAGTAACAGCAGCAAATCAAGCACAGTCCTTGTCCTCACAGAGCGTTGGAAAATAACAGGGCTGAAACCACTAATTGTCTTATTTTTTAAAGGTGAAATATTCTATGTGGTAATAATTCAAATGCTACAGAAAAGTTTAAAGTGAAAATTTTCCTTTTCTTATATAAGCCCTAGTCTGTCTCCCTAGAGGTGCTATTAACAATTTCTGGTATATATTTACTGAAAAGAATGCATGCAGGCCACAGCACATATGTCCTTTAAAGGATGCTTGCAAATGGGATCGCTTTACACGGGCACTGTTCTGCCACTTGCTTTCTTTTTCTATACATATACTGGTATATCTTCTTCTTCTTCTTTTTTTTTTTTAAGATTTTATTTATTTATTCATGAGAGACACACAAAGAAAGGCAGAGACACAGACAGAGGGAGAAGCAGGCTCTTTGCAGGGAGCCTGATGTAGGATTCGATCTCAGGACCAGGATCACGCCCTGAGCCAAAAGCAGATGCTCAACCACTGAGCCACCCGGCGTCCCTGATACATCTTCTTCTTGTAAATGACCACCAA